>NC_073746.1:168299035-168899035 GCF_029784135.1 Toxorhynchites rutilus septentrionalis
AACGGATATATGATCAAGGAGCTACCTGACTTAGCAATTAAACATCTCACGAGAATTTTCAACGCAATGACCCATAAAGGATATTTCCCACAAGCATGGAAAATTTCGACCATCATTATGATTCCTAAGCCAGGGAAAGACGCACAGAAAGTGGAATCTAATAGACCTATCAGCATCCTTCCAATCTTCTCAAAAGTGTTCGAAAAAATTATCCTGATAAAATCAGCGCCCGAGATTGAAAGATTAATCCCGAATCATCAATTCGGATTCCGAGCAAAACATGGCTCTATTGAACAAGTGCACCGATTGATAGAAGAAATTCGTAAAGTATATGAAGGCCGCGGATACTGCTCAGCGCTTTTTCTTGATGTAGCTCAAGCTTTCGATAAAGTCTGGCACGAAGGACTGCTCTATAAAATTAAAAATATGCTACCACAAGTATATGAAATTATGCGTTCTTATCTACTGGGAAGAAAGTTTCATGTTCGGTATAACCAAACTCTATCACCAGAGCAAGAAATTTATGCTGGCGTTCCTCAGGGCAGTGTTCTTGGACCAGTTCTCTATCTCATCTACACAGCTGATCTCCCGACCGCGCGTAACTTAATGACTACAACATTCGCAGATGACACAGCTATTCTCAGCAGTCACAAAAACAGAACGATTGCTTCACGGGATCTCCAGGAACACATAACGGTCGTGGAAAAGTGGCTTCAAAAATGGAGAATTAAAGTAAATGAAACAAAATGTGTCCACGTTACGTTCACGCTTAATAAGAACACATGCCCACAAATCAAGTTCAATGGATCTGCAGTACCTCAATCGAATGAAATTAAATATCTTGGTGTACATCTAGATCGTCGTCTAACCTGGAAGAAACACATAGATGCGAAGAAAACGCAATTGAAGATGCGAGCAAAACAAATACATTGGCTAATCGGGAGGAAGTCGAAATTAAAACTAGAGTTCAATGAAAGAACATGAAAGTACATGAAAGAAGGAATGTACTTATAAAAATTAACGAGCCAACAAATCATTACCTTCAATACAGACATTTTATGCTTCCTCATCTTACACTTTAGCATTTATTATTCAAATCCACAAATAATCTCCATGTTTCATTATGACCCACGATTAATTCCGTTATATCATTATGAAAATCTCCGGCATAATTAAAAAATATGGCGTACAATCAACTTAATTAGTCTCATTTTTATCCAAAGCGCGCATTTATGTTAAATTAACCAGAATTAAGTGTCGTTCATTAAGGCTCCCCCCATAGATAACAATAATCGAACGATAGCTTCCATGGTGGTGGAATCACAGCCCCGATAATACCACCACGAGAAATCAGAAAAGAACCCGAACCGGCATACCTTCCGAGCACATATCCTCTAAAAGCATATCCGAATCCGTATAATCCCCTGATGACTAATTTGTAACAACAGTAGCACTCAGTCGCACTTCGGCACATTTGTCATATCGACCTCTTCGGCTCGGTTATTTTTCCAACTTCACACCACACCAACTTCACGCATTTCATTCCGTCGATTCTCCCAAGTGCCGCGGGGTAATGAGCTCTTGCCGTAAACACTTAAATCATTATCCACACGTTATGGGGCATAAATGTCGCTTTCACTGACATATATTTCCACTTGTTTTTCTCATCCTTTCTCTGTGTGCAATCATAACTTTGAGGGTGTCAAACGACCGGTTTTCCCATCCCCCTTCACTGCAATAATGAGTTAGAGTATGCTCACCAACTGCTAAGCACTACTGTTATGCACTTGCACTTGCACTGGCGCATGCAGCTTGTTGCCGGGATGATTTCCACTTTTCCCCGTCGGAGCAGACGCGAATTGCCGTTGTGTCGTAATGTCGTATCCGTATCCGACTTGTCCCGCCTATTCAGCAGCACACGTGTTTTCGCAATGGGACATGTAACCGATTCGAATCGCGCTCAAAGACTGCTACTCAAGCGGACAGGACGATTCCGTTTTAGTCTCCCTCATATTGGCCGGCTCGTTTTTCCTTGTGCCGTTGGTATTCATCCGCACGGTACCGCGCGGCATCATGCCAAACAACAAATTTAAGAATAACATGTTTTTCCTTTGCCGCCTCGGAGAAAGATCAACGATGGAGAGAGTCGTTGGGTTCTCACAGAGAGTACAGGATGCAGCAGGCATGATAGGGATGAATTGCATGGCTGTTGAGAAGAGAAGAATGAAAGAAGAGAGGAACCGCATGGCAGAATGAACTCAAAATGTGCGTCGTGCGCAAGGAAAATGAGTGGTCAGAAATGTGCATCGCCGCTTGTTTGTGTTTAGTTGGCTTCTCGTGAACCTTGACAGATTGTATGCGTTTGCGATGAATAGTGTTCATGTGATTGTGAGCTGTTCACTCATTTTAGGTAGGGGAACATATTCTAAAACGCCTTTCTGGGGCAAATAATTTGTTATAATCCGGCAGATTACAATATTGTTTGCGCTGTATAGACTCAAAACAATCAACCTGTACGATTATCTCAAGATTTACAGGTCACTACGCTAGCTCTTGGACGAAATTAATAGATGAAATATCAGGAAGAATGATCAACTTCTCTACAGGTATCATTTGAAAAACAGCAACTTTCGTTGGATTTTCCAATATTAGTAGAAATTTCTCAGAAAAAAAAATCATATTCAATTTACGATCATTAACATAAGTTATATTATATTTTCATATTTTCTAAATGATATTGAAGAAGGTACACCGGCCTGGTGGAAACATAAGGTAAATTGAAACGAAAGCCATAGCTTTTACTAACGAAGATGCATTGGACGAATTTCATGCCAACTCGTCTTAGGAGCAGGGTTGCCATAAAAAAAATTGTGGTTTTGGTCTCAAAAAATCATTTTATCTGTTTTTTTTCTCAGAAAATCTGTATCGAAATCTGTATTAACCCTTTGCGGTTTTTTGTCTGCTCTCAGCCACCAGAGCAAAGAGGTATACTAATATTATAATTTATGCAACAATGTATCAGTTCACACTTCACAAAACGGTGCTACTATGAATGATAGATAACGGTACTCAGTATAAACAAAAGTTGTCATCCATGCTTGAGGAAAGGATTAATGGAAAACTCCATATATTGCAGCACTGTGTAAAGAGCATTGTTCTGTATGTTCAAACAGAAAGATAAAAAGTGAAAGACGCCAAACTAATTGTATTGTGATACATGCGAAGGATATCACACGAAGAAGCATTATAGCAAATATTTTTAAAACATAAACATAAGAAACATTGTATAGTAAATACTTATCAGAAGTTTAGAAAAATAGAAGGAATCTTGTTCATCTTCCATAATCTCACAAAGTTATATATAACTGCTTTTTCAAGACAAAACAAACTTGAACAAAAACTTTGCATACCTGAAATATTCGAAAAATAATTGGACTACTTTTTGGAAAAAGCCAATTTTTTTCTTAACTTTTAAAAAAAAAATATAATTTAAAAAGTATGACACCTACAAAATTCTTTTCAAAGAATGAAATGTAGGAAATTGTTTTCAAATTTTCACAAATATATATATATATATATATATATATATATATATATATATATATATATATATATATATATATATATATATATATATATATATATATATATATATATATAAGTTACCGTCAATTCCAAACGGCAACACCAGCCATGCACCAGCTCGAACAACCTAAACAGCGGCATCATCACTTTTGGCCAAACGTCCCATCTTCACTGAAATAACATATTCAACGTAGACACCACAACACGAATCAGCATAACAGGCAACGGTACGCAACTCGAGAATGTAGGTATCAAATTCCCTTCGGCTCATTGAGTAGGCATAAATCATAAGTCATGAAAACTGGAAGCGATAATAAAGTTAGTCTTAATCTTACAGTGAACAAGTGTAGTTCTTTTTTAAAAAACGCTCTCCTTTAATTTAAAAACGTAAGTGGCGCAGTCGTGCGGATTGCGGTTTTAGTTAGAAGTTCGCGTGTGTGACCGAATCGACGGCTTATCGATTGTAGTGGCACCCCAAGGACAACTAACAAAACCAAGCGATCAGAACCAGCGAAGGAATATCGCAAAAATTAAGGTAAGCAAAAAGAGACTAGGTATAGTGATTTAATATTTAGTGATTTAATAACGAATAAAAAGGTGATTTTTTTTATAACCGGTACCAAGTGAAAAACTTTATAAAAAGATATTTTAATTTCCTAGAGACTAGGTGTAGTGATTTAATATTTAGTGATTTAATAACGAATAAAAAGGTGAATTTTTATAACCGGTACCAAGTAAAATACTTTTTTAAACAAGGAAATTTTAATTTCCAAAATTAAGCGATTTAGGAATTTCAATCGAGGCCGAGACATGGCAGAGAACCAGCTCGAACTTCTCCAAGCGAGTTTGGAACAACTGGCCAGCCGTCTGGCCGAGAAGGATGAGCAGATCGCTCAATTACAAATCCAAGCAGCGCAAGGTGAGCGAAATGCTCAATCACTTGCCGCCCAACTGGCTGCCAACAGGCAAGCGAACCCCGTGCAGGTGATTCAAGTGCCGGAGCAAAGAACGGAATCGATACTAAAATCGTTACAGACGCCCCAAATTATTCGGGATCTTCCGTGTTTCGACGGAAACCCGTTAAAATTAAACTCATTTTTAAAGGGGATTGATAATATAATCCCTCTGCTGAATGAGGCACAGAATACTAACGTCTATAGAGTGTGGATTCAAGCGATCCGCACAAAAGTAATTGGGGACGCTGACAACGTACTCGAACTATACGGCACCAACCTAACGTGGGCCGAGATAAAACAAACCCTAATCACACATTACAGCGACAGGCGTGACGAGGTCTCCCTCACCAGAGACCTCTTCAACTTGAACCAAATCGGAAACGTGGAAGAATTTTACTCCAAGGTATCGCACATCGTTTCACTGCTCACAAATAATCTGAGCATAACAGAACAAAATGCAGCCGTGAAACAAGCAAAGAAAGAATTTTTCCAGGACATAGGGCTAAAAGTTTTCCTCGCTGGCTTAAGAGAGCCGCTAGGACCAATCATTAGAGCCCAATGCCCCACTACAATGAAAGACGCTCTCCGACTTTGTATGGAGGAACAAAACTATAATTATGTAAAATCATATAAACCAATGCTACCACCGAAACCATTTAATCATCCAAGAGCTCCTATTCCTCCAAACATACCTACCCGGCCAGTGAATCCTTTTAAATTTTCAGCACCATACAATGGTCCTGTGAACGTACCCCGTTTTCCACCGAACCCCAAACCAATCAATTGGCAACCTAATTTCTCTCCAAACCCAATTCAGAGACCCCCAATTTTCAGAAATAATTTCACCCAGCAACCAAATCCTAATTTTCCCCGCAATCAGTTTGGACAAAACCATCAAAATAATTTTCCCAAACCAGTCCCTATGGAGGTGGATCACTCGATCCGAAGTAGGAACGTAAATTACATGAATAGAAACAATAATAACCATTTTAAACCACGCCAGAATTTAAATCCTTTTCACCCAAGTCCCAACTATCATTTCGAACATTGTGAAGAAACATATTTGCCCGATTATGGACATGCTGAAAATGACAATTATGCCTTAGCGAAGGTTGAGGGAAATTACCCAGACTATGACCCCCATAACAACATCTATTCAGAAAATGATCCAAACATTTTCGGAGGAAACATCGAAACCAATGAGACATCTGAGAACACAGAAGGAAATGTAGATGATTTAAATTTTCAACCGGATTCAGACAGTTCAAACGGGAGATAACAAATTTTATCCCATATGTAAAATTAAACACGAAAATAGGAGAGATGAAATTTTTGATAGACAGTGGCGCTAACAAAAATTACATCAATCCTGCGAAAATTGCAAATCTAAAAATTTCCAAACTAAATCATTCTTTCGTCAGAAATATCAACGGCACCCATTCCATTAGCGAATCCGTTGAATTTTCTCCCTTCGATGGAAAACCTCCCATCACATTCTTTTTGTTCAAATTTCATCCCTACTTTGACGGACTTATTGGCTATCAAACATTGACTGAACTTGAAGCCGACATAATCACTTCTTCTAACACACTTAAATTTCCAGACTATACCATCCAGATGAGTAGGAAATATCCTAATTCCTACGACATCAACTTGAATGCAAATGAAGAGGTTCCTATAAAACTTCCAATAGACATACAGAACGGTGACTTCTATATTCCAGAACTTTACTCCTTAACAAACGACGTGAATATCCTTCCAGGACTCTATCGATCAACCGATAATAAAGCTACTGTCATGATTAGAAATACTAGCCATTGTCCGGTGAAAGTTAATTCAAACAGACCTATTTTTTCCGAATTAAACAATTTTGATGAAGTCTCACCTCCTGATTCAATGAATAATAACCCTCAAGAACTGCTGAAACAAATCCGCTCAGACCACCTAAACTCAGAAGAACGCCAAAATCTGTTCAAAATAATAAAGAAATACAGCGATATATTTCATCAAGAAGGACTAAACTTGACCTTCACAAGTGCTATTAAACACGAAATTAACACCAAAGATGAAATACCGGTACACTCGAAATCCTATAGATACCCTTATTGCCATAAAGCTGAAGTGCAACAGCAAATAAGCAAAATGCTCGATCAGGGTATTATTCGTCACTCGAGCAGCCCTTGGTCTTCCCCGGTGTGGATTGTCCCCAAGAAAGAGGACGCATCAGGGAAGCGAAAATGGCGTCTAGTGATAGACTATAGAAAATTGAACCAAAAGACTATCGAAGACAAGTACCCTATACCCAATATAAATGAAATATTGGACAAACTGGGACGTTGTCACTATTTCTCTACATTGGACTTAGCTAGTGGGTTTCACCAAATTGAAATTCAAGATCGGGACATACCAAAAACCGCCTTCAGCGTGGAGCATGGGCACTATGAATTCCTTAGGATGCCATTTGGTCTTCGGAATGCTCCATCCACGTTTCAACGCGTGATGGATAATGTCCTTAGAGATTATATTGGCACCATATGCCTTGTGTATATGGATGACATTATAATTTTCTCCACCAGTCTTCAAGAACACATTGAAAGCCTTTGTAAAATTTTCGATAGACTTAAAAGATTTAACATGAAACTTCAGTTGGACAAAAGCGAATTCTTGAAAAAAGAAGTTGCTTTCCTGGGTCATATTGTGACTCCAGAGGGCGTTAAGCCTAATCCCAATAAAATACAAACAATAAAAGAGTGGCCTTTACCTAAGAATGAGAAACAACTCCGTGGGTTCCTCGGCGTGTTAGGATATTATAGGAAGTTCATTAGAGACTTTGCGAAAATCGCAAAGCCCCTAACAAACTGTTTGAGGAAAGGTGAGGAAGTCCATCATTCAGAGGAATTTATTGAAGCTTTTCACAAATGTAATAATATATTAACAAGTAGCGACATACTGCAATACCCCGACTTTACACGAGACTTCATCTTAACCACAGACGCCTCTAACCACGCGATTGGAGCCGTATTATCCCAAGGCATAATAGGTCGAGACAAACCAGTAGCGTTCGCCTCGAGAACTCTAACCAAATCCGAAGAAAATCTCTCAACGATCGAAAAGGAATTACTAGCCATTTGGTGGGGCTGTAAATACTTTCGACCATATTTATTTGGCCGCAAATTCACACTATACACTGACCACCAGCCCTTGACTTACGGTTTAAATTTGAAAACCCCCAACAGTAAATTGATCCGCTGGAGATTAGATCTTGAAGAATACGACTATGACATTAAATACCGACCAGGCAAACAAAACACTGTTGCCGACTCCCTATCTCGGATTCCCCTAGAGATCAATCTCAACGAAGACACAGATAATAACGAAGACGAAAACGATACCGACGACGCAACCGTTCATTCGGCAGACACGGATGACTCGGAATTCATACCTATGACACTAAAACCACTGAATGCATTTTCAAATCAAATAGTTTTAAAAATTGGACAGACAGACAGTGAAGAAGTCGAAGAGATTTTTCCACGCGTGTTCAGAAAAACGATAACAAAATTACATTTCGGAGTTCCGACCCTTCTAAGAATACTACGTGATTACACAAATCCAAAAAAATTAAATTGCATCAATTGTCCAGAGACCGTCCTACCTTCTCTTCAAATAGTCTACAAAAACTATTTTAGCCGAAATAAAACTTTTAGAATGAGAATATCCCAAATCACCTTAGAAGACGTCACTACCGAAGAACGCCAGAACGAAATCATACGAGGACAACACGATTTCGCCCACAGAGGTATTCAGGAAAATCTTCAGCAAATCTCTCGAACATACTATTTCCCTAGCATGAAAAGAAAAATCAGAACGTACATAAGATTATGCGATCAATGCAATAAAGCCAAATATGATAGAGCACCTTACAAAATCAAACTAGGACAGACCCCCATCCCAAAACGGCCACTAGAGATTATCCATGTGGACATATTCATATCTCAACCGGATATGTTCTTATCCATTGTAGATAAATTCTCTAGGTTCGGAGTTTTAGTAAGTATCAAGTCCAGAACAATACAAGATATAAGAAGAGCCCTTCTGAAGTTCTTTAGCACTCATGGGAAACCTCAACTTATTGTATGCGATAACGAGCCATCCATGAGATCTATTGAGGTTCGAGGACTCCTCGATGACCTAGGCATACAAATATATTTTACACCGACAAATCATAGCGAGACCAACGGAATAGTGGAAAGATTCCACAGTACACTCGCCGAGATTTATCGTTGTAATAGGCATAAGTATGAATCACTATCCAACAAAGAATTATACAGAATCTCTTGCACTTTATATAATGAAACCATACATTCTGCAACTAACATGAAACCCCGAGAAATCTTTTTAGGTATCAAGGACCAAGATGAAAGACCTCTGGACGCCGAAGAAATATTGGCAAAAAGAGATAAATTATATGACGAAGTCGTATTAACACTGACCAAAACACAAAGGAACACACATAAACAACACAACCGGCATCTGGAAGACGAACCAAAATTGGTCCCAGATCAGCAAGTGTTACATAAAGTGCAGGGAATTCGGAATAAAACGAGAAAACGATATTCAACGGTTCAAGTTGTCGAAGACAGATTGAAAAGCTTTATTGACGACTCGAATCGTAGATTACACAAAAATAATATAAAAAGAATAAATAATAACTAATAATATTTTTTCTTTCAGATGGCACTTTGTCTGTTGATCCTTCTTGTTCTGCAAATGCAACTTTATTTTGGACAAATCATTCAAATTCAAGACATTTCAACAAACCCCGGACTATTGACCATACGAATGGAATCAACATTCATCAAAAACGGACATATTCACGTTTATCACGAAGTAGACCTCGACCTATACCAACCTATACTTAACCAACTCAACACCATAATCACCGGATTAGAAACCTTTCCTAACATCAGAGAAATCACAAGAATGTTGCGTAGTAAAATGCATGAAATTACAAACTTATACAGAATCCTTTCCCCTAAGGAGAGACACAGAAGAGGAGCCTTCAATTTTTTAGGGTCTACAATAAAATTAATTACAGGAAACCTAGACCAAGAAGATTTAGACAGAATTAACACGGAGATTGAACATCTCAAGGCAGGAAATCGACAGTTAATTAATGAAAACAATTTACAAGCAACAATCAATGAAAAACTACAAAATAGAATAAATAAAATAATCCAATCCATTAATGACCAACAAAGTAAGTTGGTAAAACAAATTATTTCAAATAGACAAGCTATATTAGATCCCAACAATGTAAACCAAAATTTCACGGCCCTCAGCAAAGTAATCAGAGTTTCATTTCACCTAGACCAAATACGAAACCACCTAGACACCGTATTCGAAACCATTCAATTAGCTCGCGTAAATGTGATTTCGAGGAACTTCCTAGAACCGGAGGAATTAAAAGTCATAGTGCATCAGTTAGAAAAACAGAACATTACATTGCTTAATTCAGAACAGGCTTATGAATTTATAAGTATAAAAATAGTCTTTAAGAACAGCAAATTATATTTTGTTATCTCAGTGCCATTTGTTAAAACGGAAATATTTAACGAGTTGCTGCTGGAACCATTACCAATCAACGGAACATCTCTAAAACTACCATCAAGGACAGCAATAGTAGGAAGCCAATCAACTTATCTTCTCAACGGGCGATGCCAACCTGTGGGACAAAATACCATGTGCGATCAGAACAATCTGATAGACGTTTCCAACGACGCATGTTATTCCAAAATCCTACGAGGATTTTCCGGAAAGTGCAGCTTCGTGGATCACGATGCCAATTCAGGCGTCAAGCGGCTAACTGATTTCCATATCGTGCTGAAGGACGTTCAAAAAGTATTCATACAAACGAATTGCAAACTGACAAACAGAACACTATCAGGTAGTTTTCTAATATACTTCTCAAACTGTGCAGTAATCATCAATGGCACAAAGTTTGACAATCGAGAAAGACACAACAAACAAACACCACTGGCAATATCGCTAGATGGTCTACAAATAGAAAAAGGCGCTCTCGAGGAGAATATAACTATAGAAAAACTACAAGAATTAAACATCCGCAACCGCGAACGAATGGATTCAATAGAAGAATCATTTGCAATCCATATCTCAACAAATATCGGAATATTTTCGATAATTATAATTTCTGGAATAGTAATAGCCATAACGAAAATCAACAAACGCACTAGTAACGTATTTAAAATTGGCCAGCATCCATTCCCAGAACCCCGCAGAACATTACCAGAGAAGAAGGAAAATTCAGAGAAACCAACATCCGCTAAAATCGAACCGGGACGGTTCGAACTTCATGAGGGAGCAGTTACCGTCAATTCCAAACGGCAACACCAGCCATGCACCAGCTCGAACAACCTAAACAGCGGCATCATCACTTTTGGCCAAACGTCCCATCTTCACTGAAATAACATATTCAACGTAGACACCACAACACGAATCAGCATAACAGGCAACGGTACGCAACTCGAGAATGTAGGTATCAAATTCCCTTCGGCTCATTGAGTAGGCATAAATCATAAGTCATGAAAACTGGAAGCGATAATAAAGTTAGTCTTAATCTTACAGTGAACAAGTGTAGTTCTTTTTTAAAAAACGCTCTCCTTTAATTTAAAAACGTAAGTTATATATATATATATATATATATGAATAGCCCTTACAATTTCCAGCAAGTCGTCCATACATCGGACGATGGGTACATTTACATGAAAAAAGTTTTTCGAACAATTTCGAACTTTGAAAAAATAATACTAATGTTTAATTTCACATTATAATATATAAATTAATGTATAAATTATCGCTATTTACATGCTCTGCTTACTTTTCTCTATTTATAAACATGTCGTGAGAATTTACACACAAAAATATTACGAGCAAACATTATTTTTTCAGGAGTCTTCATACAAAAATGACTTATATTCCAAAAACTATAAAAGATAGAAAGTTAATGTCTTCGACAAAGGTTTATATTTTAACATGGTCTAAAACTTTGTTGGTAGTGCATTCGCTATCGCTATCTTGACTTTAAACAAAATTAGGATAACTTGTATTTTCTTCAAAGAAAACATGAAAAAGTTGTTGTTCGAAAAACTTTTTCCCTGTAAAAGTGCCCATCTTCCGATATATGGACGACTTGTTGGAAATTGTAAGGGTTATTCATAAATATATTTTTGGCAATTTTGAAAAAATACACTTTTGAGAAAAACGAATTTTAATTTTTTAAATAACTTTTTTGTCAGCGAAATTTTTTTCCAAAAAACTTTTGGCTTTTTTTTTTGTGAAAATTTAAACAATTTCTTTCATTTCATCCTTTGAAATGAATTTTTTAGGTATAATTGTTTTTAAATTATAAATTTTTGTAAAAAAATATTTAAAAAAATTGTCTTTTTCCAAAAAGTAGTCTAATTCTTTTTCGAATTTTTGAAGTACACAAAATTGCTTGAATGACCCATGTCTTAACACCCACAACGTTTCACCGCTATCTGAGATGGTGCTGCCAACTCCTAAGACGAGTTGGCATGACATTCGTCATTGATATGATATATTTTTTCACTAACCCATCTTATGACAGTCATAATAAGAGTATTTGAATGCCTTAACGCAATCCGAGCGCTAGTTTATTTTTTGTCGTTCGTGGAATCAAAATAAACACTTTTGATGTTGACTCAATCGGTCCTAAAACATATTTTTCTATTTATTTCGCCGTCTTGGATTTAAAGATTTCTGCAGACTGTTCACTTAGGCTAACTCCTTTATTTCACTTCTAAGAACATTTTTAAATATATTCAGATCAAAACAATTATTCACTACATTGAACTCACGGAAACATCGATGACTTTTTTCATGAAGCGAGTTATTTGGATATGTAAAGATGGTAGCCGTGAAAAATAAAGTTAAAAAAAATAATTTATGCATAGAATAACAAAAATTTTACTTTATTCTAGGTTTTCTCTAATAAATTTTCATCACAATCATGATCATTGCATATTTTTGTTTATAATCGTGATCTTTTCGATGTTATCTGATGAAAGTCTACTCCGTCTTCCACTGCAAACATGTTCTGCATTCGAGAAAATTCGCTGACAAAGCGCTGAAGTCGCCGGAATACAGTCTTTTCAGAACGATTTCGCGGAGCCGAAGAAGGACAGAGTTTCATCCTTTTCTTCAAAACAAAGGGTCTCTTATTTTTTGCAAATGTGGTTCTGCTAAATATTTGTCCAGCTTAACTACTGCAGCAGCTTCTGGATCATGTAAGGCTTGAAGTTTCCCAACCAATACACCGAACTCCTCCCAGACAGATGACCAATTACTTTTCATCCACTCCAGCTCCCGCATATTGGTATCAAATGGAAAAACATAACCATCAGAAAAAAAAATTGAGTAAGAAATTAAAATATATTTGATAGCACAGGTCGGACTCGATTATATACAGACTCGATTATGTACAATTTTGGACTCGATTATGTATAGTTTGAAATTTGTTTTTCTTCATTTTTCAAATATGACGTATTTCAAGAGAAAATGTTACTTTTCAACGTTAAGGTGAAATTTAAGTGGCATTTATATATACAGTGGGGTAAAAATCGTGATTTTTGAAGATTTTGCTTGAATTTTCACCAGGAATTGTTTATATCGATATTGCAGCCGAATTAAGAAGGATAGAAGTTGGGTGTCAAAGAACAGAGCGGTTAGAAAGCTTTTTTAATTGTTAGAAACAATCAATATGAATATTTAGGATGAAATTCATAATAACACATTGAAAATTACTAACTTTGAAGTTTTGCACTTCTAAAATGGTATTAAATCCACTAATTTACATGTTTCACATCTATATCCTGTACTAAATTTTCTCATCGTTCAAATAAAAGCAAAAGAATCGTCTTCAGTAGCGTACTTTTCAGAATAGAGCCAGTTTGAGGCAACAGAGTCCGAAACAAACAAAAAGTTCTATAACTCTGTTATTGTTGAAATTCGAACATATGCGAAGAAGGTTTTTTTTCATCAAATATTATCCTCAATCATCTCCTGTATAAATTCGGATTTTTAATATGAGAAATGTATTGTATGACTTTAAAGGGATGAATCAAAAATTAAATCCTTCTTTTATATTCAAAAAACCAAAAATATATGCATAAAAAACTATTTTTAAACAATTTTTTTTGACTCGATTATATACAGGATATATACATTGAAAATAAATCCGAAACTGTATAAAATCGAGTTCGCCCTGTATTGCAGATAAGATTTTTAACCCATCTGGTATAGAAAATGTGACAACACTGATCAAGACCTTTCATTTGATGCCCAAAAAAATGAAATATTGAAAAAAATATATTGCCGACGGCCATTTTGGATTTGCATCTTTCACAAATATCTGTGTTCTACTACTACGTCACGGTTCTTCCATGAACGTTTTTTGGACCGTGGCTCCTTTAGAACTGAGTCGCTTTTGAACCGCAGCTCTTTTTTTAACGGCGGCTCTTTTTTGAACCAAGACTCCTTTGAAACACGACTGTTTTTTAAGCCGAGACTCTTTAAAAAGCGGCTCTTTTTTGAACCGCGTCTCTTTTTGAGCTGAGCCTCTTTTGCACAGCGGCACTTTTTTGAGCTGAGACTTTTTTGAAACGCGGTCCTTTTTTGAACCGTGGCCCTTTTTGGAACAGCGACTCTTTTGAGAAGCGGAACTTTTTTGATCCATGGTTCATTTGTAAAGAACCTTGGATCGTGCGCTCGTTCTGACGAACCGGCTCAAATGAGCGGCTCGTGAGAACTCGCCCATCTCTATTATGGGGGTCCCATCAGTTGTAGCGCAGCTTATAGCGAATTCGTTGTTGAACCTGGGTTACTACCAACTTGACTCTGTAATAAAAAAAAAAGTTTGTGTCGACGTCTAGTGGCGACATTCGTTCTTGGGAGGGCAAATACTCTCTAACAGATTAGCAAGGCCGAAGGTAGTTTTAAGCTGTTAAAATTTGAATATAAATTTATGCTGCATGTTATTTGATTACATGTATTTAGTTTTGGCTCTTACCTCACTATTTGGCTATACTTTTCTTGTTATTTCTACGGATACTTACCATTATAATATAAAATCATTATCAGTCGATAACTCATTATCATTAAGGTCGACAACTTCGCCAAATATGCTACTTTTAATATACCGCGCAAAAAAACGTACAAAGAATCACAAAAGAATAGAAAATCGCACAAAAAACGCGCAAAAAATTTACACAAAAAAGGATCGCACAAAAACGGTTTGCATGAATATGGAAGATAAATGGGGAATGGTGAAACGTAAGTAGCTGTGTTTCTATAATCACGGAAATTTATTGGTCAGAGATCCACTGTGATGATAATGACAGCAACGAACATCATCATCCTTGAGACAACGTGGTTCCTCTAGGAATGTTCGTTTCATTGGATATGACGATGAAGCAGAAGCCTGAAAAGAATGAGCGTGGCTTACGGTAACCCCATACAGGGTTTACTGGAAGTAAACTTAACGTTTCGGCGCAATAACTATTTTCCAGATAGATTGCTGAGTATCAGCATCTGCAGGATATTGAGATGTTAAATTATGTCTTGGACATACCGAGTGTATTGATCGGAATAGATAATATACACCTGATCGTTCGAATAGATATCAGAGTTGGAAGAACAGGAAACACGTAAACTTTCTTGAGCATCATGGAATACAAGTTTGCCTGCGATAGGCCGTTTCCAACGGCGGGACGATGGCCGACTCGGCTCCTCATCCTCGTTAGATGGGGACTTCACCAGCATTAAATTACCCTCACAATAAATTTTACTATAAAAAAAGTAGCAAAAAAAGGCGATGGCAATCGAAAAAAAACCATACAAAAGAAAATTCATTCAAATAAATTTACTACTACTTTACTCAAATAAATTTACTACGGCTTTACTACAGATAACCGGAACCTTAGCCATTTCCGATTAAAAGATTTTTTCATCCCATCTGTTTATTTTATTAGGCTCATTTAGCAACTAAGCTGTAACAGAATTTATTCGTGTACATTTTTATCTCATGTCTCATACTACACAGTAGCCATTTTTGGCGTAAGAGTAGACCTATCTTATCGATACCACCTTGCCTTTTTTGACGTGAGAATATGCCTATTGTTCGAATGTTCCCTGTTTGGCCATAAAGCAGGATATCGATTGTCGTTTTATTAATAGTACCAATTACCAATGCAGCAGACCGTAATATGAGCGGTAAGGGGCTGGGATTTCCGTCACATGACGATTGTTGCGTGGACGTAGTAGCTATAATAATACACAAAGATGGTCAGTTGAGGACCCTGAGTTATGAGCTCATGATCGTTCGCTTAGTAGCGGACACGCAACGCCTAATTGCTACGAAGACCCTCTTTTCTCCCGGGATCTCTGTGATCTTCGGAGAAGAAGGGTTCTTTGAACCAACTCGATTCGGAGGTTGAGTTCTAACTCTTCCGTTGACCATTTCAAGGTTACCCTCTATTCCTTTTCCATATAGTTCCATTTTATGACCATGATGATTTGGTTTTATTCCCATCATGCGACATATCGAATTTATTGGTTTGTCAAATCTAGCTCATTGGTGACAATTCCAAAGGTTTTTGGGCACAAAAGGATAACCCGGAAGGTCTCCGGATGACCTGCAGCTCAAACTTTAGATCGAGATATGAAAAAGGCTAGATAGAATAAATTAAATGTGATATCTTCAAACCTTTCAATTCTCATTTTTATTAATATAGGTGAAGAAATCAGTGAATTTGTTTACGTTTTCGTGTAAATTACACTAGAAAGTAATGAAAAAATAGATTGATCAATTTCACCCAATTTTTTTAAATTGTCCGCTAAAAAACTTTTCATACTAATTTTTGGAGGAAATTTTTCAACAAAATTTTTCATAACGTTTGATGACCTTGGCACCAGTACTGGTTTTAAAAATAATTGGGTATAGATAAATTCCGGAAATATTTACTTTTTTTCAGAAAATCTTGATCAATTTGTCCCTGGTTTACGGTACCAAGAACCCAGAACCCTCCGGAAAATCATGTATGTGCCTTGTGGAACTAGAACATCAGTATTCCACAAATAATCCTCATTGGAATCTGTTAGAATAACTCACAAAAAATAAAATTCATAATTTCATTTTAATACTAATAATATGGTAATATGGTAATATGTATCTTCCTCGTCGAAAACTGCTTTGAGCCATACATGTGAGAAACAGGTTGCTTGGTAGTATCTCGTAATATAGAATCCATTCCAAATCCCACCAGAAACAGAGCATATCTTCCTTCGGGTGAAGACCGGATATGCAAAAGAATTAATAAGCATGGTATGCTAGTGTTTCGCCTGACTTTTTGATCGTTTATATTTTTTCCGAAAAACCTACAGCATCACTACAGTCAATTGCAGAGAAATCAATATTCAAATTTTCACTGATTCCTCATCCATGCTTGGGAATAAATCTTTACTCAACAAATGAGGAAAGCATATCAGCAGTGGAAGACTTGTTGGATTTTTTCTAATTTTTATGATATTTAGTACGGTTATAGATATATTTACCATAGTCCCATCATTAAAGTTTATTCTGATTTAAATCAGACGAACAAATTACATATAAAATCTTATTGTATTGAATGGGGATTCTCAATTCTCTTGCGTAATTTTTCACTCTGAAACGTATTCCTACATTAATAACTCTGAGGATACACCTACATACACATTATCCTAAATAAAGCAATGTTGTTCTTCAAACTTAATCTCGTTGTAATTTCATAAATTCGTCAGAAAATCTGGTTCCATGAAATTTTCTAGCACTGCTTTGGGAAGCCACGAAACAATTGAGGGTAGAAATAAAAAAAAGTTGAGTACACAGTTTAACTTAATGTAAGATATACACAAGTGCGAACCGCAGAACTATCATGACACAAAACTTTGGCATGGAAACCAGTATATTTGTTACGAATAATGTAAAGAGTACAAAAATCAGGGAAATCAGGATCATTTCAGAAAAATCAGGATAAATTGAGTGTTCGTCAGGATATCAGGGAGTATGCTTGAAAGTCTGGGAAATCCTGAAAAATCAGGAAGGTTGGCATCTCTGCTCCTGAGAGTCCTAATGAAACAATTACAGACGATTGCTGCAGAATGTAATCAATGCGATGAAGCATAACGAAAATGAATCCCGTTTAGTGAAAATGATCCGATATTCGTATTCTCCGGTCACCTCGACAACTCCTTTCATTAGTAGCGGTCAGACCATAAATATTTGAGCACATACGACGATTCTGAATGACAGATTTTTTCATAGTAGAGCATGAAATGTGAACCTTAAGATGCGAATTCTACACGAAAACTGGCGTTTGCAATCTACAATTACTTTAGGATCCAAACACAAATAGGCTAATGTTCTATGCGGCTGTTGATAAATGTCCAATAGTTCAGTACAAGGAAAGTAACGCACACATGCTTGCAGAGTGCGAAATGAAAGCTTTCTTTCAAAAAGCACCTTCAAACACTTCAAGAGCAATCCCTACACCTCAAACACTAAGATAGAGGAAGAATTTTTCAATTCTTCAGGGAAGAAACAAAAAAATGGTTTCACGTTGGGAGATTCATATTATCGTTAATGGTAGCAAAATTGAGAAATAATCCATTGTAAATTGTGACGCTTATAAATTGTACTTGAACCTGATAATCCTTCTATTTCTATATTTTCTAGCATGCTTACATTACTATTCAATCAATTCTCGCATGACGTCTATGAACTATTTATCTCGGTCTCACTTTACCATAAAAACCATCTATGGAAATATGGCCAGTTATTATCTATTTTAAAAATCATGAATTATACGGTACTTAAGAGCATTCTCATTGACTTGTAATATTATGCCGGCTTCACTTTGGAGTGTTTTGTCCCTCTTTTTGCCGATGAATGATTTTTAAGAGGATTACGTTGAGAACATGTGTCAACAGGTACTCGACAGTGAAGCCTCATATTGTGGATATGTTTGCAGATTGAACAGAAAATTGCGTTTTAACTTGTCCGGAAAGTTTTCTGCAACTCACATTTTTGTACAGCAATCTCCACCATTTCCCCATGAAAACAGCCACGCACCTTAACCCTCGTGAAAATGCATACAACGTATTGTTCACAAGCACTCTAGGAGTGGCACGTACCAAACCCATCTCGCCCGTTTGAAGCATCCGATACGCTCATTAAAACGCCGTAAATTTCCCGGGATTGAGTGACGACACTATGATTTATTTATTTCTCCACGCTACAACACGCGCGCTAGGACGCGTAAATGGTACGGCACTCAATTTACTGGCGTGTCGGATTGGTCTCTTCCGGGAACGCGGTAATTCTCCAACGGCAGTAACGACTGTTTACCGTTCCCTCCAACTGCTGTAAGTGTTTATTGCCGAGTCAATAAAATCTGTTTAAAATTAATACGTTGTTTACGTTTGATACTCTGTGGTCTGCTGTCTGGCCGATCGAATGCTTCTGTTCCCATTTTGTTTATGTTATCATCTATACGCGTAAGAAGCCACTCTGATTTGAACAGTTTCTCATAAGAAGCAGATGGTGAGTCGTTTTCCACTGTTGGGGAAACTACCGACTGATGAATAATTGAAATACGGAAAAAACAGAAGAAATACGACACAAAATTTTATTCTGAAATTTCCGTTAGACATGGCCAAAAAGCTACCTGGAAAAGGGCGCACCTTTATATCGCTTTCTATTCCGCCTAACAGCCCAAGTTGTCCAACTTCAAATACACATCAAACAATATCATTCACGGTCGATCGAACCCAAACGGTCGATTCACATCAGCTTCGCCGTCTTATTAGCCTTGTTGTTTCGGGATTTTTATTTTGACAGTTGCGATTGCGGAAAAACATTCTCTGATGTCCTTACGTGTGTTTATGTGTGTGTGGGTGGATAGCGGTTGATTTTGTGCCACCGGCGAAGCCAACTGTGTGGAAAAACAAATGACGACAGGACATGGCGGATTGACGGATCAAAGAATAGTATACAACAAATTGAAAATCAAAAAATGACGACCCGATTTGGCGTGTTCGCAAACAAGGTCCGTTTCGCCGGTTCGATTGCTGTTTTTGTTGTTGTTGTTTTTGCTGCTACTGTTTGCCATTGACCTTCGGGTCACACACATGTGTGGATGAAGAATGACACAAGGACAGGACGTGATGCGAATTAAGTCGGAGTCCTTTTTTTTGGGTGGAAAACGTGACAAGCCAAATGGTGTATGTTTTGGCGATGAAAATTTTATCTATTTCCCGATTGTGTTATCTATCAAAAAGGTTCCGAAGCATGTTTTCGGGGGCCATTATTTCACATCATTTAGCACGAACGCTTCGAGGAGTGGAGTGATAAGATTTATTTGTAGAATGTAAACCGTTAAAGGATAGCACTATGCTTTTTTATCCATTGTTAGAAGAATTCAGTGTATTGTTGTGAATTTTCTCTCAAACGGTTCAATTTATTCGACAATAACCAAGTGAGATCCATTGTTTTGCGTAAACTTCGAGAACGGCCCAATTTAGGTACCATACGAACTGTTTTGCTCGATAACTTGTTGACGTTTTGTAAAATAAAGGGTGTGCCGTTTAAATCCGCACACACTCTAATTGCTCTAACTTTGATCCGTTGGGTAAAATTCAGATATCGAAATTCTCGCTCAGCTGCGAGATAAGTATTCAGACAATCACTCTAGTTTTCGACGAGTTGTGCAATGTTGAAATTTTCGTCTCTTCCTTTTTACATAATTTTTTTTCAGAGAGAAAGAGATATGGGAAAATCTCTCTCTCTCTCTCTGAAGTTCAACGAGAATGCTTTTTCGTCTCTCATATAGTAATGAAAATATGGAGCGAAAAATCAAAGCTAACTTTACCAACGTTAGCCTGTTTAGACAGCGTCCAATTGATTTGCATTTCGACAGCGTCTGAATTGTATAAATATAGGGTTGGGGAAAAAGAAATGTCGTATTTCTGATCGAAATTTGACGCTTTATTTAACATACTTAAAATTATCCAATTTAAGTCAAATATGCGCCGTTTTGTTCGCAAACTTGTTGCCATTTAGAAGGCAACTTCATTATCCCCCCCTTAAACCTCCCGCCTCCTTATTTGCAAAAAAACTCAGACAGCTAGTTTTCGCAAGCCTCTTTTGAGGCCAACTTAGTATCACCAAGAGCATTTTGCATGGACCGGAAGAGATGATAATCACTTAGAGCCAGGTCCGGACTATACGGTGGGTGCAATAGGACATCCCATCCGAGCTCCCGTAGTTTCTGGCGAGTTTTTGGCGAGTCTGCTCACAGTAGAGAACCGAGATGAGGGTCTGGTCATAATTGAGCAGGTCATAGTGGTTGATTCTCTTCCAATTTCACCAAACACACAGCAAAACCTTCCTGGCCGTCAATCCGGGCTTGACGATGGTTTGGGCCGGCTCACCGCGCTTCGACCACGACTTTTTTCGCTTTAGGTTGTCGTACGTGATCCACTTTTCGTCACCAGTCACCATCTTCTTCAAAAATGGGTTGAGTTCGTTCCGTTTCAGCAGTGCATCGCAGGCGTTGATTCGGTCTGAAAGATTTTTTTGCGTCAACTCGTGTGGCACCCGCACATCCAGCTTTTTTGGAATCCAATCTTCTGCAAATGGTTCCAAACGGTATTATGGTCTATACCCAGTTCTAGGCCAATCGAGCGAGTGCTCACATGCCGGTCTACTTGGATGATTTCAACGATTTTATCAGTTTCCACGATAATTGGCCTACCAGTACGGGGTGTATCTTCGACATCCACTACACCAAAATGAAATCGATCAAACCAACGCTGTGCTGCGCGAATCGTTACAGTATCGGGTCCATAAACTACACGAATTTTTTCGGCCGCCTTCGTTGCAGTTTTACCTCGCAGGTAGTAAAAACGTAAAATATGGCGAATTTCTTGCTTGGTGGACTCCATCTTTGACGCGCTATAACTTGAGACTGGAAAGGACAATCACAACACTGTCAAAACGACACTTGTAGCACAGATCGTCTTTAAATAGCCGTATAGTATGGCCCGATGCGATAAGTACAACACAAGATATGTTTAAGTGTTGCCATATATTGACAATATACGACATTTCTTTTTCCCCAACCCAATATTAACTTATCTCATGTTCACTTTGTGAACTTCTCGCTGGGAAGGGAAATCCCCCGATGCCGAAGTACGTCTCACTAGTACGAACGCCCAAAGAGGAAAGTGGCCGACTCATGGATGTACATGTAAACCAAAGCATCGCCTGCTATTAGATACAAGTAGTTGTACGTTATGTTCAGTTCGGTTGACACTTCTGTTAAATCGATAAGCTCATTTCACACTTGCTTAATGACGTATACCACACACACTTCACGATGAAACCCAAAGTTACCGCATGTGTTCATGCAATGTTTTCAGCTGTACGGAAGAGCTTGAGCTTGGGTAGAATGTACAATTCGTAGTTGCTCTCCGTGATTGACCTGAACCAGCGAAACCACGAAGTCCTTACAGTCACCAGGGGAAGGAAAGGAATGTTAGTATGATAATCGCCGCCCAAAGGCCAGAAGGGTCGCCTCTATAGCGTGTATACCTAGCGATTATCATGGATGGGATAATTGCTAGTGGGTAAAGAAGAATCAGGATTCACTGATGTAAGTGATGTGATTATGTAAATGCGACCTATCGACCACTCGCATGAACTCCTCCATAATCAATAGAAACTGCGATATGTTCCGTTATTCCTTCCGCGTACATAGTACAGTTCTCCAATCGCAAAGGAGTTGAATTATCGTAGGAAAAATTGAGAATGTAACCAAGAGAACTCCTCTAAAACCTAGCGTCCTAGCGATACATTCCTATCGACTGCATAGTTCTCTAATCGCGAGGGCGGAGTTATCTTTTGGAACCCCCTCTAAATCTATCGTCTCAGCGATATACCTTTTTTTTCTCCTGCGTACGCTGTATAGTTATGCACTCGCAAGGGCGGAGTAATCTTTTAGAAACCTGAAAAGGTAACTGATAGACCTTCTCTAAAACCTATCGACTGTACAGTTCTCTAATCGCGAGGAAGGAGTTATCTTTTGAAAACCTGAGGAGGTAACGGAGAGACCTTCTCTAAAACCTATCGTCTCAGCGATATATTCCTATTCCTATTCCTATTCCTTTTTATATTCCTAAGGAGGTAACCGGAAGACTTTCTCTAGAACTACGGAATTATATCAATCCGCTTGTTTATCTCTTCGGATATTATTTTAGAATGCATAGATTTTTTTTAAATAACTTTTTAGTTATCCACGATTAACACGCTCACCAAATTTGGTTTTCAATAAATCGATTGTTAAATTCGCTGTGCGGCTTGTGGCGCCGTCCTGTTGAAACCACATTTTGTCCAAGTCCATATTATCCAATTCTGGCCAAAAATATTCGGTTATCATTCAGAGGTAGCGATTCCCATTCACAGTAACGTGCCGATCTTGATCATCACGGAAGAAGTACGGTCCAATGAGGCCGCCGGACCATAAACCGCACCAAACTGTATTTTTTTCGGGATTCAATGATGACTCATGGAGTACGTGTGGATTGCTGTCTGACCAATAACGCATATTGTGCTTATTGACGAAGCCGTTCAGCCAGAAATGAGCCTCATCGCTGGAAATGATTTTTCGATGAAAATCCGGATCATTTTCAAGCTGTTGCTCAGCCCAATTCACGAACATATGATGCTTCAGGTGGTCAAGCGGCTTCAGTTCTGGCGTCAATTTGATATTATAAGGATGTAGGCCAAGATCTTTTCGCAAAAATGGCCACAACGACGCCACAGAGATGCCCAACGCTTGAGAACGACATGTGATTGACTGATTTGGGTCTTCCTCAATTGATGCACTAGCGGCAGCGGCAGACGCTCAATTGTTGATCTGGTAGTGACGGTTTGACGACCATAAATTGGACGTAGCGTTCTTAAAGTTGAAGCCATTGACTCCGAATATCGGTAGTAAATTTTAATAATCTCGACTCGTTGTTGGATCGTAGATCTTTCCATTATGAAATGGCAAACCTTACTGAAGAGAAATGTCAAAAGAGCGGGAAAAAATATGGCGTCGTTTGTTATCCCTATCGGTCCCTATTTGTAGCGTCATTATTGAAATACCCGTTATTAGCCTTCAGTTTAATTTAATTCTCAATCCATGTCCAATCATCAACAAGTGTAGATGCGATTCCATATTATACCGTATTATATTAATAAAGGTTGTGCAAAAGCCACAACCATTAGCTAGTTTTAATCAGCAGAACATTATCCTGACTGGAAAATAGTGATCCCCGATTTTTGAAATTAATCGTTCATCAGCTAATCGAATACTTTTCAGCAGTTTGTTATTCGATACGATTAATCGCCCCAAATAATTGATTAATCGATTAATCGTCACAGTGAGATAAATAATTAGTTAGACTAATATTTCTTATTTACTAGAAAGCCATTAGGAATCAAAAAGTGTTCATTCCACCTGAAAATCAATTATAATCTCTTACGCTCCCCTAAACTCGTACACGAAGCTCAATTCGCGTTGAAGGCATTGAGCTTCTTTTACGAGTTTAGGGGAGCGTCAAAGATAATGATTGAATTCCAGGATAAAACTGCAACGGTCGTACGTTTTATATTCGATTCGATTAATCGACGTAAATTATTCGTTCGCTTCGATTATTGGTTGCGCAGTATTCGTTCGATTAATAATCGATTTCTGTAGGAAGTATTCGATTAATCGATTAATCGAACGATTATCGGGAATCACTACTGGAGAATCAGCAACCATCCAGAAGGAAGTGCCAAGGAAGTGTAACAGTCCACTTGTGATCGAGGTGGTTCTGTTAACGTGCTTGTGGAACCAATCAATTCAAAGAACATGGAAGCTTGTTAGTGTCCTTCCACAAGTACCTAAGCGGAACGCTCGCCCTCCCACCATCATATGAAACGGCCTTTACAGATGGCTTATTTATACCGAATAAGTTGAAAACGGATGGAAACGAATGTATTAGTTGCTCGTTATTGACGATATGGGAAGATGAGCACACAAATTGTCAGAACAAATGTATAGGAAAATGGGAATACTTCCAGTTTTCATTAATTCAAACCTTTTAGGGAGCTGTGATGTATAGAATTTCCGATTCGATTGGTATACAAATTATCAGAATTCGTTCGCCGTGAAAATCTCTGTTAACGTTAACTTTATTTCATAAAAACGTGACCTGTTTTCTGATTTGGCATCCTTCCTTAAAAACGTAGTTCTACGTCAGTGGTGGCCATCCTGCGGCCCTCCGACGTTGTTTATGCAGCCTGCGGCCTGATTTGAAAAAAAAAGAAATCATATGAGCGAAATTATGAAAATAGTTGAAAATTCGTCCATATAATTGATTAGAAATAACTTTGCGAGTAATTCTTGTTAATCTTGTGTATCCAAACTATCTAAATTCATGCAAGTAACGGCAGTAAAACCGGGTTTATACGTTGTCAGTTACTCACTGGCGAGTAAACATCAATGATCCGAACAATTACGAATATACCCATACCATGAAATTTGACATTTGATTTGTGTAATTCCAGTCTATTATTTTTTTTCGCAGATATTGATGATTCAAAACCCATGAAATAATTCTCCAATTTTCTCTATCCCATTCAGTTTCGATGCAGAAAACATGCAGATGAATCTCATTGAAACGCAGTGTGATTTAGAGTTGCGTGGCAAATTTCAAAACCATGATGTCTTGGATTCCTACTCCAGATATGTTCCAGAAGCGCGATTTCCAGAACTAATAAAACATGCTCATTTTATTACTTCTTTGTTTGAATCCGCAAATATTTGTGAGCAATTATTTTAGTTATGAAAGAGTTAAAATCAAAGGAAAGGAACAAAATCACGGAAAGTCGTTTGGAAGACACGCTTCACATCGCTATAGGTGGGACCAGAATGCCGCGCTATGCGTCGCGTTGCGACAATTGTGCTTTGACACTTCATTTTAAATATGTGTGTTTTCATTTAGTCGAACACAATAATGCGTTGCGTCATTAGCATCGTTGTACTAAACGCTAACATTTGTTCTAAACTGCTTGCGCCGAATTCGCGATGACAGTGGCATGGTGTCGACGCCTGGTGACAACTTCAAATTAGGGCCATAATTTGTTGCTGAATTTTTTCATCATAATGTTGTGTTGTCTTCATAAACAATTTTCGTATGATACTTTTTCACCACCTGCAAACAAAAATGTTTTTCATTTAAATAGAATACTAGTTTGATATAGAAAAGCTAGTTTTAATTCATAATTTTAATTTTGAAAACGTGTTCATTCCGACTGAAAATCAGCTATTCTTTCACTCTCCCCTAAACTAGTAAACGAAGCTCAATGCCGCCAGCTTGGATATGTCAATGTGTTGTTTTTAAAAAACATTCAACATCCGTGGACACAACAAAAATAAGATTTTCATACGAACTTTATTTTGTTTTTGTTTTCATGAAAAGTGATGACGCGAATGCTAGATTGTGATTGCATATCAACAGACTGCGTCGGGCGAATGTTTTAGTACAAAACGCAAGCAATGACTGCTGATGAGAAGCAACGCACAACGCGGCATTCTATTTCCACCTTATCTCTCACATTCAAGCTGATTTAGATAAAATGGCTCAAGAAAAGTAGTTCGAATGAAATCGAAACAGTGTTGAACTTCTCTCTCACCAAGTTTCGTGGTCCCATCGATACTTGTTCTGTTTCCTAGGATCGATAAAGTTCGCTCTGTACGTGAAGCATGTGGCAACTGTCACGTTATTTAAATGCGGGAAATCGGCAAAACAGATCTACGAGCTGCTCAAACCGTTTCCTATCGATGAACGTTTCGTGTTCCGTACACTACAACAGTACAAAGAAACAGCTGTTGTGGGCGATAGTAAAGGGAAGTCCGAGGTTGGTAGGCTGTACAATGTTATCTACGTTTTTATGAACGCGTTCAACGCAATCCTCTTCGGAAACAAAAGTGTCTATCAGTCCAAATTAATTGGTGCGTACATCGATGTGTGAGTCATTTATTGACGGCCAGATTGAAGCGAATATGTTTGGAACAATGCAAAAAATTCTTGGAATGGTTAAAAAACGAGACTGAGAACAATCCTGGCAGACTTCATCTCCCCAAATTAAGTGCCTGTGGATGTTCTCATTGGAATTACCAATCGTTAAAGAATTCTATCGAGAAGCTGCAGCGATTGACGATAGGCCTTAGTGTTTTCGACTCTGCGTGAAGAAGCGAATAAAGTTGCCAAAAATGTCAATTCTGGATACTTTTATACCTTCAATAAAAGTTTTGGGTTTTTATCTTATTTTGTTCTCGAGTTGTGAGTTTCACAGGTAAAGAATTGAATTCTTTCTAATTTAAAATAAAGAGTGAGCCAAAAAAGCACATTTCATTATGAAAAATAGTAAGAAAAAAATCATGCCGGGGACATAAATGAACAAACGTAGGACTACATCAAGGGCTGTCAATTTGAATAACTTATCAAATATCCGAGTAAAGGGTGTGTCACATCAAATTGCATCACGGAAAAAACGCTGTAGAAATTTAATTTTTAGGAATTATATCTTCAGCTTTCGCTTATAATCAGATAAGAGTGTATAGATCACGTTGGCCATGCTTCACTGTCAATTTTTCGTAAATTTGGAAAAATGTCGTCGAACGAAAAAGAGCGTCGTGAATTAATCCTGTACACTTATTTCGAGAATCCGGAGTTGTCACATCGGGACATCGGTAAGATGCTGGGAATCGTCCAATCCACGGTCAGCAGAGTACTAAAACGATACTTCGAGAACCTAACCATCGACCGGAAGGTGAAGAACGGCAAAAATGGATGCTCCGTCAGTGAAAAAGATCACAAGCGCGTAGTTAAGCAGTTTAGACGTGATCCGAGAAGTTCGGTCCGGGATGTCGCCAATAAGCTGAATTTGTCAAGTTCATTCGTCCAGCGGACCAAGCAGCGGGAGGGCCTGCGTACATACAAGGTTCAGAAGGCTCCTAACCGCGACGAAAGGCAAAACATGGTGGGGAAGACGCGAGCCCGGAAGCTGTACACCGAAATGCTGACGAAGCCGCATTGCCTGGTAATGGACGACGAAACCTACGTCAAAGCGGACTTTCGTCAGCTGCCGGGCCTGTTGTTCTTCTCCGCAGAGGACAAATTCAGCGTTCCGGAGGAGATTCGCCAGCAGAAACTATTCAAGTTTGCCAAAAAGTACATGGTGTGGCAAGCGATCTGCTCTTGCGGAAAGCGGAGCGCCCCCTTCGTGATGACCGGCACGGTAAACGGGCAGGTTTACCTTAAGGAGTGCCTACAGAAGCGCTTACTACCACTATTGAAGCAGCACGAGGGCCCAACCATCTTCTGGCCGGATCTCGCTTCGTGCCACTATTCAAAGGACGTGTTGGAGTGGTACGAAGCCAACGGGGTCATCTTCGTGCCAAAGGAAATGAACCCGCCCAACGCGCCGGAGCTTCGCCCAATAGAGAAATATTGGGCGATTATGAAGCAGGCCCTCCGGAAGAACCCAAAAGTTGTCAAATCGGAGGCGGACTTCAAGAGAAAATGGATTTCTGTTCAAAAAAAACTACAACCTGACGTTGTACAGAACCTTATGGACGGGGTAAAGAGGAAGGTGCAAGCATACGGGCTTGGGCTCGAAGTATGAATAAAAAGAAAATGCCAAAAGTTGTTTAATAGTTTTTATTTTACTGTCTAAAATTTTCAAAAGGATCGGTTTACTGGGCGAATTTCTACAGCGTTTTTTCCGTGATGCAATTTGATGTGACACACCCTTTAGAAAAAAAATGGAAAATTTCTTCTTTCCATCCGGTTTGTAATATGTTGTAATTGGATGCGACTTTTATTTCGGAATTTGTACAAACTGATTGATCGATCCGAAAGAACTAAGACCCTTAGTGTGTGTGCGTAGTAAAATCGAAACTCGATGCCCGCTGGCGCCCGCTGTCACCGCTACCGCTTTTGTCACTCCTACCGCTGCTCCTGGCACTCCTGCCACTTCTGCCGCTACTGCCGCTACATGTGAGAACGACGGCCTCAGCAGCTCTGCTTCCCGGTTGGGAAATGAATGATGTTTTCAGTATGATGATGATGATGTTAAATTAAAGAAGCTTTAAACGTTTCAGTTCATTCGCCTCTATGTTTTCAGTAGGTAAGTAGGAAAGTTTTTATGTTAAAGAGACTTGAAACTTTTTCAGTTCATTTATATCTAGCTTTGAAAAAGGCCCTTGGCAAAAACTCTACTTTTTAGTTACTCCTCAACACTCGTGCCTTGAGAAAGACATTCGATCCCTCGCCGAGTCTTGTCCAGCAAACTGTGTTCACCAATCGAATACCTCACGAAGAATGACGATGTATTCGAAACGCAACTACCAAATCTATTTCATTCGACTGGCGGTAGAATCACGAGGGGAGTGGCTTCCAATATAACTATTTGCTTGTTGGAGGTTCTCAACCTACAAATGAGTACCGAATCGATCCAGACGCGAAATAGGCAGGATAGTAGCAGTAAATTTTCCCACAATCGAAAGTACGCGTAAGCTGATTTAGGTCTTCCTAGAAGCTATAAAACGCACAAACAAATCAAACGGCAATAAAGTAACAAGACACTTCAAATAAACAACAATGTTCGGTGGTGATGAAATTGAGAGTTCATTGCATTTATCGTGGCGATAATTTAAAAAAAAGATTATTTTGTCGAAAATATCAGGTCGAACAAACTAAATTTTACGAGTTATTTTTCAAATACGATGCGCTGCAAACTATGGCCGAATGGCTACCGAGAGAGCGATTTCACGCGACAATTCTGCTGAAGTACAGGGTGACTCTAAACTCAGGAAACCCTTTGAGCATATTGTGATTATTAATACGGTATCAATAGTCGATAGCTTCAGTACTGGCAATAACTAAGAATACACCCTGTTAGTTCTAAAAATGTAATCAAAAGGGAGACGAACTCAAAGCAGTTATCGAGATTTTATTTTTCCAGGAGAAGGAGGAGAACAAAAAAGCTTGGTTAAAGTTTGATTTGTTCTTCAAAATAGTGAAATGACTATTAATTGCTCATTTTGGTTTGGCCAATATAAATAATGCATGTCGTGTATTTGATACAAAAGCATAAAAAAACTGTCACTAGTATTTCGTGCGTCCTGTTTTGGCCCAGATAACTGCCTGCAGACGTCGGGGTATGCTTTCAACCTAGTTTTGCAGATAATATTGATCAATTTGTTCCCATGTCGTTGAAAGTTCCTCGAAGAGCAGAGTTTTGTTGGTCACCGTGCTTTTATCCATTTTTTGGTGTGGTCTAACCGAAAGATATAGGGGGTAAAATGTAGATATTCATTTTACCTGAACAAGTAGGAAAACAGGCTGAACGCTTAAAACCCGAGCATTTCTCAATAGATCGCATTGATGGCAAAGTGTACACCCGTGGCCGAGTGATTAGCGTCTTACATTATCACGCCGGGTGTTCGGGTTCGATTCCCGTTCTGGCCGGGGGATTTTTTCTTTCCTTCGACATGCACTGTGGTCATGCGTATTCTAGAGCTTGCCCCTCGGAATACATTCAAGGCGTGTTATTTGGGTTAAGAAATCTCAACTAAGTATTAATAAATGACGCTAGTTAATGCATACGTTGTGACGGCAAAAGTTCCACAGGGATCATCGTTAACGCCATTCAAGAAGAAGAAGATTGATGGCAAAGGAGGAAATGTTAAGGGAAAGGCAAAGTCCCGCTCGAACCGTGCTGGTCTGCAGTTTCCCGTAGGATGTATTCGCCGATCCACCACATTCCGAACATAACACACGAGCTAACATCCAAAACAAGGCGGCATAAAAGGTGTTCGAAATGGTTTTTTATCAAGAATTGACCACAGATTTTCGATCGGGTTAAGATCGGGTGATTGTGACGGCCAATCCATCAACTTCGCACGAGATTGACGGACGTGGGACATCGTTTTGTGTGCCGTATGCTTTGGATCGTTGTCTTGCTGATAGATCCCATTTCAAACCGATCTCCCGTGCTGAACTCGTCAAATTGTGCATAAGGATATCAATTCACTTGTCAGCTTTCATTATACCATCGATGTGAACCAGGTTTCCAACACCGGACCATGCAAAACACCTCCAGACCATGATGTTTTCGCTACCGTGTTTCACTGTCTTCTGAACGTTCTTATCACGTAGCTTCTCTCCTCGCTTAATCCATACTTCGGGTCGTTTTTTCGTTCCGAAAAGCTCGAATTTGCTTTCGTCTGGCCGCAGCACTTTTTTCCAGAACAAGATTGGCTTGTGGACGTATTTATTTGCGAACTCCACTAATCTCTTGATACTTCCTCCAAAGCTTCTGAATCGCACCAATGCTTAGGTTGTACTTGACCGCTATGTTCCGAAAGGATACGCCATCTTGGCGGTCCCTCACTATTAGTTTCCGGACAAAAATTTCGCTCGCTAAAGCTCGGTTGGACATTGCTAAAGGATCGTATCCTATGTTTCAAACTAACTGGGCAATCAGTGGAAAACAGGTTTGCGTGCGAGACACTGCCGTTTCCGTCGGCGGATCAGCGGTGGACCCGCGTCAACTTGGTGGCTTGGGCCGCCTTGATCCTTGTCCTCGTTAAACGGGGACTTCGCCCCCATTACAGTAACCTCAAAATAAATTTCGAAAAACGAAAACGATATATTAATTTATTATATAAATCCCGCTTTTTTCTGTGAGGCATTTATAACTATCATGTTTTTCCCGCGCCACAATATTTCTAGCCCACTACACTTTTTTTCTGAGCAGTCGCTTCTGTTGCAGTTGCTTGTTGGTGCGATTTATTCCGGTCACGGTCGTCAACATGAGGGAATAAAGAATCCAATTCAAGAACATCCTCGTGAATGAGCTGATGGAAAGTTGAGAATTTCTTTCGTAACCCAAACATCACAAAGAAAAAAAAAACAAACAGTCCGAATGGCCTCATTGGGATGGGATGTCATTGGGATGGATTAGAACTTGTTGAAAGGCCTTTTGTCAGTGAGTCTTTGAAAATCCGGTTTTATCTTCCAAAATGGTCGTGAAGTCCTGTATTTACGCTACATGGACGCCAAGAATCATCTGCATTTTTGCCATATGGAGTAGACTGGCATCGTTACTGCTAGACGGCTGGAAAATTACGAGTTTAAGCCAATGCATAAATTAACATCTGGGCTGCCATCGTGGACATCGTGAGGCACTTTGTGTTCGTCGGATATAGCCGGTGTAAAATTTACATCATCCTCTCCCTCCTGGAGAAAGGCAAGAGCGTCGAACGAAAACCTGGGTTTGGCCGCCCAACGGTGCTGCGCGACCGTAAAGTGCAGCAGAAGCTGAAAAGGAGGATCAAAAGCAAGGTGGTCTCATCGTACCGCATCCTAGCAAAAAGGACATTTTATGCGGAAGCGTCGGTCGAGATCGGTCGTGTCTGAGCAGCGGGCATTCACCCGAAGAAGCAGCTGAAGGTGCTGGTGAAACACATGTTTCTGATGCAGCGCGACGTCGTGGCCATAATGCCGAGACCTTCTTGACGCAGGACGGCATTGACTGTTTACTTTACAAGTTCGTGGCCAAAACGAGGGAGCAGCCTATTATTTTTGCATGAACATTTCCACGAGAAGATACCTGCAAGCCGAAGAGGAGACTTGTACCATGGCTATAGAAGAAAAGAAAGACTATCATGATAAAAATTTGACTGTGGCAAAAATTTGGAACATCTTTTCATTTGCATTATTTGGACCATGTTCATGAACTCAGTTTCCTTCACATAACATCTATTGAATTCACATTCAGACTTCGAAATTGGATGCACTCTTCTATTTATTGAATACTCAGACCGACTGCAGTTCGAGTCACAAAAACACCGATACTAAATCACCTTCCCGAAAATGAAACCCTCTCTCCGTTCGTGTGGCATACGCCAGGCAAAAAGGTATCCATAAAATACCACATAAATTTGAAATTTACGGTCCAAAGCGGCCAGGATGAGCAGATGGAATAATTTGTCCCCACCGCACACGCAGCTTTCCAGGAAAATCATTTTCCATCACATTCTCGCCGGTGCTGAGATGGTTGTAAATGTGTGAAACTAGGCGTGTAAAAGGGGCTCGTAAAAATTCAATTTGACGGATCGCTTGACAACGGGGCGGCGATGGTCATTCTGATCGTCAGAATATTGAAAGGCTTTCTTTGAATTGCAACATTAGTATATTCACCAATTTAGAAAAAAACATACATACATTGATATATCACGAGGCATTACTTTTTTGAGTGCTAACAAGCCAAACATCCGGTAAAGCCATGTGACATCAGTCAAACGCGAACGCGGTAGAAAAAAATACCGTTCGTGAAGGGTGGTAAACATACATGTCACATAAGATTGACGCAGTCAGAGGGCACAGATTCACACCGTGGTTCGTGTGTTCCACATCGTGTTATTTGTCTTCCGTGTGGTAGACAGTGTTTGCGTTGTTGCGTGTAATATCCCCATTTTCCCTAAGTGGCTAATTTATTAAGTGGCAAGAAATAGATTCGAGCACAAGTGGAAAATAAGCACTGTCGGTATGAGAGAAATCTTCATTTTTATTCAATGAATCAAGCGAGAGAAGGAGGAAAACAAGTGGGAAATGGGAAAAGCGGACGTGCGATGATGACTGAAAATGAAGACGTCTCGTGAGCGTGATAGACATGTTGTGCAAGACAGCCGGAGGGGAGGACATTCCCAAATATTGTCACGTAATTTTCCAGCAATTTCAAACCAACAACGAGAAGCACACATTTTTTTCAGAGGCTATTTCCTTTCAGCTCAAGATTGCATGAAATTGAAATCGATAAAACATTTTTGCGTCCTTAGCGTCCTTGTTTTGCAGTTACGCAACGACGGCAAATACGCGAACCTGAATTTGCTTTCCCCGAGATGTACACGCGTACCCTGTTGCTCCTGCCGGCCGACCGCTGTCTGTTCTGGAACCACTTAGTTATATGGCCGTTGCCATCATGAAAGCAACGAAAATAAAAATATGGTGAAACGTGTAATCGGTTGAAGTTATGTTTTTGTTCGCAACCGGGCGCCGCGCTGAACGGAGGAAACCCATCGTTTCCCGTTCACATTTTCGGTGCTCCTTCAGCCTTGGATCCGTCATTGAAATTTTAAATAGGTCATCCTGTCAATGACTCACGGATCGTTAGATGGTATCTGGAAAATCGGTGCTAGTAATATTGAACACGTAAAAGTGAATGTTCATCGATTTCATCGCCAGATTGCGATGCTTGTGGAATGGATCACTTTCAATTTAAGGGGAAACTAAATTGAAACTGATTTGGGCATTACTAACTACAAGAATAAGTGGAAGTAAATCAGATGACGACGAATATTTACTTATGTATTTTTTTTTTATTATTAGTATTAGTATACTCGCATGATACATATTCTGTGAACGAACTATTTATCGAGTAAAACAAAAATTGAAGAAGAGTGAAAATGTGACTCGGAATGCGACGGTGGAACAAAATGGCCGCTCAGGTTAGGATGTCCAAAACGAGTCGTACTTGAAGAAAAGGAATGATTTATTCGCTATTTTTCCTATAAGACAGAATTCTAGTCTAGAAATTTCAAACAATCAAAAAAAAATTTTCTTCATATTTCTGAAGTTAAGGTGAAGGTGGAAGCTAGCCATTGTAGTAGTATAGGTAAACCCACGTGTAAAAATGGGGTAATAGTGTTTGTGAGAGAAGAGCAAAGCACACGTAAATAGATTAATTCACTTATCAGACTGTGTGGCGCTTCATTGACACGAGTCTTTGAATACATTTGAAAAAATAAAACAATTCAATACTAAAGTAAAATGGATGAACGATATGTTTCGATGAACAATTGCAAATATAAATATATATAGAAGGTGCATTTGCATATGAAGTAAAATTCTGATTATACGCGAGCGTAACACAAGCAAATTTATAACACATGCAAATTGGGGTTCTTTTGGTATTAACAAGTTCCTCCGCATAGTAACTCGATGTTGATAATTCCTTAATATTTTCCTTCGTTGATAGTATTGGCCTTCTCTTCGTTGGCCGAGGCATTTTGATTGAATGTAATACTTTTCCGTTTACTGTTTTTGAAAGCATAGGCAGCCGTGGCAATGTTCCGAGCTCTGCAATATAATTTTCTTACCCAATGTTTAAGTTGCTAAAACTTACATTATAGACCCATTAAACGTAAAAATAATAATTGTATTGATATCAACACAATTTTATTCTATTGATTTTCATGACATGAAACGCTATGACTCAGGAATAACATTTTATTGAGTGGTTTTTATAGCTGTTTCGATGATGTTGTCTGGCATCAGTGTCGAAAAAATAACGATGCTTTCACCAATACAAACAAAACCATTGCCGAAGATTGAAAAACGAAAATTTAACTTTCAGAGCACTTGCTCGAGTTTTCCGACGTTTTTCACTATACAGTGCGACAGCAGATGAAAATTTAACATCTTGTGAGTAATCGATTAGAATTTGGTTGATATTAATTGATGGGAAGTGTGCGAAAACGATCATTTTCTTCACACTGTTTCGCAAAATTATTGATTTTCGGGCGAGGGGTGAGGGAGGGAGATGAAAGAAATGAGCGCCATTGTGGCAACCATTTGTGGCTAGCTTCCACCTTCACCTTAAGGCATTCAAGAATATACACTAGGGGGTCTCCGTAGCCACATTGGTTGCGCGTTCGCTTAGTAAGCGATCGATCGTGAGTTCAAAACTCAGGACCCTCATTGACCATCTTTGTGTTGTTACAGAATAGCTACGTCCACGCAACAATCATCAGCGATGGAGATCGATCCACAGTCGAAATAAGATCGATTCATCCATACAACTGCTCTGCTCTGCAAGACACATCGGGCTGCTGTTCTATAAATAACCCAACAATGATCATTCAACTGTCTCCGCTGTCCGATGGTCCAACTGGATAATGGAAGAACAGATAGAATACTCTTACGCCTAAATGGCTACTGTGTGAATGTACCATATGTAATGGTATAGAAGGAATACTGGCGAATGGCAACTGTGTAATGTGCTAATTATATATATATGATAACCATGTGACATGTACACGATTAAAATTCGGCTCTTTTTTTTTTTTTTTATCCAAAATATATATTTTTATTAAGGCTCATATGGCGTCAACCTGACGGGGCCGGGAGTTCAATATTTCGACAATGTTTGCCTCATAACTATGTTAGTAATATGTAACCGATTACTCGCGGTTGGCTCGAGGTTAGTATTACAAGTGTTTTCGTAATTGTGATGTTGCTGTCTTCAATGATCTGTACCTGTGCTCGACACGGGATACTTCCTATTGGGATGCAGCTGACCATTAATCAGCAACGCCCCCCTAATCTGTACCCCATATCTAGCGTGGTGCGTCTTCTCGAGGAATCCAGGATAGAATGGTCACTAGCCGGCGCAATCATCAGCTCGTGTAGAGTTGTCATGAGCGGTACAACCTTAGGCTTTTGTTGAATCATCAGTGGACTGCACAACCTTTGGCCCGTGTATCTGTAAAGAGTGTGTGTATGTATTGCCGCGACTAAGTAAAAGTTTATAGATCGAACAGGAGGGATACGAAACAGGGACACAACGAAGGAAAAATCATTAAACGTTGACATCGGCGTTCCTGAGGAACAGGTATAGATGAAGCAGAAGATCAGGATCACGGCTACCTAAGATATCCCGGACGGGGATATCCGATTGTCTGCCTTGTGCTCTCAGTGCTCTAGAGAGCTGAGAGCGAGCAGCATGGAACCGGATACACGACCAGACAATATGCTCGATGTCGTGGTAGCCATCGCCACAATCACAAAGATTGTTTGCTGCGAGCCCAATTCGATAGAGATGCGCGTTTAGGTTGTAGTGATTGGACATAAGCCGAGATATCACGCGAATGAAATCACGACCGACATTCAATCCCTTAAACCAAGCTTTCGTCGAAACCTTAGGGATAATCGTGTGTAACCAACGACCGAACTCATCTTCACTCCACATGCGCTGCCAACTAACGAGTGTGTCCTGACGAGGAATGTGAAAAAATTCGTTATAAGTAATTTGCCTTTCAAAAAGTGTGCCTTCTGAAGCGCCCACCTTAGCTAGCGAGTCCGCTTTCTCATTCCCCGGAATCGAGCAATGAGAGGGAACCCATGCTAAGGTAATCTTGAATAATTTTTCGACCAAAACACTCAATAGATGTCTTATTCTTGTTAGGAAATAAGATGAGCGTTTATCAACTTTCATTGAGCGGATTGCCTCTATTGAGCTGAGACTGTCTGAAAAAATAAAATAGTGGTCGATGGGCAATGTTTCAATGATCCCTAATGCGTAATATATCGCACCCAGTTCAGCGACATACACGGAACAAGGATCTTTGAGTTTGAAAGAGGCACTGGAATTTTCATTGAAGATGCCGAAGCCAGTGGACCCGTTTATGCATGAACCGTCAGTAAAGAACATTTTATCAGATCTAACTTTCCCATATTCTGCCGAAAATATCTCCGGAATGTAATCGGAGCGTAGATGATCTGGGATTCCATGGATCTTTTGTCGCATGGACAGATCAAAATTGACAGAGGAATTGCAAAAGTATGGGAAGCAAACTTGGTTGGAGATGCCCGGTGAAGGGTGCACTTCATGGGTAAGGTACTCATGGTATAGAGACATAAAACTTGACTGAGGAGTCAGTTGGAGTAGATTTTCGAAGTTATCAATCACCAATGGATTCATGATCTTGCAACGGATGAGAAATCTGTAGGATAATTCTGTGAACCGAAGAGTAAGCGGGGGTACTCCTGCCAAAACTTCGAGACTCATCGTATGTGTCGAATGCAAACACCCCATGGCTATACGCAAGCAACGATATTGTATTCTCTCCAGCTTGAGAATATGAATCCTGGCAGCTGATCGGAAGCAAAAACTGCCATATTCTAACACTGATAATATCGTTGTTTTGTATAACTGAATGAGGTCTCCTGGATGGGCACCCCACCATGTTCCGGTTATTGTTTGGAGAAAATTGATTCTTTGCTGGCATTTCTGTTTCAAATACGCAATGTGTATTCCCCAGGTACATTTAGAGTCAAAATATACTCCAAGGTATTTGAAAAACATCGAGTGCTTGATCGTTTTGCCGGATAGGTGAAGCTGGAATTGGGCGGGTTCGTGCTTCCTAGAAAAAAGGACCATTTCAGTTTTCTCCGTAGAGAATTCGATACCCAGCTTGAGAGCCCACGTGAACAGGTTGTTCAGGGTATCTTGCAAGGAATTTTGCAGAACGGCGGGATTAGTACCCGTGATGGAAATAACTCCATCGTCTGCAAGTTGTCTCAACGTGCAATCTCTAGTTAGACAATCATCTATATCATTGACGTAAAAACTGTACAAGAGGGGGCTTAGGTTACTCTTAAATGTTAGTGAGGCGGCTCTGTTACAGCTTAAATGTTAGTGAGCCTTAAAATAAATAAATGGGATAAGAAAAAAAGAATATACACTGGAAATTACTTTTAGAACATCCTAGTATTCACCGAGTTATATCCATTTTAGTAATGCGGTATCTAATCTAGGACGGCCATAACAATTAACTTCAAAAGCATTTTTCTCGCAACTATTTTTTTTCAAACCGGCGTGCATGATATATCATGTTCTATTGAACCAATTTACGCGAATTCAAATGAATACAATCTCTATCGCATGAATTAATAAAAAATAATATTTTGAATTAAAAAATCGGGAAACGTAAAGAAAACGTTTCAAACAGTTTTTTAAAAAGCCTCCGAAAAACATATTTTTAACATGTCCGAGGTTCAAGCGATACCGGCAACTATTCTGATTCAGAATCTGTACTATTTTTTGTTCCGTTATATCCGCAAGGGACGATTTTCATGCCAACACGTCTTAGGAGTTGGCAGTATCATATCAGATAGCAGTGAAACGCTGTGGGTGTAAAGACATTGGTCATTTGAGCAAATGTGCATACTTGAAATCTTCAAAAAATAATTAGACAACTTTTTACCTACAACTTTTTACCTACAAAATTATGGTCAAAGGATGAAATGTAGTATATATTAAATCTTCACAAAAAAGACACTGTGTAGTGTCGACGGCCAATGCCGAAGTAGTCCAAATCGAAGCGAAGCTACCGAGAAGGAAGTCGATTTTTATTTTTCATCTTCGAAAATTTCTTGCCTTGATCATACCTATAGACTTCTTCCATGCATCGCCATTCAACCAGCACCAAACATGCGTCCTATAGAGAAAGCACACGGCAACACACAGATGCATCGGTAAAAATAAAACATCGCGAAAATTTCCTTTTATGGGAAAACGTTTCTCGAATTCTCGGTCAAACCCGTCAACAAATCTAGGAGATAAAATACTTTTCTCGCATCTCGCATGTCATAATAGAAAAAAAAAACAAAAATCGCTCTCTCGGCAGCCATTCGGTCGTAGTTTTATGCGTTTCGATATCGATCCAATTTTTGACTTCATCACAATTGGAAAAGTGCTGGTCAACCAGGCCATGTTGCATCGATCGAAAAATATAGAAATCGGACGGAGCAATGTCTTGAGAATACGGCGGGTGGGATAGGACCTTCCATTTAAGCGTTTCCTAGTATGTTTTGACCGGTTTCGAGACATGCGGCAGAGCATTGTCGTGCTGCAAAATAACTTTATCGTGTTTTTGCTCTTTTTGTGGCCGTTTCTCCTTCAGTGCACGGCTCAAACGCATCTATTATCATCGGTAGAGGTCCCACGTAATGGTTTTATTTGGTTTTAGCAGCTCATAGTACACCACACCCAGCTGATCCCACAAAATAGACAGCATAACCTTCTGGCCGTGAATATTCCGCGCGGCCGTCGATGTTGATGCATGGCCGGGGTATCCATACGTTGCCCGATGTTTAGAATTGTCGTAATGAACCCACTTGTCATCGACAGTAACGATTGGATGCAAAGAAACCCTCTCTTTTATGCCGCATGTGAAAAAACGGCGTTCGACGTCTCGTGGTTTCAATTTATACGGCACCCAATGTCCTATCTTTCGGATCATTCCCATTGCTTTTAAACGATCGGATATGGTTTGCTGAGCTACTCCAAGTGTATCTGCAAGTTCTTGTTGCGTTTGCAACAGATCTTGATCGGGTGAAGCCACCAATTCTTTATCTTCAAACTTTTTTGACGGTCCGGAACGTTCGTTCCAAGTCAAAATTACCACTTTTAAACCGTGCAAACTATCTAAGCCTGTGAAAATAAACTAATTTAATAAAAAAAAACCGTGCAAACCACATCCACGACACGTTCGCTCAGTTGGAGCATGGTCACCATAAACTTCCACCAAAATGCGATGACTTTCCGCACCTTTTTTCTTCATATTGAAGTAATGAAGTAACATCCCCCGCAAAAACACTCTCGTTGGTACGAAATTCGACATTTTCGTAGAGGCAAAAAACTATGTTGTTTACGCTTCAACTTTTTGACATATACTTTTTTTTCTGTTTCGAACTCTGTTGCCTCAAACTGGCTCTACATTAAGAAGTACGCTATGGAAGACGATTCTGTTGCATTCATTTGAAAAATGCGAATTTTTTTACATGATATTGGAACATCTAAATTAGTGGATTTTAATGTCATTTTGGAAGTGAAAAACTTAAAATTTTTAATGTGTTATTATTAATTTTATCCTAAAAAGTTATATTAAACTAGATTCATTCTATCAATTAAAATGAAGCGCTCTAACCGTTCTACAATTTTTTCATTGACACCCAACTTCTATCTTTCTTAATATGGCTGCAATATCGATATAAACAATTCGTGGTGAAAATTCAAGCAAAATCTTAAAAAATCACGATTTTTACCCCACTGTACATGTAATAGCCACTTAAATTTCACCTTAACTTTGAAAGGTTACATTTCTTTTTAAAATAAGTCATATTTGAAATATAAAAAAAAATACTATTTTCCAAACTGTATATAATCGAGTCCAAAATTGTATATAATCGAATCACATATAATCGAGTCTGTATATAATCGGGTTCGACCTGTATATATAGATTTCTTTGGGAATTTTTAAATTTTGCTCCTAGATACATGAAAACTACTCGGATATTCGTTAAGTTAATTCAAATTGACAGCCCTTGACGTAGTCTTACGTCTCACCGGTTATGTCCCCGATATTACCCACCCCTCTTTTTCGCACTAAAATGCCTTAAGAGGAAAACTGGAATTTGACGTTTCGTTCGAACGAACAAATTCGAACTGCTTCGAACGAAAACAGGAATACGAATGGACAAAACTTTCGAACGTATCTGATTCGAGCGAAAACAAGAATAAGGTTGTATATCTTTCGTAGCGGCGCTGAATCATAGATCGATCGAATGCTAATAATAACCAATAAGTCGGCAACAACGAAAACCAATGAAATGGCGCAGTATTTTTAGGAAGTAATGACAAACGAGACATTATGGGATTCATACTTCGATATCAATAAATATGGTCGTATTTGTGAATCATTAGTGTGCAGTTGGAAGCAGGAATTGGGGTCTGTTCAGTACCGAGTAAATAACATGTTTTCATTGATGTTTACATGGTATAAAAATATCTTTCGTTAGAAGCAAGTCATTCTGTGTACAAACATTCACACACACACACACACATATATATATATATATATATGTCAAATTATTTCTGTCCTTCAACTTCAGTCACGTTGGCAACATCATGTTAACATTTCTCGAAAACACAAACGCTGGCAAACCGGCATTGAGTTTGGCCCGGGGCGAGCCTTCATCGCTTGATTCCAATGAAAATATCAACGAGGAGACAGCAAATAAAATTATGCCGTTCGATAACCGCGCATATTGGCGTGCTCTCCCAGATAGTACCAAAGATGTATGTGATCTTTATTGGTGTCATCTGCTGGGGGAAATTCGTAAATATGGGTTTTGATAAGACTTATACGAGACATTTATACGTTTCTGGCATGGAATTCATTCGTTATTTTACCTGGTAAAACAATGATATTAACATAATGTAAATTTGTGACATAGAATAAAATCATCCAACTTGATAAATTTGTTAGTTGTTAAAATTTTCTACTAGCGTTCCTAGACGAACTTCGCTGTTTGAACGCAAATATTATAATTTGTGTCGTTTTTGTTATTAGTACTTGGTTGAGATTTCCATGTAATAAAACGCACCTTTGTTATATTCTGAGTGACACATTCAAGAATACCGTATAATAAACCAATAACAATTCAAATTCAACCTAAAACATGCAACTTAATACTGAACCAAAATGGATCTTTGATACAAATTCTACAATTTTTGTACTTTTGTGTTTAACCTTTGTGGCGATAATGAGCAGAGGAAATTTAATGATTCCCATCACAGTTCCAAAAACAGTTAAACAATCCTCATTCACTTCAATCTCAACGGGATAAATAGGATTTTGATGAAACAAAAATTAGGCATTAATAAGAGTGTTAATTACGACAGTTTAAATACTTGTGTACATTTTCCATTACGGCGGCTACAACAGCTCTAAAAATTTAAAGTGATCCAGAGGGCCTGTTTGAAACTGACCTTTTCCGATGGAAGATAAACCTCGTTGGTAAACATTGAAGTTTTACGATGCCAGCCTCCGTTCCCGAGAATCGTCCGAAAGCACTGAAACCGTATTTTAGCTCAGACAGATTGTATACGAGTAATGCTCCAAAAACAAACAGTTCAGCATGTTGACATTTGAAACTGATTTGCAAAATTCAGTTTGTCCGAGCCGATGTGAAAGTGCAGCTGGTGCTTCCTGCCGGTGTAAACACAAAATAGCTTTGCAGAGAATATGTCAAAGCGGGTTTTACGATATTATCTCCACCGAGCAAAAAGGGGGGAGGGAGTGGGTCAGCGACGCGACAGTTTGCATGTTGATGCTGACGAGAGTAAGCATCATATGGTCCATTGGCTTCATTTTTGTGTTTACCAATTCTGTCTGCTACATGTTTTTCTCGCTCGCTACTAATAAGCTGAAACTGACAGGAGCACATGTTAATGCTTGAAATATATATCCGAAACCCGATGTATATAACCGACTCGTGATGACTAAACCATGAAGCCCTGATTTCTGAATACGCTAAGCATTTTATTTAAGCGAGATGAACAGCGATACGAATGAAAATGGTATGAAGTTCAATAAGCGAAAACAGACGTTTGAATTCAACGAATTTATGGTAAAATCTCGTGTAATCGATGGCATAATTCAAAATCATCCTGATAATAGGCATGCGAAGGATGGAAAAATTAAAATCATTAAAACAATATTTCAACCTGAAAATACAAAAAAAAAGGATTGTATCGAAAAGTCATCTCGAACGTTCAGAAATCAATAAAATGCGAATAGGTTTTTGAAAGTTTTGCTTAAACAAACAATTGATTATTGCATATAGTGTTGATAGACAGTAGAGTGAATAATTCGTGCAGATCGCTGTTTTCTGTAGAATTATCATACCTTGAATTTTATATCCCATCAAAGGACCTGGCCGGGTAAGGGAGTCAAAAGTACTGTATGACAAATATTGTATAGGATATTAAATAAGAAATGTTGACGGTTTATTTGAACCTCTATGTGGTTTAACATAGGATCTATAGTGAAAAACGTACTGTTTCGTTTATTTCACGCCATCCTCAAAAGCTTCGAGATAAAAATTTGAAAAAAAAAAAGCTGAATGTGCATCTTACTACGGTGTATCAAGAAAAATTATTAAAAAAAATCATCAAAAATTTAAGTACAAAAAAAATTGAAATTTTGAAAGAGATTCAGTACTACTCTAATTCATATTTAAATGTGTTTCTACGGCTTTTTTAGACATAAGTGTTGCGCGGTACAAAAAAATATTTTTTTTATACTTCCAAAGAGTCTGGCTGGGTAAGGAAGTGAAAAGTCCCCCAAACCAAATCACCAGTTGTATGGAAAATATTGTATAGGGACTAAATATAACATTTTGGCAGTAGTACCATATATTTGAGTCCTTATATGGTACACCATAGGATCTATGGTGAAAAATGCATCTTTTCGTTTTTTTCACGCCATTCTCAATAGCTTTCAGACAAAAATATTTAAAAAAAAACCTGAAAGTACATCTTACTTAGGTGTATCGATCAATATTTTCAAGCAATTTTTTCATAAAAAAATCAAACACTAAAAAAATTTTAAATTAATTTTTTTTTTATTTTGAGATTGAGTACTACTCTAGTTTGTATTCAAATTCCTTCCTACGTCTATTTTGGGTATATGTGATTTTTTTTCAGAATTTTTAGAGTGTTTTTCGCGGTGCAAAAAAAAATTATATATATTTTCAGGCATTTCGAAATTTTGAAAAAAAAATTACTCTGAGACCCAATTTTACTCTAATTTTTATTTAAATGCGTTTGTATGTGTTGTTTTTTCCACATGTAGCGTAGTTTTTTCTTGAATTTTTAAGAGGATTGCGCGAAAAAAAAAAGTTTTTGTTTGCCTTTGGGCATTTTAAATTTATTTTGAATTTAGAGACCCATTACTGCTCTAATATTTTTAAAATTTTGTTCTTCATATGTCTAAATTTTGTCGGTATATTTAGAGCATTGCGCTGTACAATTGTTTTTCTCATATCTTCAAATATATGAGATTATCTTTAAATTGGATTTAGATGGTTTACCAAATTCATAAGAGTCAGCAGTACGATAGAGCTCTGTGAGAAATAAATAAAGTCCTTGTGGAAAGATCATTCGGATTAATGAGAAGAACACTTAAAAATATCCGAACTGTTTTTATTTTTTAAATTTTAATCTTACAATTGAAAACCACGAATACAATAAAATAATCGATTTCAATTTTTAAAATTATTTTGAAATTCAGGAAAAATTACGCCACATGTAGAAAAAAAGACACATACGAACGTATTTAACAAAAAATTAGAGCAGAAATGGTTCTCAAAGTCATCTTTTTTTTCAAAATTTCGAAATGCAAGAAAATATATCAAATTATTTTGTACTGCGTATTAATTTTTTTTATTATTAGTTTTTTTGATGAAAAATTTTTTTGAAGATATTTATCGATACACCTAAGTAAGATGTACTTTCAGAATTTTCCATATTTTTGTCTCAAAGCTATTGAGAATGGCGTAAAACAAGCGAAAAGGTGCCTTTTTCACCATAGATCCTATGGTGTATCATATAAGGACTCAAATATATGGTACTACTGCCAAAATGTTTTATTTAGTACCCTATACAATATTTTCCATACAGCTGATGATTTGTTCTGGGGAACTTTTTACTCCCTTACCCAGCCATTTTTTTAGTAGTACTGAGTAGTACTGAATCTTTCAATCACAAAAAAAAAATCAAAATCTCAATATTTTTTTAGTTCTTCAATTTTTGATGAAATTTTTTTGATAATTTTTTTTGATACACCGTAGTAAGATGCACATTCAGTATTTTTTTCAAATTTTTATCTCGAAGCTTTTGAGGATGGCGTGAAATAAACTAAAAAGGACGTTTTTCACTATAGATCCTACGTTAAACCACATAGGGGCTCAAATAAACCGCCAAAATTTCTTATTTAATATCCTATACAACATATGCCATAGAGCTGATGATTTAGTTTGGGGCACTTTTTACTCCCTCATCCAGCCAGACTCTTTGGAAATATAAAAAAATATTTTTTTGTTCCGCGCAACACTGAAGAAAATCTGAAAAAAATCACACATATCTAGAAAAGCCGTAGGAACACATTTAAATATGAATTATAGTAGTACTGAATCTCTAAATCGAAAAAAAAAATCAAAATTTCTATTTGGTACTAAAATTTTTGATGATTTTTTGAGGAGGCGATCTGGCGTAGCGGTAACATCCATGCCTCTCACGCTGAAGGTCACGAGTTCAATTCTCACTCCCGACATTCTTCCAAAAATGGAAGTAAAAGTGACGAACCAGCCAAATGAGTTGAAAATCACTATAATACAGATAAAAAAAAAAATTTTGATGATTTTTTTGATTTTTTTTTATAATTTGTTTTGATACACCGTAGTAAGATGCACATTCAGTAATTTTTTCAAATTTTTATCTCGAAGCTTTTGAGGATGGCGTGAAATAAACAAAAAACTACGTTTTCCACTATAGATCCTAAGTTAAACCACATAGGGGTTCAAATAAACCGCCAACATTTCTTATTTAAAATCCTATACAATATTTGGTGCTGGTGATTTGGTTTAAGGGCCCTTTTTACTCCCTTACCCGGCCAGGCCCTTTTGCACATGTTCCGATACGCTATACTAACCTTCTCGAGTGTGCTCTTGGCAATTTTCCAGTAACTTTCGACGGACCGAAGACAACCAACCCTCGAACATCGCCCGGCTGCGATCGATATGATAATTTTTGGGCGAACCTATTCCAATAATGTTGTAGGCCAAAACGGAAAAGCAGTTGATCGCCAAGACCGCCAAAGGGCTAAAGAACATGCCGACATCCATCGTTTTATCGACCAAGGCTGAGGTTCCGGCCAACTGTCGTAAGGCCTGAATCTTTGTCCTTGGATGTCTGCTGTTTCTTTTCGTTTATTTCAGCTGCTTCTTCGGCTGCCACAGATTATCTGTCCTTCAACATCGTCTCTTATTGTTTACCTTTCTCTTTGTGCAGCCTTTTCTCCATAGAGATCCTTTTAATCTCGATTTTCATCCCCTTTTTTTCCATTTTCCATTTTCATCTTAAGATTTTTCTCTTGCTCGGCCCCAACACAACGGACATGGTACCATCGTAGGAGATCAACTAAAGCTTAGATCATTTAAAAATGGAGCACTACCGAGCGCGTGTACTTTTTGTAGGCATTCTTTCAATCGAATTTCTTTCCAAAGATGAAAAAACGGCAATCTATATATATAAAAATGGTTTTCTGTCTGTCTGTCTGTCTGTCTGTTTGTCTGATTCTTATGGACTCGGAAACTACTGAACCGATCAACATGAAAATTGGTATGTAGGGGTTTTTGGGCCCGGGGAAGGTTTTCGTGATAGTTTGAGACCCTTCCCCCTCTAAGGGAGTGCCATACAAATGAAACACAAATGTCTGCATAACTCGAGAACTAATCAAGCAAATGGAACCAAATTAAGCATATGGAGGTTTTAGGGTACAATAAATGTTTCTATGATGGTTAGACACTCCACCTCCTCTCTAAGGAGGGTCTGCCATACAAATGAAACACAAATTTCTGCTTTACTCGGGAATTATTCAAGCAAATGGAACCAAATTAGGTATGTTGAGGTTTTAGGGTGCAATAAATATTTCTATGGTAGTTAGGCTCTCCACCCCCCTCTCTGAGGGGGGGCTGCCATACAAATAAAACACAAATTTCTGCATAACTCGACAGCTGATCAAGCAAATGAAATCAAATTTGGCATGTGAAGGTTTTGGAGGCATTTGAAAATTTTCGGAGAACTCTGAAGGAAAAATGGAAAATTCAGGAAAATAAATTCCCATATGTACTACAATTATATACTGACAAGTGCTGTTAGTCCATTTGATGTTTGCGCTAGCAAAATTGAATCGAAACTGGAAATGGATTTTAATGTGATAAAACGCACTCCTAAATGTTTTTCTATCTATACCAAAAAAAAAGTTTCGCCAAATGTGCTCATAAGAGCAGAACTCGAGGAAGGCATTGTCCGATTTAGGGCTGTCTTTATTCCATCATATTTTTTGTATAAAACATTTATTCCATGTAACGGAGAAACATGTTATTTAAAAGTGGCTGAAAAATCTTGAACGAGAATTGTGTCTGAAAATAATCTGATTTTATAATGATGAGTTTTGTTAGAAATACTAAGAATTTTATAGTAAAATATAAATTCAACGGAGACGAATAGAAGATCAATCAATGAATAGTTCTGCGATTGGACCCATGAACTTGCTCATAGTAAGAAAACGTGAATGTTTGAAGGTATTGATAACAAAAAACAAATTTTTGGCGGGACGAAGTTTGCCGGGTCAGCTAGTAAAATAATATTTACTGAAATAAAACTAAAACTGAATGATTTGTTGATAAAAAGAAATCCCGCTTTAATTCCACTCCTCAGTTGACACAGATCTTCTCCAGGCAGGATCGAAAAAAAAATCGTTTTTATTAACAGCTTTTATTTACTTCCGTTCTTGGTTATGGACCGCTTCAAACTTCAAACTGAACCTTGGCTCTTGCTCACCTATCTCTTTGTTTCTGGCTATTGAATATAGAGCAGAATTTGTGGATTATATTTTAGAAAAATGCTTTTTTCTATCATTGGAAAGGTAATTTAGCTAAGAGATGCTAAAAACTACATGGTTCAGTATATAAGTTCAGTGTGTCAGTGCTGTTCTAGATATCGAGCAATCAACAGTACATGTTAATGTTGAGAGTTAATTTGACAATCTGCACAAATTGACATTTTATTGTATTGTGAACCGTTCGTGCCCTTCACTTAATACAAGCGTTCATTATTCAGTTCTTGTCAGTCCTACCAAATATTCGTACTAAAGAGTAACTTAAATTTCAATGTTCTACGTTAACAATGCGGTCGTGTCTTGGATATTACGTGCAGTGCCACAGATTATCAAAATTTATTCACGAATGAAGGAATCAGACTTTTCCCAGTATCGGATGAATTCTCTTCTGTTGAAACTCAACACCATATCTGCCATAATAAGTATAACACAAGAGTCGAGTCGCGTGAACTTTGTCTGGTATATTGATCGAAAACAGCATGAACGAATTTCGAAAAGCCTACATTCAGGCACTTTCATTACTGTCAATAAATTTAGGTGATTATCACGTACGTTAAGTTGATCTTCATCGCTTGCAGTGAATTTTTATTGAAAACGTGTCACCCATTGCACATATAAATGGTGGTGTATGCCATTTCCGAGCAATCGTAAGTAGATTTATAAAACGTAGCAAGAGTTGTTCTATACATTCCATTGCCGAAGTCGTCATAAACAAGAATTTTGTGTGATGAATTGCCATCCTTTACCATTAATCGATTGCACTCTCAGTTGGTGACGTTGAATTTTATGCTCTGATTTTCACTAACACGCAATGATCTTCATTTTCGACCTTACGAATACCATGACGAAAAGGAAGATGCAAATGAAAAATGAACTTCATGGCAAGCTGATGTTGATGTTCATTCCACTGGGGTTCATTGATTGTGTTGTTTCATATTTATCGACTCTCGCTTGAGCAGTAGATTATCAATACAAGGAAGGCAGAAATTCGCCGAATTTGAATGTCGTGAACGTGAATATTTTCAGCACTGATTACGTGTCAACATTGTTACAATCTCCTTATATCCTCTCCTTTTCCTAAAGAAAATGGGGTTGATCACGAACATCACTGCCACATAGAGTAGTGCGGGGCAAAGGTGCGCATTGGTCTTTTTTAAGCAAACGAGCAAAAAAATTCGGCAACAATGCATTCGTTTGATACATTATTACACCAGCAGCTCACACATGTTAAAAAAGATACACTTCATGAAAGTGGCAAAAAGTTATGAGGTAAAAAGAGTTTTGCGATGTTTTGATCTATTTTTTTCAGTTTTGGAGATGACGATTTACTTACCTAAAATAACTGGAATGTTCGAAACTACACTGTCAAGAAAACCTTCATTCTATAGTAGATGATAGTGCGTATTCGTTTATGTGAAAAAGTTCAAGAGCTTTTTTTAAAAAAAACTCGATTAGTTCAAAAATTGCTTGTGGGGGTGCGCAGTGGCTGTGGCATAGGTGCGCAGTGGCTGTGGCATAAAAGCTCGCACTAGCGTTTTGCTCTAAAAAAATTTATAAAATGTTTTCAACAAAATGTTTAACGGACCCACAAGAAGAAAACTGATTTGAAGAAATGCACTCCAGAAATGCTCAAATGGCCCGACAGAGGCTTCGGGAGGGAGTCTCGAAGTGTCGGATTGCGGCAGACCTCGGTATTTCTGAATCAGCTCTGAGACTCATATCAGAAAGTGATTTATGATTCGAATCTTCTATTATTGAAATTTCTACTCCTGCTGGAATGTGTCAGCGAGCACATAGTGCGGTTCAGATAGGTATTTACGAGTGAGCAGTCTGAGGATCTGCAGGCCACCGGGCAAAGTTTTGTATGGTATGACTCTCAAAGATTTACGGCGAATGGCGTTCAATTTTTCGAAAGCCAACAACCTCTAGCACGAATTCAACAAAGTTGCAAAACTAGTAGGAAGAGATTGGGCTTCTAGTTTCATGTGGAACCACCGTCTGTCTTTTCGAACCCCACAACAGCGCAACGAAGCAACAGCGCTACAAGGCAAAGCGTCGGAATCCTCAGAATCGAAATCCAAGATGAGGAATAAAAATAAACAATTGCCTAAAAATAATTCAAAATGAATTTCAAATGAAAAATGTTTTTATTTTCACCATGCATTCAATTCAATAGCGGTTATGTTTCGTTTATGTTTATGTTTTCACAATGAACTTCAAATCAATATTGTTTTTTTCAACAATGAGTTTCAAAGTAATCAAGTGAAGATAACTATGTTATAATCTTTTTTTGATCTATTTAAATCTATATATGATCTATATAAATAAAAATGATTTGGTGTCCGTACCTCACGATTTAACTCAAGAACGGAGCCACTGATTTAAACAGTCAGTATTGATGCGTCTGGATTGATGGATTGATGCGTCTTAGTCTGCATCAGGTTTATATGTCAAAAAAGAAATTATATACCGCGAGTATAGATTACGTACATAAAAATAATTTCTGCGGGAACTTGAGTGTTCGAAATGATGTATATAAGTGTATCAATTGTGTGTGGGACGAAGTTCGCTGGGTCAGGTAGTATGTTCATAAAAACGAATTCTGTTTCAAATGTTGAAGATTTCCGATATATTATATTGTCAGTCTCCTTCCTCCCAAAAATTTCCACGTGGTATGTTCGACTATAACACCCACTCTTCTCCACCCATGAAAAAACACAGGACACCCCCCTCCTGCCTACTGGACGGTGCCTGCACTCTCTAGTAATGATGCTTCTCCCGCTTCTGATGATAAAGAATTTATTTTTGGTATAAGTTATCTCAGAAGTTTAATTCAATAAGTGCGCACCTTTGCCACGTGCGGTGCGCACCTTTGCCCCCACTATGGGGCAAAGGTGCGCATTTGTCTTTTTGTATTAAAATAGGTATTTGTCCAATTACAAACACAACTCGAGAAATGCTTGTACTACGTTTCGAAGGTAATATATATATAATTACAATTTGGTAAGCAAATGGAATTTTATTTGCTTTTATTTTAAGAGTTATTGGACGACAACAGTTAGGTGCGCACCTTTGCCGCGCATTACTCTATGCTTTCACTTTACTCACACTTTTTTTTTGTTAATTCGTTTATTTTTACAGGCTCAGTTACATAGGTTTAAAGAAGCCAAACTCTTAACTATATTTTTACTATTAACATGTTTTCTTAATTCTACGGTTAATGGAATAGGAAACCGATTACTCGCGGTCGACTTGAGTTTAGAAGGGTGACACATTTTTTTTAGGAAAAGGATGGGATGTAAGGAGATTGTAACAATGTTCACACTCACACTCACACTCACATTCACATTCATACTCACACATCACACTGAATTCTTAAAACTATCGTCACATCTAATATGTATTAACAATTCAACTTATTCTAATGCTAGTAAGAAGGGAACCGATAGCTCGCGAAGTACGAAAAGGAGGGGAAAATGGGGGGAAAAGGATGTAAGAACAATCACACTCGAAGATCGATATCTTTAAGGAAAACATATATTTGGGACATGTAGTCAAGGTCTAATCGAGCCAACACATCTCTCACATTGGGACAAGGGAATTTTCTAAATTCGTTCTGGCGACAAGATATAGCCTGCACGACCAAACAACGTGTTCTATGTCGTGGTAACCATGGCCACAAACGCAGAGATTGCTGTCGGCAAGCTTGAAACGAAAAAGTAGCGCATCTAAAGAACAGTGATTGGACATGAGTCGTGAGAAGTTCCGAATAAAGTCCCGACTCAAGTCCAAACTTTTTAACTATGGTTTGAGGCTAACCTTAGGGGTAATGGAGTGGAACCACCGGCCCAATTCATCTTCGTTCCACTTGCGCTGCCAGTTAGCGATGGTATTTTTACGGACTAAAGAATAAAATTCGTTGAAGGCGATTTGACGCTGATAAATATCGCCTTCAATTGCACCTACCTTTGCTAATGAGTCAGCCCTCTCATTACCCGGAATTGAGCAATGTGATAGGACCCAGACAAAGGTAATGACATAACAGCGTCTAGATAAAGCACTCAAAATTTCTCGTATTCTCTCAAGGAAGTACGGCGAATGCTTTTCCGGCCTCACTGGACGGATAGCTTCGACAGAGCTAAGACTATCCGTTACAATGTAATAGTGTTCAACAGGACGTGAGGCGACGCTGTCCAGCGCCCAGTGAATTGCTGCCAATTCATCAATATACACTGAGCAAGGATTCTGAAGACTGTGGAAGGTGCTGAAAACTTCGTTAAACACTCCAAATCCTGTGGACTCATTCATAGAGGACCCATCAGTAAAGTACATGTTATCACAATTGATACGCCCATACATTGCATTGAAGATCGTAGGAACGATCCCCGATAGAAGATAATCTGGAATATCATGGATTTTCTCCTTCATAAACAGATCAAAATGCATAGAGGAATTGATGTAGTCAGGAAAACAAAAACACGGTTGGGAATAGACGGAGAAGGATCAACCAGCATGGAGATGAATTCATAATATAAACTCATGCATCCGGAGTGAAAATTTAGCTCGATCAGCTGCTCAAAATTTCCGATCACCAATAGGTTCATGACCTTACACCGGATGAAGAACCAAAGAGATAATAAATTGAAGCGATCTTTTAGTGGGAGTACGCCCGCCAAAACCTCGAGACTCATGGTATGCGTTGAGGGCATACATCCCAACGCAATACGCAATACGCAATACGCAATACGCAATACGCAATACGCAATACGTAGATAAAGATACTAAATTCGCTCGAGTTTAATGAGGTGTGTTTTGGCAGCTGATTGAAAACAGAAACTGCCATACTCCATCACTGAGAGAATAGTTGTTCGATACAACATTATAAGATCTTCTGGATTGGCTCCCCACCGGGTGCCGGTAATTGTACGGAGAAAGTTTATTCTTTGTTGGCCTTTTTTACTCAGATACCTATTATGGGCCCCCAAGTACATTTGTAGTCGAACCAGATCCCAATATACTTGAATGACATAGCATGAGTGATCGGTTTACCCAAAAGTTGAAGCTTTGGTTTTGCTGGTCTATGCTTCCTAGAAAAAACCACCATCTCTGTTTTCTCCGTGGAGAATTCGATCCCTAGCCCAATGGCCCAGGTTGAAAAATTGTTCAAAGTATCTTGTAAGGGTTCTTGCAGGTCGGATTCGTTTGATCCTACGACAGACACCACTCCATCATCTGCAAGTTGTCTTAGGCTGCAACTTTGTGTAAGGCAGTTGTCGATGTCGCTTACATAGAAGTTGTAAAAAAGGGGGCTTAAACATGAGCCCTGGGGGAGGCCCATGTAAGAGAACCTCACTGCCGATTCGCCATGAGAAAAGTTCAAATGTAAGTTATATAACATATTATTCAATAGAGGCGGCAGACCCCGAGAGTGTAATTTGTCTGACAAAACCTCTTTTGAAACAGAATCAAAGGCCCGCTTTATGTCCAAGAATACTGAAGCCATTTGTTTTTTTTTTTCGGCGTAAGCCATTTGAATTTCTGAAGAAAGCAACGCAAGACAATCATTCGTCCCCTTGCCCCTGCGGAACCGATATTTTGTATCTGAGAGTAAGCCATTCGTTTCAACCCGACGATCAAGGCGAAACAAGATCATTTTCTCCATCAATTTCCGTATACAAGACAGCATTGCTATTGGGCGGTACGAATTGAAGTCGGACGCGGGTTTTCCGGGTTTTTAAATAGCTATAACTCGTACTTGTCTCCAATCATCTGGAACAATATTATGCTCCAGAAGCCGATTGAATAAATTCAACAAGCGATGTTTCGCCACATCAGGGAGGTTTTTCAGCAAGTTGAACTTAATTCGATCCAATCCTGGAGCAGAATTATTACAAGAAAGGAGAGCAAGAGAGAATTCTACCATCGAAAACTCGGAATCAAGATCGCACCTATCTTGTGGTATATCTCGAACAATTTTTTGCACAGGAGCGGAATCGGGACAAACCTTCCGTGCAAAATTAAAAATCCATCGATGTGAATATTCTTCGCTTTCATTCGTTGAAGAGCGATTTCTCATGTTTCGAGCCACTTTCCATATTTTTTTCATTGACGTTTCTCGTGACAAACCTCCCACGAAATTTCGCCAATAAGCACGTTTTTTCCTTTGATCAAATTTTTGAACTGATTCTCAAGGGCTAAATACATTTGAAAATTTTAAGGGGTCCCACGTTTCCGAAAAGCTTTAAATGCATTCGATTTTTCTACATATAACTTGGAAAATTGGCTATCCCACCATAGATTGGGAGGCCTTCGGCGAATGATGGAACCTGGGATGGGTTTCGTTTGAGCGCGAACTGCGCTGTCATAGATCAAACGAGAAAGGAAGTTATACTCCTTCAATGGAGGAAAGTACTCTCTGGAATTGATGGCTAGAGCAATCGCGTCCGAATATTTTTTCCAGTCAATGTGTCTTGTGAGGATATATGCCATGTTTATAAATTCAGAAGAATTCGACCCAATGGTGATGGTAACCTTGATTGGCAAGTGATTACTACCGTTGGGGTCCTGGATTACATTCCACTTGCAATCTAACGATAGTGAATTCGAGCAAAGCGAGAGGTCAAGAGCACTTGGGTTAGCAGGAGGTTTAGGTACACGTGTTGTTTCCCCAGTGCTCAAAACGGTCATATTGAAGCTGTTACAAAGGTCATATATCAACGATGAACGATTGTCGTCATACTGTTCACCCCAGGCAGTTCTGTGGGAGTTGAAGTCTTGCAAGATCAATCGTGGCTCAGGAAGGAGTGAGCACAAGTCAACAAGTTGTTTGCGGCTAACCGCAGCTTTCGGAGGCCAATACAAGCTGACAATACAGAGGTCTTTGCCTCTGATGTTTGCATGACAAGCAACAGCTTCGATCCCTCCAATAGGTGGTAGGACAATTCGAAAAAATGAGTGGCACTTATTGATCCCCAATAGCACCCCTCCGTATCTGTCATCACGGTCCAAGCGTATAATATTGGAATCGTGGAAATTACTCACACTTCACATAATCTTTTTGTGTCTATCATCATTGTCACGGATAGTTGCGTGTAAACTCCGTGAAGTGAAAGTGTTCATTCCCGTCTATAAGAGACATGTCGGTAGCATAGTTTTGGGCGTTTGAACGTTATGTCGGTTGCATAATTTCGAACGGTTGAACGTTATGTAGGTAAAATTAATACAGTATATGAGATTATATTCCATTTAACCACATTTCGCAAAACATTAATAAATAATAAGCAATCACTGAAGGACGATAATTTGACAGATTCATAGGACGAAATCGCATGTTTCCGTAAGTGTGAATGATTTTTGACGTAGAACTACGCCTTTCATTAAGGGTGCCAAATCAGAAAACAGGTCACGTTTTTATGAGATAAAGTTAACGTTAATAACTATTTTTTGCCGCGAACGGATTTTGTCGATTTACTTACCCAACGAATCAGAAATTCCCTAAGATTCGTTTGATGTGCTATACATTACAATCCTCTGATGTGTAAATGGTTAAAATTCATGAAAAGTATAAGCGTGTCCATTTTCCCATACATTTGTTCTGCTGATTTGTGAACTTTTCTACCCGTGCCGCCAATGACGAGCAACTTATCGTCGGGCAACGAAGGGGAAATAGCAAGATATAAAGTTTCCGTGAACAAAGGAAAAGAGGAAGAACGAAGGGGAATGTTTGGCTAGAGTATAAACAGTGGATCTCGTTGAGGCAAGCTGAGTAGAGGCGAATGAACTGCGAAGTTTAAAGCCTCTCAAAAACAAAGAAAGAAAAAGCAAGCTTTCAGTATCGTTCTAGATACGAAGCAATGAATATCGCAAGGAAGAACACTTGTTTTGCGCCATCACATGTCTTCGTTTCGGATTGAGCTGTGGACGCGACCAAATTACTCACTCGCTGATGTCTCTGGCATTGCAATCATTGCATCAAACTGACGCCATTGCATTAATGTTTTGAGCAACACAATTGTGTGGGGAATCATCAAGCTAGTCTATCGTCGGCTCACCAAGAAAATAAATGTTCTGTAATTTAGCCTGTGATTTGGCTAAGTTAATCTAGACCGGCAATATCAACAGAAAGGGCTTTTGTTGAGAAGAGCGCAAAACGGAAATGTTTGAATATTTAGTTTCTTCAAGCCATCGATATATGGATGTTTGTGTGTATATTTGCGTGCTTCATAACCCATACGTATAAATAGTGACTCTTCGCTACGCTAAAACAGAGATTACTGATTGTTGAGATTAACAGAAAGAGTTTGTTTCATTTATTTAGTCACCAAGAAAGTAAATGTCGTTCTAGAATTTTGTATGTGATTGGGTTTCGCTTGCCAGTAGCAAAACTTTCTCCGCTAAGGATAACAGCTGCGCTCAAGATAAGCATGAGAAAGTAATGCAACTTCGAGACCAGTAATATTAACAGAAGCGTTTCTTTTGAGAATAGCGCAAAATTATGAGAAGTGTTTATATTTCTAGTAGCTTCAAACCACCTATGTATGGCTCTGTATGCATGCTATGACGAACGTTTGGTTGACGTTGTACGAACGCTGCCTAAAGGTGCGATTCCACAGAGGCAATACTAAATAAAATGTAGCATGGTAATTGATACCTGCAAGTATTGTCATTGGTGTTGTTTCCATGCGGTGTCAAGAATATATTGATGTAGTTATGAGATGTGGAATAATGGTGTTGATGCAACAAATATACAATCGCTCGTAGCCGAGTGTATGTCAATTGCGAAAAAGGCCACCGGAATAGCGTTCGAGGGAAAATATATATATATATATATAAAATAATAGCGTAGTTCTACGTCAACAATGCGGTTGTATCATGGACACATCATTCTAATAAAAGCTTTATCAGTTTTGAAACAGTTTGAAAGAAAAAACAAAAAATTGACTCCATCCAAAATTGATCAGTTCTGACAATCAATGAACATTTGGAGTGCTTCGGGTGAATTTTTTCTCTGTTTGTGATTGAAAAACAAATACTATCACACAATAAATTGCATTGATATCCGCGAAAAGTTGAGAAGTGTGCTGTTATCAAATTTGATACAGATACACTGGAAGCGTGAGGTCCAAGGAAAGCGCGAATAAACGACCGGTAAACTTTCAGGGATTGAACGAGAGTAATATACACTTGTGCTTCTTCAAATAATTCAAAGCTAATTCTATTTGCAATCATACAGATGTGGCTTATATATCAAAACAAAACAATAGGGAATAAGCAGAAGGCACAGAATTCCAGCAAAGATACAGAAGGGAGAGATAGAGCAAAGATAACAATTTGCCAATTATTATTTTATTGGTGGACACAGTCCATTTCTTCTACTGCTGCTGCGAGTAGGGTAGCGTCGCTCATTCTGGTGCGAACATAATCCGCCCACCAAATTACGAGTAGGAATTTCCGACCCGTTTTGTCCTGGCAAGTACTCGTCACTGTCGAGAGGGATTCGTCGCAACTTCCTGACGTCTCGGCGGAAGGTGTTGTTGCCCGTTTTAATCGAGACAACTCGGACGAGTCCATCGCTCCCGGGGAAAATCTCCAGAATACGTCCCAGGGGCCACTGCTGCGGTTTCTCGTGGTCGTCAACGAGTAGTACGAAGTCACCTACGGCATCATTGTGGGACGATGCTTGCCATTTCACCATCCTTTGGAGCGACAGTACATACTCGGATTGCCATCGTGCTCGGAATTCCTGGGCGAGACGCTGAACATAGTTCCACCTCGAAAGCGCGCTCATCTGCTGCTCGAGATGGTTGACCTCTGGGAGAGCGTCGAGAGGACGCCCGATTAGGAAGTGTGCGGGTATAAGAGGTTGAGGATCGGAAGAGTTGTTCGAAAGGGCACAAATTGGACGAGAATTCATGCAGGCAGCAACCTGGGCGAGAAGAGTGCTTAATTCTTCGAAGGTGTAAATATAGTTACCTCCAGTCTTGCTGAGAAACCCTTTCGCAACCTTGATACCAGCTTCCCATAGCCCGCCGTGGTGGGGAGATCGAGCGGGTATGAAGAGCCATTGTATTCGTTTGTTGGTGAGGAAATCGTTGACCTCATCGCTGTGTTTGACAAAGTCGATCTGCTGGTAGAGTTCTCGAAGTTTCTTCGCCGCTGCTCGGAGATTCGTAGCGTTGTCAGAGTACATTTTGCTTGGTACTTCATACCGACTAGTAAATCGTGTGAAGGCGGCGAGAAAATCTGATGCACTTAGGTCCGAGACTGCCTCCAGATGCACTGCTCTCGTCCCAAAGCAGACGAGGAGCGCAATGTATCCCTTCGATGGTACTGCACCTCGGCGTCGACGTCTTACAAGGTTCACCGGACCGGCGTAATCAACACCAGTGATGGTAAATGGTGGAAATGGTTTCAAACGGTCCACTGGATACTGTCCCATCTGTTGAGTGATACGTGCTGGCAGGGCTCGACTGCAGATCACACAATCACGACACACCTTACGAGCAGCACTAATACCTCGCAGTATCCAGAACCGTGTGCGACAAGCTGCTAACAACGACTGAGGACCACAATGCAGATGCTCTTGGTGCTCGTGTAGCAGGATGAGTGACGTCAAGATCGAATGTCGAGGCAGCAAGATTGGATGTTTGTTGTCGTAACTAAAATCCGATTGCTGTAGCCTTCCGCCCACCCTGGCGACACCGTTTTCGTCCAGAAACGCAATAGTAGCTTCAGATTAGGATAAAATCTTTTCATCATTTCATTTCATCTGAAGAGAGTCGAGAGAAGTTCCGGAACTCAGGGTACCTAAAACGAAGCATTCGGGCGGTCGTACGCAATAGTAGCTTCAGATTAGGATAAAATCTTTTTATCATTTCGTCCATAAATCGATTTTCGTACACTGCGATGCAAGTCATTGCAGTAACTCGCTGCTCTCTTTCTATTTGTCGTTGTTCATCAGTGTCGAGATCGTCGGTTATAGTTGATGATTCACTGTCCATATACGATGGTTCCCAGGCGGGCCCATGCCACCAGAGAGGGTTCACCTGAAGCTGATCAGGAAATGTGCCCCGCGAGATCAGATCTGCGGGATTGAGAAAGGTGCCTATGTGGCACCAATTGATGGACGGCACATGGGTAGAAATCTCCGCCACTCGATTTGCCACAAAGGTCTTCCACCTTGCAGCACCACCGGTCAGCCATGCCAGGACCACTTTTGAATCGGAGAATGCACGAATCTCGTAGAAATCAGTAGGGAAGACAGCTGTTCTCACGTTGGAGATCAAACGAGCGAGAATAACCGCTGCACACAATTCCAGTCGTGGTGTAGTTGTTCTACCGTTACCGATGGGTGCCAGTTTAGAGACGAGACCAGTTCCGTACGCTGATCACTCTTCGGGGAATCTGAAAAGAGTTGAGAGACGAAAACTTTTGCACCAATACAAACCAATCATTGGTTAACTCACCGGGGGGAGTTGCGTCCCAGGCCACCTTCAGTTCCCACATGCGTTGCATCACCTCCTCGATGAGAATTTTCACCTCCAAGTCAGCTTCGGGAACGCCTTCCAAGACTGCTTCGCTGTTCGAGGCCCATTTCCGCAGGTGGAATCCACCGGCTGCAAATATTTCGGTGAGCTGCTCTCGTACTTCTTTGGCTTCTTCTTCGGACTCTGCACCGGTAAGGACGTCATCGACGTAGATGCCCTTCTTCGCCTTGCCAACAGCCACTGGGTATATTTGCTGGTAGGAATCGAGGAGTTGATCGATGCATTTCGTGGGTAAGTAAGAAGCGCTTTTAGTCCCAAAGGTGACTGTATTTAGGCGATACTCCCTCAAGGTCTCGTCCTTAGTCCATCTCCACAAAACTTTGAGAAAGTCACGATCGAGTTCGTTTAACCAGACCATTCGATACATTTGCTTTACATCACCAGCGAGTACGATTGGTGGGAAGCGGAATCTGATCAAAATATTGACCAACGAATCTTGAATAACTGGGCCACACATAAGCACATCGTTCAAAGAGAGACCGCTGGTGGTCTTTGCAGACGCATCGACAACGACTCGATATTTAGTAGTTGAGCTCGTTGTTTTGACCACGCAGTGGTGTGGGAGATACACCGATTTGTTGGAAGTAGAAGTATCATCAACGAGAGACATGTGGCCGAGATCGATGTACTCACGCATGAACGCGTGGTACTCATTTTTGAGTTGTGGGTTGCGGTCAAGTTTTCTTTCGATGTGGTGGAATCTTTTTTCCGCAATTTGCCTTGACTCCCCTAGCTGGTTGGGATCGTGCAAGAAAGGAAGACGGACAACAAACTTGCCTGATTCATTTCGGTAGGTATATTCTGCAAAGTGTTGTTCGCATCGTTGCTCTTCTTCGGTGAGATGTTTAGATGCGACGGCATACTCCTCGAGTTCCCAGAACTTGCGTAGCTGCTGAGAGAGATCGTCTTCGGTAGAAGCCAATAGGCAAGTCGACACTTGAGAACCTCTCGATGTGTTCGGCTCTTGATAACGACCAGCAACCACCCAGCCGAGTTTGGTGTTTTGCAGTGTTGATAAGCTGCCGTCGGCACTGATAGCAATTTTGCCAGGCTCGAGAAGTTGGGAGAAAAGTTCGACACCCAGTAATACTTCTACCTTACCCGGGCGGTGGAAGAGGGGATCGGCCAGGTGTATCGATCCAGGCATAGACCAATCGTCGATATTCGCCGGTTTGCCGGGCAACATTCTGGTGATTTTTTCCAATACCACACATGATACAGAGGTGCGGTAATCCGAGCAACGAGAGGAGATGATGATTTCGGCACACTTGTCAGCGTGCGCGAGAGTGGAAGAAATGCCTTCGAGATCCATGTCGGCTGCTATCGTTTTGAGGCCAAGTTGTTTACAGAAGCTATCACTAATGAAACTGACTTGGGACGCGCAATCCAATACGGCACGGCAGGCGTGTGGGCGTCCGTGGACATCCAAGACGTTGATGGCGACGGTTGCAAGCAGAACGTAGGATGTATCGAGGCAGGATGGTGAGTCGAGGGCCGAAATCAAGGACTGAGCTGATGTCCCTGGATTTGCTTGGGCCGTGACTGAATATGTTGGGAATGATGGTGGGCTTGCTGATGACGACGCCGGGTGTAGCAAGGTGTGGTGAGGTAAGCCACATTTCCTACACGTACCTGATTTGCAGCTCTCACCGGGGTGTACTTTCAGGCAATTATTGCACAGTTTTTTCCTGTTGACGTGCGAAAGTCGTTCATTGTGGCTCATATGAAGGAACTTTCCACATTGGTAAAGATGGTGGTTTTGTTTGCTGCACACGTTGCAATACGGAGGGTTCGTGGCAACGAATGCGGTGCCACCTCTCGATTGAGGATGAGGCTTTGAAGGTTCTTTGAAGGATACACTAGTTTTCGGCTTGGCTGGTTGTGCTGATTGAAGAGCAAAACTGCGTGACTCGACGAATTTCAGGAAACACTCCAGCGTAATTTCTGCCTCTTCCATTTCGGCAATCTTTTGACACCACAACTGTTTCGTATCTTGATCCACCTTTTCGCTTAGGATGAATAGGAGCCACGTGTTGCGGTCTTCTCTGTACATCGCGTTGAGAGCACGAATAACCTCATCTGACACGTCATGTAGCGATCGTAGACCATGTGCAGAGGATGACGTCAGCGTTGGCTGCGCCAAGAATCGCTTGATGTGCTGATTGGCGATCTCACGTGGTTTGTCATACCTGGCTTTCAGTTTTTGCAGCGCCGGTTGGTAATTAGCGTCCTCTATTTTCAGAGGCGAAATCAAGGAAGCAGCTTCACCAGCGAGGTTCGTCTTTAGAAAATACAGTCTTCTTCAGCGTTGGATTTTTGTGAACCAAGCTGTCGAACAGGTCAAAAAACGATTGCCACTCCAGGTAATTACCGCTAAAGACGGGCATATTCATCCGAGGCAACTTCAGGTCCGAAAGTGGGGAGGTAGCAGCAGTGACGCCAGAAGAGATGGATGGGGTGGCCATATTGATCGACATCATGCGGAGAAACTCGGTCTGTTGGTCGGCGAGCTATTTTATGACGTCATGCTGCGAAGATGATGATGTAGCCACGTGCTCTCGATTCTTCACCGCCTTTAGAAGCTTCGACAAAGGGTTCTTAAGCGAAATATAACACCTTTCGAAATCTCCTTGTCGATGCACGGCATCTTCGTAGGCTTTGTCGTCTTCACAATGGTCTAGTCTGCACGTCCACTTCTTCAGCCACTTCTGGCTTAATTTTTGCCACTACGTTGGAAATCCGCTTAATTCGTGGTTCAAGCGACTTACGTTCACGGAATAATTTATCCATCTTTATGGATTTCGCGCACTGTTTGCTCAAAAAGTCACTTATCTTTTAGTTCTCACACTATTGTTCTGCACGGCGATGCCAATCGGCAGAAGCACTCGGGGCCTGTATGGCGGCGACGGGGCCGATTCACGGGCACTCGCGGTCACAGAAGGCACGGATCGCGGCGAAGTTTTCGCAATCCGGTTCGAAGGACCATATGGAAGCGTGAGGTCCAAGAAAAGCGCGAATAAACGACCGGTAAACTTTCAGGGATTGAACGAGAGTAATATACACTTGTGCTTCTTCAAATAATTCAAAGCTAATTCTATTTGCGATCATAAAGTCTGCTTCATTTAATATTGGAAAAAATTCTTTTGCTCATTGTGGCGCTCCTAGTGGACGGATTTGGAAACTTTTTTCACCCACGTGTCGGGAAATTCATTACCTTTCACCATGTATTTATGTCATAACACCAAACGATAGCATTTTGTAAACAACCGCCATGGAAGCCGAACGGAGAGATAAAATTGTGCACAGTTTTCTTGAAAATCCATTGTTGTCGGCTTCTAAGCTAGCTAAACAGCTTGAAATGCCCAGAAATACCGTATGGCGTGTTATCAAGCAGTACAAGGAAACATTGACGACGGCTCGGAAGCCGCATTCGAAGCGTCGGAGTGGAACTGTCGGCCGGAAACTGCGTGGGAAAGTCATCAAGGCCGTCAAGAGGAATCCCAATCTTTCAGACCACGATTTGGCCAATAAGTTCCAGGCCGCTCACAGTACGGTGCGACGAATTCGTCTCCGGGAAGGAATAAGGTCATTCCGAGCCAGCAAACAGCCAAATCGGACGCTGAAGCAGAACAATGTGGCAAGAATCCGTGCACGAAAGCTGTACGACCAAGTGCTGACCAAGTTCGACGGATGTATTCTGATGGACGATGAGACCTACGTGAAGGCGGACTTTGGGCAAATCCCAGGTCAAAAATTTTATTTGGCGACGGCTCGGGGGGATGTACCTGCAAAATTTAAGTTCGTGTTTGCGGATAAATTCGCCCGCAAGTACATGATTTGGCAGGGGATATGCAGTTGTGGACAGAAAACCAAAGTCTTTCTCACTGACAAGACAATGACATCAGAAGTCTACAAAAAAGAGTGCCTACAGAAACGGATTCTGCCGTTTATTCGTGCCCACGACCGTCCAGTAATGTTTTGGCCGGACCTCGCAAGCTGCCATTACAGCAAAACGGTTATGGAATGGTACGCAACGAACGGGGTCAGCGTAATACCGAAGGACCTCAACCCCCCAAACTGCCCCCAGTTCCGGCCGATAGAGAAATACTGGGCAATCACGAAGCGGAGGCTTAAGGCAAAGGGAAAACTTGTTAGGAACATGACTCAAATGAAGAACTGGTGGAATCAAATCGCCAAAACGGTGGACGAAAAGGGTGTGCGCCGCCTAATGTGCCGTATTACGGGAAAAGTACGAGAATTTCTTCGAAACAGCAATGAATAATTTTTTAAATTTTTTTATGAAAGAGTAAAGAAAATGCTACATTTGTATGAAAAACAAATAATGAATTCGTTAATAAATGACTAAAATACACGCAATTGTTTGTGTTCCAATATTAAATGAAGCAGACTTTACAGATGTGGCTTATACAGGGTGGGCCATTTAAAGTGGAAGGATTTGTTTTTGCAATAGCAAAGTAAAGAAGTGGAATTTTAAAATTTTTTTTTTGAAATTCATTTATTTTGGTCCAAGGAGATTTGTTCTAACTACTTTTTGATTATGATATCTCGTAAATGACCGCCTCTGGCCTTGACCGCAAAATGTGCCCTTTTTTCGGCATTTTCCATTACTTTGCCCAATGTTTCGGCCGATATGGCAGCAATTTCTTGTCGGATATTGTCTTTCAGCGCAGCCAGGGTCCTTGGTTTACCAGTGTATACCTTGGATTTTAAATATCCCCATAAAAAAGTCAGGAGGCGTCAAATCAGGTGATCTCGGTGGCCAGTCATAATCGCCGTTTTTCGATATTAATCTTCCGGGGAACATTTCGCGCAATAATTTGGTCGTGGCAGCCGCTGTATGGCATGTAGCGCCGTCCTGTTGGAACCAGTAATTGTCCAATTCATTTTTACGAACAAATGGCAATAAAAAATCGGTTATCATTGTCCGATAACGCTCCCCATTCACGATTACCGTTGCTCCATTTTCGTTTTCAAAGAAGTACGGGCCGATGACTTTATCGGCATAGATGCCACACCACACAGTAACTTTTTGGTCGTAAAGAGGTTGCGTTTCGATGAATTAAGGGTTTTCAGTAGCATAAAACCGACAATTTTGTTTATTCACTCCTCCATTCAAGTTGAAATGCGCCTCATCAGACATTATGATTTTTTGCCAAAAGCCACGTTCATTTTGGCCATTTCGATGGTCCATTTCGCAAAATCAAGTCGACGTGGTAAGTCAGATGGGTTAAGTTGTTGAGCCATTTGAATTTTATACGGAAACATTTTCAAATCAACACGAATTATGCGTCGGAGAGTGGTTCGAGCGATGCCTAACTCTTGCGAACGATGGCGACCTGATGTCGATGGAGTCTCTGCAACACTGGCTCGAACGGCATCAATATTCTCGTCGAAACGTCTTGGTCGTTGTCTGGACAGATGACTGGCATTACCAACACTACCAGACGATATAAATTTGGCATATAATCAACGTATAGTGTTGTCTCCAGGCGATGTTTTAACTTTATTTTTATTTTTCCACGCACGTTTAGTTAACACAATTGAGAAGTTATTTTGAATGTACAGCTGAACAATTTCAGCGCGTTGTTTAGGTGTGTATTGTTTCATGGTTAAAATTGTACTGAAATGACGCTTCCAACGCGGTATGACATTTGTTAATCTGACATCTCTGTCAAAAGTTATGGGGTTGCCAGATGCTTTAAATGGTCCACCCTGTATATCAAAACAAAACAATAGGGAATAAGCAGAAGGCACAGAATTTCAGCAAAGATACGGAAGGGAGAGATAGAGCAAAGATAACAATTTGCCAATTATTCTTTTGTTGGTGGACACAGTCCATTTCTTCTACTGCTGCTGCGAGTAGGGTAGCGTCACTCATTCTGGTGCGAACATACACTATTACATATATTTAAATCGATTGGAAAAATCTGAATGAGCAGGGATTCCCTCCAAATTTAACAACACAAGCGAAACATAACTGCTGAGACTGCTGCACACGGAATCAATAATCCTTGCTATTATCCATTGACCAGTGTGTCTTTTTCCGAGTTTTCCTCCGTTGCTGCGTGTATTTATGCAAATACGGCGCCGAATAGTAATCCAGCCTTTGTGCGTTATCCTTGACAGAACGCCAAATCGGAACTCGAAATTATCTTCTTTCCGTTCTTTTTTGTGTGGTTTGATGTTTTTTCCACGTCCACTCCCGTTTCCACCCGTCCACCGTTGTCGTCTTGCAAGGCCGTATGATATTCATAATTTACTGATACCATGAAAAAGGTAGCGGCTGTTCGGAAAGTATTCAGAACCTTAAAAAAACTTCCGAGCGAAGCAAGGAAACGAGCCACGCGCAAAAAAAAAGAAAGGACAGAATGGAGCTTTCACTACAATTTGCAAAACCAGCATCAAAGCAAACAAAACTGATTTCCGGAAACGAATTTTCCACCGGCCTCCGCAAAATTTGTGGAAACTCTGTGTATTGGTTTTTGTTCCAGGATTCTTATTCTCTGGCGCGGAGCTCATTTCTCATCGCACTTCCTGCAAAGTAAATGGTTTCCAATTTCTGAACGGGCGCAAGAGTAATAGGGTAGGCAATCTCTATAAAATTAAAAACTTTTCCTGCGCGCTCATTGCAAGGGAAGCTAATATAACCGACCCCCCCACCCTTTCTTCCCATTAATCCAAGCCTCAGATGGCACAAAAAAAAGTTTTTCTCTGGTGCTGATGCAGCTCACTCGGTGGTCAATTCTATGGTGTAACATCCGGTGGAATCTATTTGGACCGAACATTCGTTTTGTGGGGGAATGAATTTTCTATGGATGCTACGGAGGCACTTCGGTAGGGTAGTTCCGTTATTGGGAAAACATATTTTAAATCGTTTTTCATGAATTCAATTATTGTGAGTGTTTTGTATCTGTATTTCGTCGTGGTGCATTTGTGCATTTATGCATTTATCACTTCCGTGGAAATTTTCCGTCCACTGAAACGAGTGGTTATAACAGTAATAGTTCCAAAATATTTTCGATTATAGCGCTGAGAGCTTCCAGTCTGATGATCGCTACTGAATAGATAGGTAATGGTATTCTAATGTTCTGCTTTCAGAAGGTTCCAACCACCCTTGTTGCTACTGATTGAATTCTAGCCAATGCTCAAATTATATCTCTCTAGTTTCTTTCAATTTTCAATTGCTTAAACTCAATCGAACTATTTATTCGGTAGTGGAACTTGAATGTTCTAAACTTTCGATATACAGCCTAGATCACTAACAAAGAAATCTCGAAGGCTCTGCATTCCTTCGACTTATTCTTCCAGTTTGAATTGTACAAAGTTATTGGTAACTTTATAATTGCAGGAAAGTAAAGATCAGGATTTTTACAATTGCATTGCACATGCAATTATTTCTCGATTTCAAACACAAGTTCCCTCCAGTGATTTTGAACAAGTCAACAAATTTCACCAACGTAAAAATAATGTTTTGTGTAAAATTAAAAGCCATCTTTATTCTTCTTTTCGGATTACTTTGAATCAATGTCTGAGGAAAACTTGCTGCAATGCCAACAATGCAAAAGTTTGATAAACAAAATGGCAATAATTGCTCTGTGCTTGACAGGCTTGCTCAACTTTTTCTTCTTGTATTTTCTTTTTCATCTTTCGACTTGTCGCTTTAATGAGACGTGCTGTTTTATCAAACTTGTTCGTACATCGAATGTCCATTTAAGATTTTTTTTTTGGGTTCGGTCGGCTCTTTCTCTTACACCCAATCACAAATACACGCAATAATGCTTCCGGAAAATAAATTAAAAGAGATTTTTACAATTTCGTCGGGTTCATACTTGTAACGATGCCCAGCAACACCGATTCATGAGATGCTTTTTTTTAGAGATTTACACTGTGCCAGCTCCAATCTTCGTCCGTGATAAATAATTCATTTAATGGGGGTCTGCTTGAATTGAAAATTCAAATGATCCCATCCAAACGAACGGCGTTGTATTGTACTCGGAACATAATATGGCATTATCTGTGGACAATATGTATGCACTTGTTGTCGTAGAGACACTACTAGAATGGAGTGATGTTTTGCATGTGCGACAGAATGACAACCTAAGTAATGGGGTTTTGTTCCCCCATTATGACATTGTGGCGTACTGCTATGATATTTTCATGGGAGAATTAAAACAGTAAAATTAGATTTTAACACGTTACGTGCCATTTTTTGAAGTTGTACCATTCAGGGCGCGTGGGGCGTATACGTAGTGTTCTCCGATAATCACTCGATTAATCGAATAGTTTCTACAACAATCGATTATTTATCGAACGAATACTGTGCAACCAATAATCGAAGCAAACGAATAATTTACGTCGATTAAATCGATCCAAATTCAGAGAAAAAACACCGGAACGTCTCTGCAGTTTTAACATATTAAGGACCGCTCACGAGTTTTCTCGTGTTTCGCGTTCCGTCTGTTACGGATGGATAACGAAATAACCCGTGTTTTCCACACGCTGTTTTAGATGTCACCTACTTTGATACATTGAGTTCTTATATTTAAATAAAATTTTATGATAATGATTATAAAACATTTTTTTCATAAATAACAAAGTTATTATTGTTTTAGAACGTACAAGTTTGCCTCCAAAACGTGCGGTTTCATGCGTGTGTTTTACAGATTTCTTTGCGGTCCTTAATATGTTAAATGTTTTAGAGGTGTTTTGATTATACAGGTCGGACTCGATTATCCGGAGAGTCGATTATCCGGGATTCGATTATCCGGAATTTTAGACTCGATTATCCGGAGTATTTTATTTTTGACTTTCATATTAAATAGCTAATATGGGTATCAAACGAAAGGGCTCGACTAGTAAAATACAGTTATTTATGAAAAAGTCAAATTCAAGATGGCGGCCACTACAAAATAGCGGATTTCATACTTTCTCAGAACCCCATCAACATAGGTATCAAATGAAAGGGCTTGACTAGTAGAATACAGTTATTAATGAAAAAATGCAAATTCAAGAAGACGGCCACTACAAAATGGCGGATTACATATTTTCTCAGAACCCCATCAATATGGGTATCAAATGAAAGGGCTTGACTAATAGAATACAGTTATTGATGGAAAATGCAAATTGAAGATGGCGGATTTCATATTTTCTCAGAACCCCATCAACATGGGTATCAAATGAAAGGGCTTGACTGGTAGAAAACAGTAGATCTTGAAAAATCCAAATCTAAGATGAGTTCCCAATTAAACAATTACTTTTTAATGGTTCCATTCAGCTTGCCCTCTTTGTATTTATGTTTGAGTGTTTGTAGAATTGTCCCACATTAATAGAAAATTGACCTCGTTCCTGTTGACTGATTGATCCAAAATTTGGAACATACCTTTAATTCTACTGTCATTATAAAACTGCGTATTCCATGATCTTGAAAAATTCATTTTGGCCGCTGCTAAAAATGGCTGAATGACTTGACTTGGGGAATACACTACACTATGAACAACATAAACTCGAAAAAACCGTTCAAAAAATTATTATTTTCAAAATTTTTATTTCTTACCTATTTTTCTTCGGAATATTTTCATGATGTACTGTATTCTATTAGTCAAATCATTTCATTTGATACCGATATTGAGGGGATTGCAAAAAATCCAAAGTAGACCATTTAGTGGCGGCGATCTTTTTGAATTTATGTTGTTTATTATGTTTCGTGTTCTCCAAGACAAGTCATTCAGCCTTCTTTTAGCGACGGCCAAATTACATTTTTCAAGATCATGGAATACGCAGTTTTATAATGACAGTAGAATAAAAAGTGTCTTCCAAATTTCAGATCAATCAGTGAACAAGAACGGGGTCAATTTTCTATTAATGTGGGGCAACCCTACAAACATTCAAACATAAATACAAACAGGGCAAGCTTGGTTTCATACAGAAAAAAGCAATTAGTTGTTTGGGGACTGCGGTCATCTTGGAATTGGGTTTTTCACAAACTGCTATGTTCTACTAGTCGAGAACTTACTTTTGATATCTATATTGATGAGGTTTTGGAAAAAATATATATGGCTCCATTTTGTGATGGCGGCCAATGCATTTTCCATGAATAACTGTATTTTATTAGTCAATCCCTTTCATTTAATATACATATTGATGGGGTTCTAAGAAAATGTGTAATCCACCATTTTTTACATTTTTCATGAATAACTGTGTTCTACTGGTCAAGCCCTTTCATTCGATACCCATACTGATGGGGTTTTGGGAAAACCCATATTGATGGGATTTTGAGAAAATATGTACATAATACGCCATTTTGTAGCGGCCGCCATCTTGTCTTTTCAAGATCATAGAATACGCAGTATTATAATGACACCAGAGAAAAAAATGTGTTCTAAATTTCAGATCAATCGGTAAACAGGAAGGGGGCTACATTTCCATTAATGTGGTACAGCGCTACAGACAAAGCTACAAAGTCACAAACATACAAACGTGTCAACCTTGATAAAACCAGTTTAATAAATAAGTGCAAATCATAATTATATCATGTTAACCGAGAGAAAATTCGTTTTTATGATTCGATTATCCGGAGTGAAAAAAAAATCAATACTCCGGATAATCGAGTCCGACCTGTATTGAATTCACAATGTAATGGTCTACATGTTTTTGTCAGTGGACTTTTGGTTTGTCATTCATAACTTGTGTCATCAACTTTTCAGTTCAGAATGTTCTTTTGGAATGTGGTTAAAAATTAAATGTGAGTGAAAAAAAAAATATTGCTGGGCAGCAAATAAGAAACCGCATTGTTTTACTTTTTTTCAACCATTTGATACATTCTCCCTCTCCCCTATTCTCCTACAACAGGTTAGCTCAGATAAGAAAAAAAAATGAGCAGTGGGGTAGGGCGGGGCTAGTTGTTCATTTTTTTAATAAATTTGGCTATAACTTTATAGTACGAAGTTTTGCGTTAGAATGTTATGTACCACAATGAAGCTTACCTTTCACCCTTTCAACAAAAAATAACCGCAGAATCAGTTATTTGACTTTTTCTTTATGTAACGTCTTTATATTTCAGAAAAAATTGACCAACTAACCTTACACACGGGGTAAGTTGGTCAATAATAGGCATGTTCTTTTGGAGCAAATAAGCAGCGTTTTTCCATTAGAAGTTTCCTTCATTATAAATTAATTAATTAAATCAAAACAAAAACAGTTAACAAATATCATGTAGTCAAGTAAAAAAAAAACAAATTAATAAAAATTTCAAATTCTCATCGTTGTTGGAAATTAGTCAGGCAAACTTTTCTAGCGATTTCGTCTCTCTTCCACTTTGTGGCGCACCAGAGATGCCAGGTTTGGATACATGTCTTCATTTTGAAGACATTTGATTATATGTGAAGACATTTCAGTATGAGAGCGTACGTGTATTTTTAAAAGATCTTATTCCATGAAATTCTAACTATTGGCCGAAAATATCGTCAAAAAAAGTAGGGCTTTAGTCTAAGCGAACGAAGCGGTCTGAATACTTATTGTCTCTAGAAGACATTACTTCATTTGCGCTGGGCCTATACTATCCAATAGATTAACCTAAACCTTTCAAACGATCACTTCACAAATCGAAGGTTTTCCGGTTACATACCTTTTCTACAATTAATTTCATGGATATGGTTTGAGTTACAAGCAAAACTTCAAAGCTGAAATAAACAAATAGTTATCACAGTTCCGTTTTTGTGTGAAGAACTTTGTAACGATTCTGAGAGAGCAGAATCGGTGATGTGATTATTAGCACGTCACTTGCTTGGACTGTTGTATCCTGTCGTTAGGAACACAATGCACGAGGATAACGAGGAAGTAATCATGACGGTGATGGTAAGCCAAATCCCACTGTTCCCGATCCATCTCCTTATCCTTACATTTCATAACTCAAAGTTTACAGTCCTATCCCTACATCAGCTATCATTTGTAAAATGGCTCTCCTCGTCGAAAGCCCGAAAACGACAGCCATGACGGGGCGAAGAGTCCTGATGGTGGATACGCGACGAGTGACTAGTTCTTCTGGATTGAGCCGTAAGGGAGTCAACACGTTAATCGACATCCTCATTTGATTAGTTTGTCGAAATTTACCTTCTCCAATCCAATTAGTTTATTAGAATCATCAATTTTATAATAAATAATCACTGAATTCAACTACGCTTTATATCTGCCGAATAAATCCAGTTACAACTTTTCTCCGATATTATGGTGAAAACATTTGAAGACATTTGGAAAAAATTACCTGGCATCCCTGCTGCGTACAACCGGTTTCTTGCTTGCATTTGTTTTGATGACATTTGCACCGTTAGCCCCAAAGTATATTGAAATAGCCTTCAGGTATGCTACATTACTCGATGCATTATTGTGAGTTCTGATATTCAATGTGAGCGTTTATTATTTTTAATGTAAATTTTAAAGTTTGTACGGTGGATGGTATCAGGCTGTCTCGTATCAAATACTCTGGGTTTAGCAGAAAAACATATGCTTTTTATATTTGTTTACAGCTTGCGTAATGAAACGCGGCATACCTGAAAATTTTATATGCATTGCTCTCAAACGGGCAATTTATGTGACCAACTAACCCCTCTATCGCTTTTCGGCCTAAAGGCTAAGATCAAAGTGTAAAACTAGCCCCTCTATATATGAAAAAGTATATTCATGAGAATTCAATGAAAATAATTTTAAAAGCGATTTCCATGAACATTTAAAACTAATAGGGGAGGTGGGGGTAAAACGAACATGTTATGAAGAACTTCAATTATATCTTTGGAAACTCATGTTTCCCAAAACTTTGATGCAGTTTCTTGCAATTCAATATACTGTTTTTTCAAATGTTCAAATATTTTACAGAAAAGTGTTTTTCAATGTTTTTTACTGAAATTATGATGGACATATAGTGGGGGTAATATGGACAGGTTTGTAATATATGAAGCGTAGAGGGTTATCGATCGCGATAGGAATAATTTTATTCAACCAAGGTCTGAACTCATCACGAATGTCCTAAGAAGTGATATCGTGCATTTCAACAGTATAAACGGACAGACCCTCAACTATTTTGCTTTTGGTTTCAGTCAGCTTCTAAACAGTCCACAGTTGATTTCCATTTATAGACGCAGGAATAGGAATCCTTAGGAATAGATTAAACAGACTTTTCACAGTCCATCTCACTCCCACTGGCAACTGTCCGTTTTACCCCATCAGTACAATTATTTCAATAATTTATCTTTTCCACTCAAAAATGAATTTACTTTTCCGTACATCCATAATATCGCTTCTCTGTTAACTCACAAACCGAAATATAACCATCAGCGAGTTGAATTTTGATAATAAACCACTCAAAATGCTTAATATCGAAAACGCAAAAATTACATTCGCACGCGGAATAATGTATGACTTTCAGTTTTCGTTTCCCTGTTCCACATTTGATTAGTATTCGTTACCATAGGGTGGCTTAAATATTATAGAATAACTTGTAGAAGGTGTTCTCATTAACAGAAATTTGAAATTCAAAATGTAACTATACAAATCAACCACCTGTCCATTTTACCTCCACTGTCCGCATTACTCGCGGTTCCCCTACATACAATAAACTTTTGTTTTACGTTAGAACCGATTTTTTATGACTATTTACCATTTTCAGAACCAATTTTATAATGCGCAAACAGAGAATGATTTTTGGAAAAATTGGTTATGATCAGCAGCACTAAGCGATACTGCGACGTAAAGGTCATCATGTACCTTTATGCTGCTTTGTTCAAATGTAAGAAATTACACATACGGAAGAAATCTGTACCAATCTGTACTTTTTGACGAAAATATGTACTACAGAATACAAAATCAGTACCAAAAATAACGAAAAAATCTGTACCTTCCAGATAAATATGTGTGGCAACACTCTTGTGCTCGTTCGTCAAGATGCCTCCTTCTTTGTTCCTGCACATTTAGTTTTTAATTTTAAATCTTCCCGCTGTACTTTTTTTTTTGTTTTTAAGTAGGTCATCATTAAGACAATTTTAAACGCGAACTTTTTAGTCATTTAGTCTGTCTACAGCGTCATTGAGAACAAGTTAACTTTTTTTGCTCGACGATTTTTGATATGGATTGGGGTTTTGTTGTCGGAATCTGCATTGGGAATTCTTTCCGAAGGAACAAAAGGTCAATAAAGTATACTATCTTGGCGTTATGAGGCGCTCGAAAGAGAAAATTGGTTGGAAACAGTCAGATTTGTGGAAGGGTAACACATAGATTTTGTACCACGATAAGATAATGCGCCAGCTCATCGATCGATAATTGTGAAGAAATTTTCGACCAAAAATAAACACGAATGTGATTGAACAAGCAGCGTACTTCCCCGTGTAACCACTCCGGGGGACCCGTTTTGACAGAATTGAAGACATTAAACGAATGCGCTTCGTGAACAAAAGTAAATTCTTGAATACAACTAAAAAAATGATTCGATTAATGTTTTGTTCGTTGGAAAAACTATATTCGTTCAGAAAGAGCCTGTTCTGGAGGTGATAATACTAATTTTGATGACAAATAAAGCATTTTCTTCAAAAATATAAATTTCCGGTATATATTTGACGATTGTGCCCCATTTACTCGAAAGATATTCACCCGAATTACAATCACCCGAATGTAACAAATACCCGAATGCGACAGGTACCCGAATGGAACATCTACCCGAATGGACATTACAGCTATATTTTATTAGAAGCTTTTTTTCATATTTAATCCTGATGAGCGTTATTAAAATGATAATATTTATACATTGACTGGTATCCAAAAACAAAAACGAGAGAAAGCGGCGTTGTATACTGTATTTTCCAAAGTTATGAAAAAGGTATATATTTTCATAAAATTCTATAAATATAGTCATAAAATTACTGATTTTGTATGTCTTTCAAATTCGAATATACACAATATCCAGCCATTTTGGTCACGTAGCTCATACACGTGGAAGAAAATCATCAGTTTCAAGCAGTCGACATGAAATTCATAGAATGAGATATTGAAATTTGTTAAAAATGAAAAAAAAGACAGATAATTTCATCATGAAATGATAAATTCATGATAAAAATTTCTCTGCGGTGATAAATACGTAGGTACCATTTTTTTCCTGTGAACTCTTTCAAATTTTCATGGCATTTATGCTTTATATTTTTTATGTTAAAATTACCTGCTTAGTTTTCCAAATATTCTATAACCCGTGCTCATTTCCAAATGTTCTCTTACCCTAAAAAGAAATACGGAAAGATGGCGGCATATCAGTTGTGCCTACACTAATTTATAAACATGACACAGTGAAGTCAACATCATTTACAAATTCCCTCATTACAATCTATCATTTTACTTTGCATTTTTGTTGCTCTTTCATGTTGTTTTGATTTAATCTTATTTATCAACAGGAGATTCATAATCTGATCTGTCGGAATTTTTTCTTCCACATTCGGGTAAATGTTGCATTCAGGTATTTGTCGCATTTGGGTAAATGTTCATTCGGGTATTCGTCATATTCGGGTGAATGTCCATTCAGATATATGTTGCATTCGGGTATTTGTCACATTCGGGGTAATGTCATTCGGGCATGTGTTACATTCGGGTAAATGTACTTCGGGTAAACGTGTTTCTGATGAATGATATTCGGGTGAATGGGACACAACCATATTTGACAGAATGTATTAATTCCGAAGGGGAATTTTTCATTTTTACACTTTCCCCTCATTGAATACTACACAAATTCTCTCCTCCGAGGTTCAGTTGTACAATCGACAAACATGAATTTAAACAAACATTGATTAAATACACAACGTAATCTGTTCCCAACGAACTTTGACAATTATAAGGTATGCTATAAAGGTCCTCGCGTTAGTATTAGTAAATAGCATGCAAAACAGCGTACAGTTTAGGAGGAATTCTAAACAATATTTTATTTGACTTTGTCTCCGAGTTTAATTTTGTGAAAAAAAACATACAGAAAACGGGATTATATCAACGAAATTCCTACGAAAATACACATGTGTGAGTAATTTACGTGTACGATACAAAACATCTAGCTCACCTGTAGTATATGTCAAACCACGTTGATATGTACCAGACGAAGAGGATCACATAGTCTCACATGTTGCTCACGTGATCATCATCGTGTCACATGTTTGGTACCAAAGTGCTGCTAACCACGTCCAACCATCCACAAACGAAGACCATGATGACCAGCAGTATGAATAACGAAACCCATATAAAAATGATGAATTGCAGACTCAACACATGCCGTTTCCACACTCTTAATACCTTAACTTGTTCCGTCTAGCATCATTTATGTCACCATAGCAACATCCCCATCAAATGAACGAGGGAGGTAGTTCAACTTGCTTCCACCCAATTTATTGTTCCGTTTCCATGTGAGAAAAAAATCGAAAAAATGTAACACCCTCAAGAGAGCATCAATCTAGGATCGTCTTATGAAAACATTAACAAAAATGCTGTGTGGTTTATGTTTTCAATTGTACTGTGCAACAATTTGCAACAAAACATTAAATTTCTGATCTATACATATTCAATCATAGCATTAATGCCGGTTAACCGGTTGACTTTTAGTTAGTGTGACGATCGGTCAGTATCATTTATCGCGTGATATTAGAAGTATGCATGTTTCTTAAATGCATTGTTGGATTTTCTGCCGAAAATTTATGAATACAAATGCAATCGTGAAATGCATTCTTTCACCGGTTATCACCTTACAACTTTACAGATTTAATGGAAGAACCATTAAACAACAAACTGCGGTGAAAAGCTACCGTTATTGAAGCACAAGCAATCGCATTCCCCGGCAGAGAAAACAGGATTTTGGCTCATTGAAGGACAAAAAAATGCGTTACCACCTTGATAATGGAATATAATTTAAACGCAGTCAAACTGTATATGTGTGCACAGCTTTATATACACATTGTGTATGGTATTTTTAAGTCAGTTCGAATATTACAAAAAAAACCGTTAAACGGTTCAACTGATAGGTGAAATGCGGTTAAAGTGAACAGGGGTGGTAAAATGAACCGGTGCTTGAAGTTCAATAATTTAACTAAAACCAATTGATATTTCTTGATTATTCTATTCTTAGAACACATGAAGCTTTTTAAGACACTCTGTTATACACGAAACTGTCAAATGTTGAAAATGCTAAATAAAGCAAAAATTTCACTCACTGTAGCCATTCGGATGTGCTTTTGCACGCATCGTATTTAAGGAATTATTTTATCCCACCTGATATCTGCGACAAATCATCACTTTGAACGACTGTTCACATATTCCAGAAGTCCAGATTTCAGCGATTAATTTGTATTCGAAATTACTTTGTTGATTGGGGTAAAATGAGCCACCTCTGGATAACGACCTACAATGTTATGTTTTCTAAAGCTGATATCACCATTTGATTTCAATTACATGAAAATTGCAATTGCGACACTGGGTGAATAAGCTTGTTTCATACATTTACCCACTATTTCAATAATGGTTTAAACAAATTTAGATAAAAAGCAACGCACAAATCTATCCCTTTTAACATTATATGTGTAATTTTTTCATTTTACCACCAACATTTTTGATTCTTTCCAATCGCACACAAAACATATGTTCGATTTAACGCATTTTTCTTTTAATAAAAATGTACTTCTTTTTATATTTTTTGTTGTAAAAATCGTTCGATATCTTGAACACACTCAGACTAGAATATTCTTCGAAAAACGGGCATTGTAGTGGTATGTAAACGGTGTAAAAGGGCATATTCCTTAGGGTGTTAATTTTATCACCTTTTCCCCTATACCTATTCAAGTCAAATATTTATTAGCCAAAATCGAATTGCTTACCGCAAAAGGAAGAAAGAGAATATATACGAAATGCGCCAATTCAACGGAACCACTCCCGGTGAAAGGAAGAGATGACAAAATTCATCGAAACCAGTTTTCGTGTTGCACTCACAATCCAATATTATGTATTCCAAGTTCATGAACAACCTTAACATCGTACACCTAAAAAAATATTATGTAGTAAGAGTATCACTGCTTTCACAAAATTGTCCCGTTCTGGATAAGCATATTTCGGTTATTATCGTTCGCGTCGCTGTGCGGGAAAGATCACTGTGAAAATTCGTTGCGATACCGGACTACGAATATTAAGTTTTGACGATGAAAAATTTTCGAATTATTGCACCAAATTTCATCATATTGCTGATATTTCTCCACTGTCGAGCTGTGAGCACCAGAACCACATCAACAAATCATCCGCCTAGTTTTACACCTACAACCGGTAGACCCACTTCAACAAATCCGCGCGATTTCACATCAACACCTAGATGGAAAACTACAACTACGCCGGGTTTCGCAACAACACCTAGATGGAAAACTACAACTACGCCTGGTTTTACATCTACAACTGAAGGAACCACTTCGACCACTCCATTTGAGTTTACATCCACCACTACTGGAGAAATAACTTCAACAACTACACCTGATTTTACATCGACAACTGAAGAAACCACTTCTACAACTCCGTTTGATACTACATCGACTATTGAAGGAACCACTTCTACAACTCCATTTGATACTACATCGACTACTGAAGGAACAACTTCAACAACTCCATTTGATACTACATCTACGACTGAAGGAACTACTTTTACAACTCCATCATCTACGACTGAAGGAACTACTTTTACAACTCCATTTGATACTACATCTACGACTGAAGGAACTACTTCTACAACTCCATTTGATACTACATCGACTACTGAAGGAACCACTTCTACAACTCCATTTGATACTACATCGGCTACTGAAGGAACAACTTCAACAACTCCATTTGAAACTACATCTACGACTGAAGGAACTACTTCTACAACTCCATTTGATACTACATCGACTACTGAAGGAACAACTTCAACAACTCCATTTGATACAACATCTACGACTGAAGGAACCACTTCTACAACTCCATTTGATACTACATCGACTACTGAAGGAACCACTTCTACAACTCCATTTGATACTACATCGACTACTGAAGGAACAACTTCAACAACTCCATTTGACACTACATCTACGACTGAAGGAACTACTTCTACAACTCCATTTGATACTACATCGACTACTGAAGGAACAACTTCAACAACTCCATTTGATACTACATCTACGACTGAAGGAACAACTTCATCAGCTACGCCTGGTACGACATCAACAACCGTCAGCCCATCGTCCTCGAGCACCTTCCCAACGTTATTCCCATCTTTCCCACCTCAGACGACGATTGGCAGTTTACCAAGAACAACAGGTCCATTCACCTTATTTCCAACCGGCTTTGTACGAACCACTACGGTTTCAACATCGTCGCGTCCGTCTCTGGTGTTACAGTCTGTCAGTCTTAATAATATTGGCTACTCAAAGTTTCCACACGCACAAAAAAATGAAAATCCTCTAGGTGAGAACTTCTGGTCCTCATTGGGTATGCAATTGTCCAATCGTTCCCATCATTTGTGATTTGTCTCATAACTAGTAGACTTCAATAAAAGTGATTCAATGAAAGTGATCGAAATAATATTAACATTTAATTATAGAGCATGTTTACAATTATCACTAGCTATCAGAACAATGGTGTTTTGTTTTCAAATGGATTGTACAATCAATCTCAAAATTTAATGAGGAATTGCGATAAAAACAGTCAAAAATAAATCTCCTGCTGAGAAAATAAGAAGGTACTTCTCATTCAAAAAATACTTCCAACAGTAATGCAATTATCAACAACCATGATCGGCATTATCCCGAATAAAACTCATCTCTGCATCTTTTTTTATCTTTTGTTATATTTTGCTGCATTCGAATTTCAAAAGAAAACTCTTGGAAATGTACAGGCTCCTCTCGAGAAAGATAAAGTTTCAGAACAAATTGATTGTATATGTAGATGTGTGTTTGTGATTTCGGAGACGCGAATCGTGGCTGAACGATGTCAGTCTACCGTCGGAAAAAAAAAGTTGCATTCGAAGTGAATAGAATACCAGTTATAATACTTCTCGCTTTTTTCATGTAGTGGTAGGCAAAGAAAAAAATAGCAAAAAATAGTTTTAAGTCATCCGCGATGACAGTTGACCGTGTTTTGAAAATGAGCTTCTTTGTATCGGGGAGCAATATGGCGATGTAATGTACCTGATATTCTATTCACGTTGCGTTGTATACGAGTGTAAATCGCTGTGTAAAAGTCTAAAAGTATTCGTATATACGTGCTCACATGTGTATACATCGATGCGTTTGCGTGGTTATATTGTTATTTATGTAGGGTGTTTGGTGTACATTTTTAAAAATTGACCCGCATATTCTTCCATATTCCGTTTCTTGTTGTATTTTATGTTCCTTGACGAACACGTTTAATGGAATGTAGTGACATCCATGACGAAATTTTTTTCGGAAATTCCGAGTTCTAAACCACACTTAGTGGTAAACGCCACACTCTAATGTGACCTGTACTGATTAGCTCTTCTCAGGCAGTGTTGTAAACGGTCGACATTTTTGGTAATCATCACATACTGCACTTGCGCGAAAGTTACGGCTCAATATGTACTGTAAACGTAACCAAGAATGCATGCAATGCAATGCTCCAACAGTCACATCAGATATAGATGCACAGCCGCAAACACGACCATTAGTTGAACGTCAAGAATTTTCGGTGGAAAGGAAGACGAATCTTGCGCAAAAATTTGAACATTGCCCAACTCAAGACTGAACGAGAATTTCGATCTCTGACAAGAACACACCGATCGCAGATTTTTCGATTGCGTAATGCTTTCTTTCAAAAATCACGGAGCTCTGGATATATATCGGTGATATCCTAATTAACCGCCTCGTGATTCGCCATCCGCAGTGGTTGGCCGTCAATTATACTGTGACACCGATAACTCTTCAGCCTTCGAAGTTTGTTGGGACTGTCTTAATTATGAAACAACGTTAACTGAATACTTTTCTCAAGAAGTCAGGTTCTAGCGTCTAGAGTTTTTCTCTACTCTAAAAACGACTGCATTGTGAGCTACTTTTTCTTGGAATCCAACAACTTTCACAACTACACACAACTGCACTTATCTGAGCCGTGGTTAGATGAGTGCTTATTTTACATCAGACCAGCAGACCCAACAATCTACGTTCCGCCCTAATTGATTGTTTGAAATAAATAATTGCGAATATTCACGTTCTCTTACTAAACGAACGTTCGTGGAATTAATCCCGGGAGTATTATTGTTTAATTTTCATATCGGCCTTTCTCAAGGCTAGATGCAATTTCATTCGCATTCATTTTAAACAGTAGAAGTAGAAGTTGTACAGTAGAAGAAAACAACCCATCAATTAATTCGTAACGACAAAGTTGAACTGTCGACATACACAGTAATGTGAAGGAATTACCTCTATCAGATTAGCAAGCCGGAAACAGTTTAAAATTGTTGAAGATGAAATGAAAACTTTCAAATTATGTTATTTGAATGCTTAAAACACGTAGTCCTCACATCTACGTAATCATTTTCCTGTAAATTTCCTAATACTTTTACCAAAACTCGTTGTTATAATATATTCGTCAATCGCAAAAAACATGTTATTCCATTACATAGAACACATATTTGTTACGGGAGAATGATCTTTCATTCGTAATTTTTATTTCCAACGTGTGTTATTTCATTTGAAAATTCATTACCATTATCCAACGGAACACGAAGTTCAATGTTGTCTAACTGAATTTCAATTACACTAACAACGCCTGAATTCAATTTTTCTGAATTTTCCCCTTTTCCTTTAATTTTTTTTCTCGCTGTAAAATTTTTCTATAGGTGGAGACGAACACAACAAAATAAAAACGGCTCTCATCGAACGATCCGTCCTCGAGTTTTGAACTTAGCAACACATTTGGCGATTCATTTTTATTTATATAGATGACTGAATATAACAAGAACGCGAAGAAAGTCATCGATTGCTGCGATCAAATTAGTTACGTTGCAACTTCAATACTTCTACTCAGCGCTGCTACCGTACAGACATAGAAGTCATTTCGCCAAGAGGCAAGCCAGTATTCTTTCAGTTGGGAAATAAACATAGTTGAATCTGCTTCAGATCATTGCGAAGATGAAAGATTTATTTTCCATTGTGCTTCTCATATCCAGTATCTCTAAAATATTTATTTTTTGCATCTTCCTGGCCGACTAATTTTAACTTTTACTTTGATATAGTTCCGTTAACTGAATATTTGCAATGGTGCTTAGTTCTAAATTTCATTCAAGAGCTTGTTCCAGAGGCTTGACGATTGTCATATGCTTGCTAGTCAGAATGAAGTCATCAACTTAAACTTCTTTTCGTTACAAACAAGAATCTGAGTCACCTTGTTGAGAACCGACTTGCTATAGCGTCCCATAAAGTCGATATCGTTCACGAGCACGATACTTCACGAGCATGTAACATCCTTCATATCATTTGCAGACTTTGTTTTTCATACCCAATTAACTGCGGATCCAGAAAGCAGCCTCATGAAAGGGATTATGCGTGTTGCATGACAGCCATACCTCACTCCGCTGCAATGGACATCAGGATGCAAAAGGTAGTTTGACGATCCAAAGGGCCAAAAACCTCATCATAGTCGATTCTAAATCCTTGAGCGCCTAGCTTCGTCTTGTGACGTATCTTTTCTGGTCCCGTTTCAACTAGAAGACTAACCCTTTCGTCGCCCCGTCACCCAGATATGGGTGACACTTTCCTCGTTCAAATTTAATAGGATTTCCAAAAGGAATTTGACAGCATAGGCTCCTAAATGTAACTATAGAATATGTAGAAAAATAATAAAATCATAATCATATTAATATAATGATTATACTATACTTTTTATCAATTGATAGTACAGAAGGTTTGTATTGGAGTTTTTTGCGAAACCCGTATAATATGACTTTGGCATGTTCTATTGTTGTCAATTTGTCTTCAAATAGAGAAAAATTTCACTAGATCATGTAAAAGTTGTCTACAAACTATATTCGGTCTTCATTTAATAAATCATCCGCATTTGGGCCACGCGAGAAACTCAAAAAGAGCGCGTTGGGCGACGAACGTGCTCACGGGTCTTCAGGAACAACATATTTTTCAACGGAATGATTTATCAGGTTCCACGGCCCGCTTCTTAGCTTTTGGAAATGGGCAATTGCCTCATTGAACATTTTTAATACCTCCAGAATCAGTAAACCAGCAACATTTGCATTTGTAGCATTTGAAAAATCGAACATTTTTCGAGGGTGAAGTAGTCACTCGCACATAGATTTATGCGTTCTTGTCCAAATTTGTTTAAATCATTACTGAAGTAATAGAGTTGTGATTTAAATTTTCTCATAAGTACAAAACCGTAGTGAGAAACACAAAACGTTTCGAATAATTAGACTTACTATTGGTTGAGGTGGCATACTGTTCCAGCGTGTGAGTCACAAACGGGACCCCTTCAAGAGCAGAAGGTGATAAGGTTTATCAGCTCCAGTAAACAGAACATTGTAAGCCACAACCACCATTTTACCACCATACAAAATGTTCCACAATATCGTAGGTGCTATGAATTCGGAACTGTTAACCCATTAACCCATCTGAGACACGATGAGTAATTTTGATAAATTTTCATATTTTTGGAAAGCAACCATATGGTAATGTTTTGCACCAAATGCTTAATTCATTAGCTACCACTCACAATCAATTTCGTTCAACTTTGTTCAACCAATAAGGGCAATCAATTCGGTTTAAAGCGAGTATGTGTGAGAGGTATTTTCAATTTCATAGTTGTTTAGATCGGAAGACGAAATATTTTTTCATTTAGCTTGGCATTCCCAATTGTGAATGTTTGTCAGTAAATTCATTCGAAATTGTACAAAATGCCATCACCTTGAAATTATTGAAAATTGAAAATTAAAAATGTTATTTTTCATAATTCCAAATCGAAAATTTCTTAAATGAAATGAATTTTCCACCTATTACGCTTTACAGTTTCCATGAAACGAACATAATGCAGAAAATTGCAATGGGTATTATTATTGGAGCAAAAGCAATCGCATTCCTTTATTGAACTTATTGAAAGACAAAAAAAATGCGTTGCAAACTGTACATGTATACATAACATAGCTATGGACACACAATGTATTTCTTCTATCATTTCGAATATTAAAACACCATACATCATCTCATCTCATACATCCAATTTAGGTCAAAGTTTCAATAGCCCAAATCGAGTTCCTTGTCGCAAACAGAGAAAAGAGAATGTATGCGAAATGTACCAATCCAATTCAACGGGATATCTGGTGCACTCTGCAACAGAACGTATCATCAGAAGAGCTATACCAAGAACCACTCCCAGTGAAAGGAGAAGATGGTAAAATTCAACAAAACCAGTTTCCGACCTGCACTCGCATTGCAATATTATGTATTCCAAGTTCATGGACTACCTTAACACCGAACACGTAAGGAATTATCATCTTTCGTAAAAGCACATGAATGTGTGAGACTTTCACAAAATTGTCCCGTTCTGAATGAGCATATTTCGGTTATTATCGATCGCGTCGTTGTGCAGGAAAGATCACTGGGAAAATTCGTTGCTACACCGAACTCTGTATATTCAGTTGAGTGCTGAAAAAATTAAGAATGGTGGCACCAAATTTCATCATTTTGCTGATATTTTTCCGTTGGCGAGCAGTGATTAGCAGTTCAGTACCAGCGTATGGCTTTGAGAAATATGAATTGGGATACTACAGGTACGGCCCGGGTGTACACAATGTGTTCACGTACATTCCCAAACCGAGAGGTACAACGACATTGACAACAGTAGCAGGCTCCACATCCACAATCGGTGGAACCACTTCAACAACTGCGAGTGGATCGACATCAACAACCGAAGGAACAACTTCAACAACAGTATCTGGTTCAACATCCACAACTGGACAAACAACTTCAACAACAGTATCTGGTTCAACATCAACAACCGAAGGTACGACTTCAACTACTGTGGCTGGCTCAACAACTTCTACGACAGTATCTGGTTCAACATCCACAACCGGAGGTACAACTTCAACAACTGTGGCTGGTTCAACATCTACAAGCGGAGGAACAACTATTACGACAGTATCCGGTTCAACATCCACAACAGGAGGAATAACTTCTACAACGGTATCTGGTTCGACATCCACAACTGGAGGAATAAGTTCAACAACTCCAGCTGGTGTTACATCTACAACTGGAGGCACAACTTCTACAACATTATCTGGTCCAACAACCACAACTGGAGGAATAACTTCAACCACTCCGTCTGGTTTAACATCTACAACTGGAGGGATAAGTTCAACAACTCCATCTGGTTTTACATCTACAACTGGAGGGATAACCTCAACAACTCCAGCTGGTTTTACATCTACAACTGGAGGCACAACTTCTACAACATTATCTGGTTCAACATCCACAACTGGAGGAACAACTTCAACCACTCCGTCTGGTTTAACAACCACAACTGGAGGGCTAACCTCAACATCTCCAGCTGGTTTTACCTCGACAACGGCAGGAACAACAACTGTAGGAGCTTCTTCAACAACTGTGTCTGGTTCGACATCAACAACTGGAGGAATAAGTTCAACAACTACGCCTGATTTTACATCCACAACTGGAGGAATAACTTCAACAACTCCATCTGGTTTTACATCCACAACTGGAGGATTAACTTCAACAACTCCAGCTGGTTTTACATCTACAACTGGAGGCACAACTTCTACAACGATATCTGGTACAACATCCACAACTGGAGGAATAACTTCAACCACTCCGTCTGGTTTAACATCTACAACTGGAGGGATAAGTTCAACAACTACGCCTGGTTTTACATCCACAACTGAAGGAATAACTTCAACCACTCCGTCTGGTTTAACATCTACAACTGGAGGAATCACTTCAACAACTTCAGCTGGTTTTACATCTACAACTGGAAGCACAACTTCTACGACGATATCTGGTTCAACAACCACAACTGGAGGGATAAGTTCAACAACTCCAGCTGGTTTTACATCAACGACGGCAGGAACCACTTCAACATCTGTGTCTGGTTCGACATCAACAACTGGAGGAATAAGTTCAACAACTACGCCTGATTTTACATCCACAACTGGAGGAATAACTTCAACAACTCCATCTGGTTTTACATCCACAACTGGAGGATTAACTTCAACAACTCCAGCTGGTTTTACATCTACAACTGGAGGCACAACTTCTACAACGATATCTGGTACAACATCCACAACTGGAGGAATAACTTCAACCACTCCGTCTGGTTTAACATCAACAACTGGAGGGTTAACTTCAACAACTCCAGCAGGTTTTACATCTACAACTGGAGGCACAACTTCTACAACGATAACTGGTTCAACATCCACAACTGGAGGAATTACTTCAACCACTCCATCTGGTTTAACATCTACAACTGGAGGAATCACTTCAACAACTCCATCTGGTTTTACATCCACAACTGGAGGATTAACTTCAACAACTCCAGCTGGTTTTACATCTACAACTGGAGGCACAACTTCTACAACGATATCTGGTACAACATCCACAACTGGAGGAATAACTTCAACCACTCCATCTGGTTTAACATCTACAACTGGAGGGATAAGTTCAACAACTACGCCTGGTTTTACATCCACAACTGAAGGAATAACTTCAACCACTCCGTCTGGTTTAACATCTACAACTGGAGGAATCACTTCAACAACTTCAGCTGGTTTTACATCTACAACTGGAAGCACAACTTCTACGACGATATCTGGTTCAACAACCACAACTGGTGGGATAAGTTCAACAACTCAAGCTGGTTTTACATCAACGACGGCAGGAACCACTTCAACAACTCCGTCTGGTTTAACATCTACAACTGGAGGGATAAGTTCAACAACTACGCCTGGTTTTACATCCACAACTGAAGGAATAACTTCAACCACTCCGTCTGGTTTAACATCTACAACTGGAGGGATAAGTTCAACAACTACGCCTGGTTTTACATCCACAACTGAAGGAATAACTTCAACCACTCCGTCTGGTTTAACATCTACAACTGGAGGAATCACTTCAACAACTTCAGATGGTTTTACATCTACAACTGGAAGCACAACTTCTACGACGATATCTGGTTCAACAACCACAACTGGTGGGATAAGTTCAACAACTCAAGCTGGTTTTACATCAACGACGGCAGGAACCACTTCAACAACTCCGTCTGGTTCGACATCAACAACTGGAGGAATAAGTTCAACAACTACGCCTGATTTTACATCCACAACTGGAGGAATAACTTCAACAACTCCATCTGGTTTTACATCCACAACTGGAGGATTAACTTCAACAACTCCAGCTGGTTTTACATCTACAACTGGAGGCACAACTTCTACAACGATATCTGGTACAACATCCACAACTGGAGGAATAACTTCAACCACTCCGTCTGGTTTAACATCTACAACTGGAGGGATAAGTTCAACAACTACGCCTGGTTTTACATCCACAACTGAAGGAATAACTTCAACCACTCCGTCTGGTTTAACATCTACAACTGGAGGAATCACTTCAACAACTTCAGCTGGTTTTACATCTACAACTGGAAGCACAACTTCTACGACGATATCTGGTTCAACAACCACAACTGGTGGGATAAGTTCAACAACTCAAGCTGGTTTTACATCAACGACGGCAGGAACCACTTCAACAACTCCGTCTGGTTTAACATCTACAACTGGAGGGATAAGTTCAACAACTACGCCTGGTTTCACATCCACAACTGGAGGGATAAGTTCAACAACTCCAACTGGTTTTACCTCGACAACGGCAGGAACCACTTTAACAACTGTGTCTGGTTCGACATCCACAACTGGAGGAGTAAGTTCAACAACTTCGCCTGGTTTTATTTCAACAACTGCAGGAGTAAGTTCATCAACTCCAGCTAGTTTTACATCAACAACATCAGGAACCACTTCAACTACTCCAGCTGGTTTCACATCGACAACCACGGCAACCACTTCAACAACTCCCTCTGGCTCAACATCCACAACTGTAGCCACAACTTCAACGACCCCAGCTGGTACGACATCTACAACCGGTTCAACTACCACCGGTGAATTGAGAACTACAGCTGGTACAACCACGACCTCAACGACACTCAGCCCATCGAGTTCGACCATCTTTCCAACGTTATTTCCAACTTTCTCCACTGGGTTGTCGACTGGGAGTACATCGACAGCTCAATTCACCCTATTTCCGACCATCGTTGTGCCAACCACCACGGTTTCAACATCATTGCGTTCATCTCAACTGTTACAGTCTGGGCAGCTTGATAATGTTGGCTACCCAAATTTTCTACAGACATCGAAAATTCGGAATCCCCTAGGTGAAAGCTACTGGCCTTCATTAGGTATGCAATTGTTCAACCGTTCACATCATTTGTGATTCGTCGCAATAGTAGTAGAATACAGTTAGAGTTTTTATTTATTTATAATGATACTACATCCCATTGAGAGATTATATCTTCTTCACAATTTTTCGCCAATAGTCCCGATCCATGGCTGCAGTTCTCCAACTGCCGGCTGCACCGATTCTTGCCAAGTCCTGCTCCACCTGGTCCAACCACCTCGCTCGCTGGGCTCCTCTCCTTCTTGTTCCTACCGGATTCGATGCGAACACCATCTTTGCAGGGCTGCTGTCCGGCAATCTTGCAACATGCCCTGCCCATCGCACTCGTCCAGCCTTGGCGACTTTCTGAATGCTGGGTTCGCCGTAGAGTTGCGCCAGTTCGTGGTTCATTCTCCTTCTCCATACTCCGCTTTCCTGTACACCACCGTATATTGTTCTGAGCACTCGGCGTTCGAAAACTCCAAGCGCTTGTGAGTCCTCTTCAAGCATCGTCCATGCTTCGTACCCATAGAGAACAACCGGTCGAATTAGGGATTTGTACATGGTACACTTCGTACGGGGTCGGAGTTTGTTGGACCTCAAGGAGTTAGAGTGGAGATAATATTAACAATAAGTTATAGAATAAGTTTACAATTATCAGTTGCCCCAATGGAATATTGATGTTTTGTTTGCAAATTAATTACACTCTTGAAATGGTAAAAACAGTCGAAATAAATCCCTTACTTTGAAATAGTAAAGGTACTCGTCATTTCAATCATAATTTCCGACAGCAATGCAATAATCAGCAACCATTACTAGCATTATCCCGAATAAGACACATCTCTACTTCTTAAATGCTTTCCGGTGGGGGTCTCCGTAGCCACATTGGTTACGCGTTCGCTTAGTATGCGGTCGATCGTGAGTCCACGCAACAATCACCAGCGATGGAGATCGATCCACGGTCGAAATAAGATCGATTCATCCATACAATTGCTCTGCTCTGCAAGACACATCGGGCTGCTGTGCTATTAATAACTCAACAATGATCATATCAACTGTCTCCGCTATCCTGGATAATGGAAGAACAGAAAGAATTCTCTTACGCCTAAATGGCTACTTTGTAAATGTACCATATGCAATGGTATAGAGGTAATTCTCTCACGCCCTCTCAGCAACTGTGTAATGTGCTTATTATAGATATGATAACCATGTGACATGTACACGATTAAAATTCGGCTCTGTTACAGCTAATGAGCCTGAAATAAACAAATGGGATAAAAAATGCTTTCCGTTATAAAGGGTCATCCATTAGTGACTTGACAGTTTTGTGTCTTCGTGTGAACGAACCCTCAAAACATTTTAATGATCTGTCAATGCTAAAACGTCCTGTAGGAAATTTCCTTCTTTTTTTAGCTAACTGTTATTATTCGAAATCACTAGAGACGCATCTCTTGATATGAGTGAAAACTGAACAAAGCGATTTTCTAAAGCCTAATGTGAAGAGCAGATTTGTGCTTCATGCACGCTTCTGTTGTTGTCCTGCTCTCTCTTCCAGCGTTGTATTAGAAGCGTTCCCTACGTGTTGTATTAGAAGCGTTTCCTAAGCGTTTTCTACGATGGAAATTTACAAGAACTTAAGAGAGAACTTAATACGTACTCTAAAAGTAAAATTGCTCCTGAAAGGAATCACAGGTTCAGAAAACGAACACGTGAAGGATTGGTGGACAAAAATTAGATGCCTAAATAGAATTGACGGTTCGCTTGCTTTTTCTGTACTTCGATGCCTTGTTTCTAACATTCTCAATATGCCTCACTCCTCGGCAACCGTCAACCGTTTTTTCCTGAATATAATCAAAAACGGAATAAGCCTCGGAACCGGCTCAGTAACGACACGATGAGCGCAATTTTGAGATCATAAGAATTTATTAAACGTAGAGACGCCAGCTTGAAATTTTATTGAATGATAATATGCAATCTCTAATCAGAAAGCAAATGTATGAGGGTTATCAAACACATGAGTGATTCGAGACTTGCATATGTTAATGTACGGAATAAAAAAAACAACTGATACCTTTTGCTACTAGTAACGATTAATCGAATATTAACAATAATGTAGGTGATTTGATCTTCCCTACATAATACCTACCTTGATACCTTGATGCAAAAAATACAACTACACTACTTATTCATGCATATTTACGTGAAGCTCTATCGATTTGCTGTCGGAAGATAAAAAGTTCATTCGATCTCGTCGAAATATAAGCCAAAACATTGTGTTGTTTGTTTGTCAAGGTTCGTTCTCGGTATCGGGAGAAAGGTAGACATTTCCGAACTATGTAAATATTAGATGATGTTAACCATATTTATTAGATACTTAGGCGATGGGCAAAAAGTCGGCGGTAATTCGAAGACTGATCGTTTCCGAAGTGAAAGTGAATGTGTGCAACCAGAAGGAGTTGGGTCTTAACATAACTAGCAGAACTGTGAGCAACCGACTTCGTGAATAAGGTAAAAAAGAGAAAAAAAAAACATTACTACGGAAAGCCAATATCAATAAATGCCCTACTGACTTTTGGAAGAAGTTTGTTTGGAACGATGAGAGCAAGTTTGAGCAAGAAGAAACGTTAACGAAATTGTTGCTCGAAGTCTAAGCGTCTGCTATCCAGATTTATTCAAGCAACAGTAGGACGAAGTAGGATCATTGCTTAGGGGCTGTCCACATACCACGTGGACAACTTTAGGGGGGTAGGGATTACGAAAATATCCACACTTGTCCACGGTGAGGGGGGAGGGGATATAGATAATGTCTACGTGGACAAGTTAAATAAGGTACAGTGGGGCAAGTGGAATTTGGGGGTAAGTGGATCAAATATAATGTAAACAAATAACAATAAATATTTCGCTTTGTTTCCACACAACATCTACCAAACAATCAATAAACATCTACTAAACGTACTTTTCAGTCGTTGTGAACTACCAGACACAACCAAATATTGCTTTGTTTACATTCGTATTTCTGCAGCCGCGATCAGAGTCGATTACACTCTTAGTAAAATTACATTTTCGACCATCGGCAGTTAAGAAAACTGATTACATTTCACTACTAGGTAATTAAAAAATGATAATTTTTTTATTTACCGATACAAAATGTGAAAGATTGCATTTGTACTATAAAAATCGGCATGTTTCCACTTGCCCCACATGTTTTGACGTAGGATTACATCTTTCGGGAACATATTGGGGTACAAATTGAAAATCGAAAATCGAGCGCACCGTGAAAATTGTCCAATTTCAAATGCTCAGTCATTTCATGATGGATTAATGAGATTTTTGCGTCAATCAATTTCGGCACTCCATAACAATTTTTTACATTGAATAAAATAATATATGTCATGAAACTAACTATCGAGCAATTGAAAAATCTCAACCCTTATCTTAACGGAAATACCTACTTCTGATTGGTCGAAATCTACGACACATGCGGCGATTCCCTAACAGAGACATCAAAACCAAGCTGCCTGGGTGATATCGGAATTGCAAACACATGAAAGTAGGGGGAGCTTTTGTTCCCATCGAAATGTGTTCCCTTACAGAGACATGAAAACCAAGCTACCTGGGGGAAATCGACATTGCAGATACATGAAAGTAGGGGGAGCTTTTTCCCACTGACATGTATTCCCTAACAGAGATTTAAAATCCAAGGTGTCTGAGGGTAATCAGCATGTAAATACCCTCGTGGCCGATAGTTTAACTAACGACGCGCACAAATGGATAGTGCTCATTGTAACTAGTGTGGGCATTGCTGATTGCATACGTGCTGGCGAATAAGTTGGGAGCGATGAACGAGTGTTTTTTTGTCATTTTCGTTCCAATAAGAATCTTTCGATGAGTTGATTGAAGAATGATGTTTCAATGAACTGAATAGAATTTATGCTTGATAGAATTAAATAAAATTTAAATTTGGAATTTTTATGTTGGTTGCTTCGTGAAATTTCATATCAATGACCGATCATGTATTGTAAAATTTTTAGCACAACTGTAAGAGTAAAATTGTATATGGTAGCTATTGTGTTAAGATGACTTGAAATATGAAACGATTTTTTGACGTAGGACTACGTCTAACCGGAAGATATAGGGGGTGAAATGGAAATCTAGGCACTGAACAAGTAGGAAAAAATGCAAGATTTGGAACGCTTATAACTCGAGCATTTCTCAATATATCGCAAAGGTTTTTGCATCAATTGATAGGAAATATATCTACGCATCTATCATAATGAATAACATTTCATTTTTCTTGAGATAAATAATTGAATAATTGTGAAATATCAAGCATTGTCAAAATGCACTATGTGCCCATTTTTGATTGGTCCATTTTGTGCTCCTCAAATCGTACCGACCAAAACGGGCAACCAGAGCAGCAGCGAAATAGAATGAAGCACGATTGGAAAGGAAGAAGAAAAAAATGAACGAAACATTGGTCGCAGTCTCACACATGCGTTATTCTCGAGCCAGCCAGTCAGCTTAAAAATCCCCGCTCCGCTGCCGTAACGATCATTCTCATTCAAACCGTACACCACATCGGTTCGCATCACAACACATCAACAAACCAACCCAAGCAGTCATGTCTGGAAATGGTAAAGGAGGAAAAGTGAAGGGAAAGGCAAAATCCCGCTCGAACCGTGTTGATCTGGAGTTCCCCGCAAGGGTAGCTAGGCCGAGCGTGTTAGTACCAGTGCACCAGTCCACCTAGCCGGCGTTATATAGTTTCGGCCGCCGAAGTGATCGAGTTAGCTGGCAAAGCTGCTCGCGACGATAAGAAAACCCGCATTCCGAACAGAACACATTCGGTTCGGTGGACATCAAGACAACAGGCAGTTGCAGCGAGTGGCGAGTGGCAAACGCAATCGCAAAACGGCATCAGGTAGCAGAAGAAAAAAGTTTGTTCTTTATACAAACTGCTTTGGTGGCAAATCCAGAACAAGGCGGCATCGAGGGCGTTCGAAATGGTTTTTTTTCAAAACCACGAGTACTAAGTTTTCTAAATTGGAACCATTCCATAAAACAAGGCGCTTTTCAGGGCCATTAAACCTTCCAAAAAAGAGTTTAGGAAATACAGTTCAATGCTTTCTAAAACAATATCCAAAATAATAATAAAACACAAATTGATTTTTTCATAATTTGTTTGCCAGGATATGATGAGTATGTGAATTTGGCAGTTGTTCTAAGCTTATTGATTTTCACCAATTCTTAAATTGCTTCTAGATTGAAAGTACAGTAATTTACACTTATCACATTTAGCTAATTGGACGGACATGTAATGCGACATATTTAGTTGGACATTTTTGTAAACATAGAGTTCGGGGTCCAAACTATGACCCCACATTGAAAGTCGACACTGTACCACTGTCATCGCAAATGTTCAATTACAGGTTAAAATTACCTCCAATCCGATACTGAGTGGTGGTAATGCGACGTGCCATTGAATGTAATTTACTGTAAAATATGTCACAAGCTGGATGGGAAGAAATTTTCCAACTGTGAAAGCTGTGGCGAATGGCAAATGCAATCGCTAAACAGAAAGGTTTAGCCGAACAAGATGGGGATATCGAGTGATAACAAAACAATAAACTCTTTAGATTGAAGATAATTTTGTGATCCTGAAAAGGACCCTTTTTAGCCTGCATGTGAATCCAACGAGCGAACAAATCGTAATGAATGTATTTTTCTTCTTCTTTCTTTGTTTTTTTGCCATCGCTCCCTTTTAACGCTCATTCGTTCGTCTCGTTGGACTCGCCCCTCTGGCTGAGTCTGCCGATCTGTCTCTATCCTGTAAGTGTGTACCGCTAGAGTATAAAACACGCGGACACCAAAAAAATATCTTATTTTCTTTCAAACCGTTAACCCGTGTGGTTGTACGGCATCGGCATCGTGGACGTAACAAAGGAGGACAAGTTAAGGGAAAGGCAAAGTCTCACTCGAACCGTGCAGGTTTCCAGTTCCTTGTTGGTCGCATTCACTGATTGCTCCGCAAGGGTAACTAGGCCGAACGGATTGGCACCGGAGCACCAGTATACCTAACAGCGATTATAGAGTTTCGTCCGTCGGAGTGCTCGAGTTGGCTTGCAAAACTGCTCACGACAATCAGAAAACCCGCATCAAGAACAGAGCAGCTTCGGTTCGGCGCTCATCAAGGCAACAATTAGTTTCAGTGAGTGGCAAAGTGTTTCTCCGGCACGTCGCATTAAATGTAATTTACTGAACAACATGTCACAAGCTGGATGGGAAGAAATTTTCCAACTGTGAAAGCTGTGGCGAGTGGCAAACGCAATAGCTAAACAGGAAGGTTTAACCGAACAAGATGAGAATATCGAGTGATAACAAAAACACAACACCAAAGGTTTTTTTCAGAACCATCAACATATTCATAAAGAGTAAACAGTAAACTAATCCATTTTTCAGGTAGATAGGTAGGTATTCACGTAGGAGAAGAAAATAAAACAATATATTCAAAATACATATTTAACAAAAGCTGTCTCCTTTGTATAGTCCTACGTCACTCCGGTTATGTCCCCGACATTACCCACCCGTCTTTTTTTTCTCCCAAGGAAAGTTCATGCGACGAGCAAAATTGGAAAAATTAATGAATATTCGAAAAAGTGATTTCACATATGCTCTACATATCGTATTGGGTGCTGTTAGCCTAATTGAAATTTGCATTGAGGCAAGTAGCGTCGTGTTCCGTTGGGTTTAAAGAGAAAAGGAAATGGGTTGTATAAACACTCAGAAAATAAAAAAAATATAAATGAAATTACCTTTTCCATAAATATATTTTCTCTATACTAAAGTAACACTTCATTTCTGGTGAGAAAACTTGATTTTCGATAATGATAATTATCTTATATTACATTGATGAGCTTTCTTTTTTCTTAATTCCATCTATACATAACATAGGAGCCATCTCGTCCAGGACCACAGAGGGCGGCTTTAGTACGTGATACGCATCATCTACTGATTAATCACCATCTTTCTAGCATTATCATGAACACTGGTGGTGTGAACAAACAATACCTAACAACCAGATAAAACGGACCCAAATCATTATCGAAGAGTTTAACAATGTAATTCTTCAAACATATCAAAAATCAGCATGCAGCAGATAGCCTAACGGAATCCTATGTCAACTATTTATTTATTTATTTATTTCATCTTTATTTCATCTGACTATATATTGTCATATTGAAAAATTGGCGGGGAAAAGCCAAAATGGCGTAAAAACCCCACATCTTTACATCATACATTGAAAGGAGCACATAAAAACATATCATGGTCAAAATATAAACATTAATATAAACATAATCAATTAGCAATCATCGTTGGAAGCGTCTTTTATTATTATTATTATTAGTCTTCGTCCAGTATTCATTATTGATTCAGTGGTCCATGTTGAATCCGGCAACGGAAAGCTTCGGCAGATTGGTTGAAGTCGAAGAATTCATAAAACACATTGAATCGTGCTGACATAAAGCGAATAGGGTCGTGTAAGCTGTAGTTCGCGAAACGTGGTCCAAGATGAAGGAAGCTTCTTGTGCGAAGGGCTCTCTCAGGTGCATAGATGTATATCTCCGCAAGAATACCAGGACTATCAATTTCTCCCAAAAGCACTTTGGCTGCAAACAATGCCTGGCTTACCTTCCTTCTATTCTGGAGTGTATCGAGTCCCAGTAATTGGCAGCGAGCCTCGTAGGGTGGGAGATTAATTGGATCATTCCATGGAAGAGTACGTAGAGCATGACGGACGAATTTTCTTTGAATTGATTCGATTCTTTCCACCCACAATGTTTGATAGGGGCACCAAACCACCACGCCGAATTCCAGAACCGATCGAACAAGCGTACAGAATAATGCTTTCAGGCAAGTGGGATCGCGAAATTGATCCGAAATTTTGAAGATGAATCCGAGAAGCTTATTGGCCTTGGATATTATGTCCGAGTAGTGCGGCTTGAAGTTTAAAGCTGAGTCAAGCGTAATTCCGAGATCACGTATTTTTTCTACACGTAGCAAAGGATGATGATCGATCATGTATGTAAACGTTATTGGCTTGAGTTTTCGATGAAATGTAATGACGTTGCATTTTTGAACATTTAGTGAAAGGAAGTTTCTTAAGCACCACTCATCGAAAGTGTTTAGCAGGTGCTGCAGTCTCAAGCAGTCAGCCGTTTCCCGAACTGTCATAAAAATTTTGACGTCATCCGCATAGAACAATCGACTACCTATTGGGAGGATCAACCCAATCTCGTTCAAAAATATAGAAAACAGCATCGGTCCGAGGTTGCTGCCTTGAGGTACTCCTGAGCTATTGGTGAACTTTTCCGAGAGATCCGTACCAATTTTCACACACAGTTTTCGGTTCGTAAGATACGACCTGAACCAACGAGTGAGCCTTGGAGATACTCCAAGCTTCTCAAGTTTGGCAAGCAGCATGTTATGATCAACCCTATCAAAAGCAGCCTTGAGGTCGGTGTACACAACATCCACCTGCGCTCCAACTTCCATATTCCTGAGGCAAAGCGAAACGAAAGGAACAAGATTCGTTGAAACGGACCTCTTAGGGTAGAAACCGTGTTGATCAGCAGTATTATAATTTTTGCAGCAAGAAAATAATGCGTCGTTGATTATGATTTCGAATATCTTAGAACAGGCGTTAAGCGATGTGATTCCTCGATAGTTTACGACGTTCTGCTTGTCTCCTTTCTTGTAAACCGGGAACATAAATGAATATTTCCAACGTGTTGGAAACACACCCTGCTGTATCGAGATATTGAACAGTTTCGACAGCGGTATTATAAATTCAGAAGAGCAATTCTTCAGTACGCAGGAAGGAATTCCGTCGGGACCAGCAGTGTTGGAGAATTTCAGTTTTTTTATAGCAGATTCAACACAAGCTGATGAAATCGTAGCGATATCAAAATCAAAAATGTCTCTGGGAGTATCTCTTATCGCATCTCCAATCTGGATCGATGAAGCGAAGCGATCGTTAAAAACACTTCTGAAGTGCTCAGCCAGGAGCTTGCATTTTTCAAATGAGCTGCAGGCAATTCTGTTGCCCAGGTGAATTTCCAATGGTAGCCCATCCTCCTTCCGTTTTGTTTTCACAAACGACCAGAACTGTCTTGGATTACGCCGTAGATTGTTCTGAATGCGCCGTGTATACCTTTTGTAAAGGAAACGATTGTACGTTCGGTATTCCTAACTGGCTACTGACAGCAAATATTTGGCAATAGAATTACGGGTGTTACAATACTTGCGAAGCGCTCTTGATCTCAATCGCTTCAAATGACGTAGTCGAGCATTGGACCAGGCAGGCTTCGGAGCAGGTCTGCTCAACGGTACACAGTCAGAAATTACTCGGCTCACGACTTCCTCAAAGTAGTTAACGGCTTCATCTATCGATGGACAGGTATCCAGGAACTGCCAATCTGCCTGGGCGAGTGAAAGCCTTAATGCAACAAAGTCGGTTCTTCGGAAGTCGAGCTCGCGCACTTCAGTGGTATTGTCGAAGCGGACGGGTATCGACAGATTAATATGAATTTCCAAAGCAGGATGGTAGTTGTCAAGACCGATTAAGGGTTCGAGAGCTTCTATAACAGAACATTCCGTAACTGCCGCTTCATTCACCAGCACAAAATCGAGGATCCGTGAGTTGCTATGCGGTCGTGTCTTGGACACAACCCTCCTGTGACTTTTTGTAGTTGGGTTAAGTGGAATACGTGAAAGTAAACATTGCTTATTGAATGTTATTAATCTTTTACAGCTACCGGAAGAATGGTTCGAAAATACATTCGCAAGCGTTCTCCTGCTAAATACAGTGGACAGGACTTGACAGATGCGATGTATGCTGTAAAAAACGGCAAGACGAAGATAAAAGCGGCAGCAAAGCACTTCCGGATTCCATATGCAACACTCTTCAAGCGAGTGAATGGTCTGAGAGGCATTAAAAGTATAACGGGAGGCCGGCTCACTGCTTTGCCGTTGAATGTGAAACTCAGATCGCCGACTGTATCAAGAAAATGGATAAGTGGGGCTTTTGACTATCCAAAGAGGAAACAATTTTGGCAATAGCAGAGTACGTAAAAGTTAACAAGCTTCCAACGCCGTTTGTAAACGGTATTCCGGGAGACGATTTTTTCCGGAATTTTAAGCGCCGGCATCATCTATCGCAAAAAAGCCCCAAGCCATTGGGGTTGCACGGAAACGAGGAGCTGATCCATTCGTGATGACGGAATACTTCAAGCTCCTACAACAGGTGACCACGAACGTTCCTCCGGAGCAGATATATAACATCGACGACACTAGCTTCCCAGTTGGGTTAAGACCGTTGGAGAAACTGGAACAGCTGCTCATCGTGTCACGGGCGGTTCAGGAAAAGAAAATTTTACTGTATTGATGGGAGGAAACGCGGCTGGTGACAAATTACCACCACTTATTATTTTCAAAGGATCCAATGTATGGAACAGCTGGATGGCTAGTAAATGTGATGAATTTCCTGGAATAGTTTATGCTGCAACCAAAAACGACTGGATGGAGACGGATGTTTTCGCCAACTGTTTCGAGCGGTCCTTTCTAAGTGATACCGCTGAGGGACAATTGGTCCTACTTCACGATGGCCATGTATCACATGTTTCTCTTGCTCTCATCCAAAAAGCAATCGAGAATAATGTTGTGATACTCAAACTTCCGCCCCACACAAGTCATCTCTTGCAGCCTATGGACCTGGCAGTGTTTAAACCCATTGAACCATTGAAGCAAGAGTATGACAAGTGCGTTATCCAGTGGCAGCGGAATCACTATGGGACGAAACTGTCTAAATCAGTTTTTTCAAACATTATCTCCAAAATTTGGAGATCATTTTATTCACAAAAAAAATTAGTGGGTTATATCTATGATATAACCGCAAGGTTCACGTGGAACTACCTTAGCTTAGCAATCATTCGTTTGTATTGATTAAATTCTTGATTGAATGAAACAGTTTCCAAATTCAATTGAGTTCAATATATTTGCTCTGTGAGTGAAAAAAATGAACAAATGCCGTGTAAAGTCAATTCATTTATTGTGATTGATTGTTCTTCGTTACAAGTAAATTTAATGACGGACCTTTTACGTTTGGTATGATGACTAGAACAAAATATATGTACGGAAGAATTATCAAACGTTTGATGAACCAGCCTAAGGCTGAAAATCTTTCCAATAAAGACAAAAAAAAATTATCAAACGATTATTTTATTTTACATTTCCCTCTGAAGTTTACATCCCAAAAGTGTACATACTTCTCGAATCTCGAATTTGCTTGAAACTGGGAAGTTCATTCGCTTCTAGTGTCTGCACGATTTTCCCAGGTTCCTAAGTTTAGAAGATCATGTTAGGACAGACATATTCCACTCTGCACAAAGGCAAGCGAGGACAAAAGTACTCGCAGTTTGCATTTATTTGCAGAGCCGATTTCCCCAGAAACCTCGGTTTTGAAGTCTGTGTTAGGGAAACACATTTCAATCGGAACAAAAATACCCCCGATTTGTATGAATTTGCAATTCCGATTTCCCCTAGGCTGCTTGGTTTTGATGGCTGTGTTAGGGAAACCGTAAATCGGGCCAATCAAAACGATGCAGTTAGGGCGTTTAGATAACGCCTAATATTTTACAGTTATTCAATTGTTTATCTAACGAAAAACAACATTTTGTTAGTTGCGATCTAGGTAGTGCGGACTGAATCAAAACGGCTGTCAAAAAAGATCCAATTGAAATGTCAAAAGAGATCCAACGATCAGGAGTGTTATTTTTCTTATGATAATCAACACTATAAAAGAGGTATTGTTGTTAAGGGCAAAAATAATTAAAATTATAAAATGAACGAACTACATTTTCCCGTTAATTGTTTAATTAACCATTGCATCTCTGAAAGAGCATCTCAGTCTTTCACTAAGCAACGCATTTTTAATGTCCCCTCTCTTTGACATAACGTTTTTCCGAACGAAATAAAAACAAACGAAGTCAAAGTCACGTAAATGTTTACTCCTGCGATTTGAAAATATTCGATAAAAAGTGGAAGGAAGAGATGCCAGATGATTTTAAAAAAAAGTCTGTAAAAATATGTGAATGTCTGTTAAAAATGTGGAAAAGTCTGTAAAAGTGTGCAGATCTATAGAAATGTCTTTTAACGTTAATTTTCACATATTCATTAATACTTTGTACATCGCGATGCACGTAAGATTGTATTTTGTATACATATACAGCCATTCCATGCCAAACCAATATAGTGGTTCTCAGATCTTCGTCAAAGGTGGTAATTTTGTTCTTTATCGCAAAACATTAAACTCGTGTTTTTTTATTTTTTTCATTCGGGTGCCCATTTCCATTTTAGGGTGATCCAAAAAATTATTTTTTCCACTTTTCCCAAAATGACTTTCTTCAAAAATTTATAACTTTCGAACCACTTAAATCGGTTAAGTGGTTCGAAAGTTATAAATTTGATCGACATATCAAACACATATCAAATGTGATTGACATATCAAATTGAAGCCAATGAGCTTTAATTGAAAAATATTGAACTTGCAGATAATATGGATCCTATTTTCGTAATTATTGATTGTAGTCGTTTTTTAATGTTTTCATGGCTTTGGACTTGGGGGCGCTATATTTTTTTATATGTTTTCTTGAAAGCTGAGAGTTTTTTACATAAAATATCTCAATATCAGAGATGCTATTTTTTTCGTTTTTGAAATATTCAGAACTAATCGATGGTTCGAAAAACAATTTTCCCCATTTTTCCCACTACAAAAAGTCATAACTTATGAACTATTGGACCGATTCATATCATCGACATATAAAATTGAAGCTGACGAGTTATTTTTCTTTGAAAAAATATTACTTTTGAGAAAAAATTAATTTTTGTTTTTGTAATTATTGATTGAGTTAGTTTTTCATAGTTTTCTCGGTTAAAGATAGGAGCGCTCTATTTTTTCTTATATTTTTTTATGGAAAGCTGAGGATTATTTACCAAACATATCTCGACATCCGAGATGCTGCAATTATCGTTTTTAAGTTATAATTTTGTAAATTTAACATGTTTTAAGTCTTCGATCAATATTCATATGTGACTAAACTAGACCTATGCTACTAGAATCCAATCTTCCCTCAAGTGTGATATTTTTCAAATTATGCTTATTAGCTTCAATTTAATATATCGATCATCTAAATCGGTTCAGTAGTTCAGATGTTATGATTTTTTGCGGAAAGTTATTTTTGGACAAAGGGGGAAAAATGATTTTTCGAACCACCGGTTAACTTTGAAAAAATCATATCTAAAAAACGAAAAAATAGCATCTCTGATATCGAGATATGATATGTAAAAAATCCTCAGCTTTCAAGAAAAAATATAAAAAAATATAGCGCCCTCTAGTCCAGAGTCATAAAAAAATAAAAAACGACTACAATCAATAATTACTAAAATATAATAATTTTTTCGCAAGTTAAATATTTTCCAATAAAAGGCTTTGTCATTAGTTTCAATTTTATATGTCGATCATCTAAATCGGTTCAGTGATTCAAAAGTTAATAATTTTCATTTGTCATTTTTGGGAAAATGTGAAAAGAAATTGATTTTTCGGACCACTTAATAACTTATGTGTTGTAAGTGTGTTTAAATATTTCAACGATCTACACATACATACGCGCTGTTAATTTTTATAAAAATCAGTATTTCTTCGTTGATATATTGGACATCCACCAAGGCTTGCGGTCTTATCGTTGATGAAATTTATAAGAAAATGCAGTGTATATTTTCCATCCGCCATGCAAGGCTATACAAGTTTTAGATCACCACACGGCCATGAATCATGTCTGTGGTTACAATATCGAACAGTAACCCATATTTCGTCATAAGCAGACCCGAAAGCGAATGTAAGTTGTTGAAAATAGAATGAAAATGTTTATTCGATGTTGTTAAAATACTCAGAAGACATAGTACTGACCCTAACTTAACTATTTTTCAATAAATCTCCTTGCATTTCAGCAAAACAATCTTATCTAGAACAGAATATAATTATCAGAGACAATTTTCGTTCAAGATTTTTCCTTACCTGCAGAGAATGAAATTTTTCATTAATTGTGAATAACCGTATACTCTCTTTCGTCTGTAATGATGTCAGGGCAAAAGTACTTATGTGTGTGAGTTCCAAACTAAACTATGGAAAAATGTCATATGGTGAGTGAAATATCTTTGATGTGATGAATAGAGCCTCTTATTTTTTCAAAAACCTGTGAAATATTGTTATATCCAAAAAGTCTACAACAAAAATAAGTGTTTTACAGATATGTCTGTAAATTTACAAACATGTTTGTAAATCTGGCATCCCTGGTGGTCTGAAAATTTATTGCAAGAAATCGCTTGAAAACATGCATGAATTTGCTTGAAAATGAAGTGGATTGAGTCCGCACCACTTAGGTTGCGATAGATGCGTAGAAATATTCCCTATCAAGTGATGCAAACATCTCTCCTATCCAGTACGAAATGTTCGAGCTATAAGCATTCGAAATCTTTCATTTTTTCTTGCATGTTCTGTGTTTAGGTTTTCATTTTACCCTCCATATATTCCGGTTAGACGTAGTCCCACGTCAAAAATCAAAAAAGGGTTCCGCAAGGCCGGCGTATACCCGTTTTCCGATAGGGTGATTCCGGAAGACAAATATGAACCGAGGGCATGGGCACGTTTCATCGCATCACAGCAAGCAGCTCAAACGTTAGATGACAACACTGTTGAGATCAGTGTTGTAAACGGTCGACATTTCTCTCAACCATCACCTACTGCCCTTGCTCAAGAGTTACGGCTCAATATGTATTGCGAATGTAACCAAGAATGCATTGCTCGGTTCTAACAGTCACATCAGAAATAAACGCACAGCCGCAAACATGACTATCAATTAAACGTTTATATGTTTTCTCTTTCTGTCGACCGTACCCAGAAGAGCGATGAAAATATGCTATTTCCATTCTACCATTCGTGCTCATAACCATCCCTCAATTCCGGCTAATATGACTGTAGTTTTAATGTCATTTGACATTAAAACTGCAGTGGTGTGCATTCTTTTTCTCCCTTTATTCTGCATTCAAGCGTAGCTGCACATATACATCCACCTGCTCACTCACACATCCATACACGATGGATGGTATTCAGACGGATTGCTATATCAAAGCAACCGTCGAACTCTCCCCTATCAAGTGCGAATGTGTTGAATGAACGTTTTCAGCGGTAACGTTCCCCAACACTGTTGTTTAATTACGGGGCGATGGATATCTAATGTATAGGACGAAAAAAAGCCGAAATGTCATATGACATTTTTAGTTCGACGGTTGTTTGACTGTTCATTTTATGATGTTCATTAATGACACAGCACATACGTCTCCATGAACAGTCATACGATGGTGACCATTAGCAACACTGGTTGAGATCGTCGAAGGATCGAAGAAGGCGCTTCCGACAGTAACAAACACCAGAGATGCAGCGACAGCAACTTGCAATTGCATTGCCTCCTCAACAGGTGATGACCAAATGGAAAATGATAATCCACAAAATAATTCTTTTGAAGCGATTCTCCTCGACCATGTGAAACAGATTCCTGTTTCCAAAGCGCAGCGAAAAAAAGTTTGTCCTAGGGCAGAAGTTATAACATCAGCTGATGCCGTTGTGAAGCTGGAAACGATCAAATCGGTTAAAGAGGCGACACAGAAAGCAAAACGCAAGAGAGCTTCGAAAAAGTCATAACTGTGGTTAGCGATGTACCTGCTATTTTTATCTATTGACCTGATTTTGAAGACTTGCGATGCAATAAATATCGTTTTCATTTTTGTTGATTTCCGTAAATGAATTGATTAATTTATTTTGCATTATCAAAGAATAAAAGAAAGTGAATATAGTTTGTTTTATTCAATCTCAAACACCTTTTTAACAGGCTTGTTGTAAACAAAAAATTCCACCCCTTAATACGGGGGTAAGTAGACTTTCGGGGTTTAGGAATTATTCTTGGCCAAACATAAAATCTTGTTCACGAATTCATTTTTCGGTTCCATATATTAATAGCTAATTGGCTATAGTAGTGATGTGTGTAATTCTTTTTGAAAAATAATCAAAAACAGGAAAAATAGGGCACTTTATTTTTGAAATAATGGTTTTTGGGGTTCCACTTGCCCCAGTGTACCTTACATATTTTGAAAAAAAAAATCACATCTTTTTTCAGCAGTAAATGAAATTTATTCTGCATTCCTAAGACACAACCATACATAACCTAACAAAAAAGTCACAGGAGGGTTGTGTCTGAGACACGACCGCATAGTTGACGTAGGATTACGTTAGGATCAGGTTAGGAGTATGAACTAGTTTTCTTCGCAAGGGCCCTTCTCAGGGCTAGAGACGAATGAACGTAAAGTTTAAAGTCTCTATAATTCAAAAGAAGAAAAATATTGCTACCGGATGTCACGAACTTCGACAATTTTTGCTTTGCATTTTGGTGCTACTCGCCCGTGTAGATGGCGCAAAGGCACCGCAAAAATATTATTTTATAGAATTCCTTCATGCATTTGTCTGATACGGGCTGTGTATCGTTCGTTCTTGTTTTTGAAGGGACTTTAACCCAAAGGTCATTCGTCCCTAACGGGCTGTGTATGACTGGAGCGTTCCGTTATATACATGCATGCATATGTCCTTCGCTTCTTTTGCCAAATCCAGTAAAAGGTGGTTGATGAAACGTATGTTTCTGAAGTGATACCTTCCATGTTAGTTGTTAGTAGAAAATGTAAAAATAAACAGTATTTTTGATCATAGTTTTATATAGTTTTTGTGGTAAGAGGAAAACAGTAAAATAAACTCTTTTGTTTCAAAACAAATTGATAGTCCTGAGAAGGACTGGAACGATTTATTGGGTTGTACGGAATCTGCTGCGTTTCAGTCGGATGTAGCAGTTAAGTTTCGGGAGCGGTAGCTTTTACGGATTCGCTGATGTTTCCATGACTTTGGCGCCATCGGCTTCTGTGCATCGGTTTGCGAGCGAGCTAAACGACGGATAGCGGGTGTGATACGATGCGTTGCAATGCACTTCGCTCCTCTGCCTCCTTTGCCGCATCAAATTGTTGATGTGAAGAGAAGCGCACCAGCAATGCACACTAGATTTAATTCGATGCTCGCCGCTGCTTCCTCTTCTTTGCTCCCTTTGCCGCACCGCATCCATCGTTGGTTGCCGATGGCTTCCTCTCCTTTGCCGCACCGTATGGTGTTGGTTGATTTGTAGAGCACTGCACACTAGAAGCCCAGATGTTTGCCGATCTGAGCGTTGAACGAGAATGAGAAATCCAAAAATGCTACCGTCCTTTTATATCAGTTGGTATGTGAGAAATATGCGCCCCCCACTCGCTCGCCATGCAAATATTTGACTTATCGGGGAACGAAAGAAGCGAAGCAGGCGAAAAAGAAATGACGTCAATTTCGACCAATCAGTACCGTTTGGATAGGGGTTGAGATTTTTCAATTGTTTGATAGTTAATTACATGATATATATTATTTTATTCAAGGTGAAAACTTGTTATAGAGTGCCGCAATGTTTTGGTGTAAAAATCTCATCAATCCGTCATGAAATGACTGAGCAATAAGCGTTTGAAATTGGACATTTTTCACGATGCGATCGATATTCGTTTTTCAATTTGTACCTCAATATGTTCCCGAAAGACGTAATCCTACGTCAAAAACAAAACCTTATAAATTTGAATAATATGTAAATTTTTTTTAGTGTTGCTTTGATAAAAGATCACACATCACACAAAATCATTGGACTGAACCTCCAACAGGAATAAATGTAGGATTTAGCCAATGTTTTTGTTTGACGGTTTTCCGATTTTTTGTCATTTTTCGAAAAACGGAAGGACGGAAAAAAATAATTCTTAAGAATTGGGGTTTCTGTACAAATAACTTCACGGGCAATGTTGGAAAACAAATAAAAAATGAGCACAAACTGCTACTATTGATAAACCGTCAATAAACTTTTTTATCAATGTAAAAACATAGCATAGAAAATAGAAACAAACTAGAAATTGAATTTACACGCAATTCTATTACTTTCCCGATTTCTTTTCAAAAAAATGGAGAAATGTCCACGTGGGGAACAGGGGGAGGGGTATAGAGAATGTCCACGCTTGTCCACGGAGGGGGAGGGGGGTGTCTAGAATCTTTTCTGCTCACGTGGTATGTGGATAGCCCCTTATGTGGGGTCGTTTTTCTTAGAATAAGGTGAGCAATCTTGTCAAGATCGACGTAAAGATGACTGGCGAATCCTACGTCAAAGTTATGGAGAAAAAACTCAAGCCGTCACTCAGGAAAATGCCTATAATTTCCAACAGGACAGCGCTATTTCCAGCCCAAAAAGATTGAAAAGCTTGAGTGGCCACCCCAGTCCCTCAACCCTACTGAGCATCTATGGACAATACTGGATGTTTACTGTTTTATTTCCTAAGCTGAATCACTGATATTTAAAACAAAAATGAATTGGAGTAAAATAAATTTGTAAATGAATACAAACAATGAGTTGTCTACATTATATGAAATTTGCATACAAATTGCTGTGAATTTTCCAAAAAAAAAATATAAAAAAACTATTTTCCATAATACTGTTTACTTTTTTCCAACACTGTACATTCACAATAAATGTAATAATAATAAGTAAATGTTGATAGAATGTTAGTAAGTAAATATGATACATTGAAGTAAGGTACAATCATTGGTACAAATTAAAATGTGGCAACACTGGTTGCAACTTTAAGAGCGCTTACTCCAATTTTTGGCCGTAATAATCGTGCCATCCGGCAGGCTGTGCATAGTTAAGTGACCAAATTTGGGTCTACATTTTTGCTATTGGATGTTCCCGTGCCAACGGGAAGCCGTATCACACGAAGCAACGAAAATATCGCAGCCGCAAGAGAATCCATCCGATATGATCCAAATCAGTCGATTGCATGGCATTCTCTAGAATTGGGCATCTTTCAAACTTCATGGTGGCGTTTGATGCGAAAAGATCTTGGGCTACGTTAAGGTGCCAATGAATCTATGGGAACAAATCGACCCTAAAATTTCAAAAAGTTACCCTATACAAAATGTTTACCACTTCGAAAAAACACCCTATGCCAAATTTTAGCTCAATCGGACTTAAGGGAGAGTGGCGCAAAGCGGTCAAAGTTTGAGTTTTTTGAAAATCGAAAAATCACCCAAGGGGGGAGTCTTGGAGAAAAAATGATGATTTTCATCAAAAAATCATCTTCAGCGGTGAGGCTCTTTTCTGGCTAAATGCACATACTCAAGAACAAATCAGAAGCCCTGAAGGTACTAGAAGAGTACATGAAGATGACGATTACGCAGTTCAATGAGAAGCTTAAAATGTTGCGGCCTGACAATTGAAGTTAGTACACCGGAAAGCATATGAAGGCATATCCGAACTGTTGTCCAGTTCACAGCTCCATACATCTCCAACTAAACGACGTTGTCGAGCGTAAATATTGAACTAAATGCAAAGTCGCCTGCCGTCTCGCCTAATCTATGATACACTGTATGAGCGATGGTTTAGGCAGACGGCGAATTCAGATCAATCGGTCAACAGTAAAGGAGGCCAAATTTGGATTATTGTAGGACAGCGCTACAGACAAAGTTACAAAGTTATCCACGTACAAAAGGGTAGATGAGATGAGATGAAATTAAATGCTGGTAGAGAAATCCTTAGGAGAGACGGTCAAAGTGAGAGAACTCATTAGAAGAAATCATGGTCGAATAGAGGAATCTGGGCAAGATTACAACAGAAGCCAAGCTGCGAGAAGTCCTGAATCAGTGTTGAAGGTTTTTAACATGGAGGTAGGGGGATGTTTAAGCTCCCTCAGAATTACCCAATAAATCTTAAGGTGTTTTGAGCAAATGCGCTTCGGTAATCATGCGATAAATTGCAATGTCCCCGATAGATCGGAGCTCTGTCTAAGATGCGGCTAAAAGAGACACTCTCAAATGACACTAACATTCCTAGAAGAACTTCGTCGTCTCAACTTGCGTCATTTTTATTAGTACTTAGTTGAGATTTCTATGCCAAATAACACGCCTTGAATGCATTCTGAGTGGCAAGCTCTACAGAATACGCGTGACTACAGTGCAAGGAAAATTCTTTGACGAAAAATTCTTCCGACCATAACGGGAATCGAACCCGAACCCCCGGCATGTTAGGTGTGACGCTAACCACTCGGCCACTGAAGCACAATGAACCGGAATTCACCGTCTTCTTTTCCAAGATGACATTGGAACACGATATTTGACTTCCGCTATTATGGCCCAATACCCATATCGTAGAAGGTATCCATCATTGATGCAAATCGGAAGTCAAAACAAGATTATATTTGTTTTCCGCTTCCTATATAATTGGGTGTGTTTTGCATTTCCGGTCAATTGGAAGTAGATTCGCTGCAAAAAGCCAAGGAGAACGGTTCAGAAGCAAGAAGAGATCGGCTTAGGACCACAATTTTTGAAAGTGTCGAAAAAAGAGACTTTCGATTTGGCATCTGTTTTCCTGTTTTTTAACACTCATAAACCACATCGACCTGTATAAAACATAGTTTAAGAGTTATAGTATTCATTTAAGTACCGAAGTCGCCCAAAAATTAGAGTCAGAGCCACCTTCCCCTGTCTATTTTCAATTCCTGACGATCACTTGATAGATACAATCAAATCTAAAAATATGTGAAAAAAGGATTGGTTTTGCTCTTATTAACTTCCCATTCCCCGTAAAAAGACTGCTTTGAAAATTGTGAAGTCAGATCTTCGAGCCGCCATAAAGGAAGATTTGGTTGAAGCAATTTGGTGCTTATTTTAATTGTCTAACACAGTAACACCCTAAAACCTCCAGATGCCTAATTTGGTTTCATTTGCTTGATTAATTCTCGAGTTATGTAGAAATTTGTGTTTCATTTGTATGGCAGTCTCCCCTAAAAGAGGGGGGAGGAGTATCTAATCACCACAGAAACATTTACTGCACTCTAAAACCTTCATATGCCTAATTTAGTTTCATTTACTTGATTAATTCTTGAGTAATGCAGAATTTGTGTTTCATTTGTATGGTAGCCCCCCCCCTAAGAAGGGGGGAGGAGTATCTAACCACCGTAAAAACATTTATTGTTCCCTAAAACCTTCACATGCCAAAAATTTGATTTCGGTTGCTTGATTAATTCTCGAAAAATGTAGAAATTTGTGTTCTACATTCCCCGGCCCCAAAAACCCATATCAATTTTAATGTCGATCGGTTCAGTAGTTTCCGAGTCCATAAGAATCAGACAGACAAACAGACAGACAGACAGAAATCCATTTCTATGTATATAGATAATATTTATACAAATTTCGATGCATTCAAAAACAGTATCCAAAGTGATAAACAAGCGAATTGAATTAAATAATGTCTACATCAAAAATGTGATCGTGTCTTTGTTAATTTTTTTCAAAGAGATCCGCAATGTGAACTTCCACGTCTTCGGTTTCTCCAGTTTTCGGCCCATACATCACGGATACGATGGGCTTCGTTCTTAACGTAAACCAACGATCAAATAAGCTCCGTTGCAACTGTGCGCATAGGGGGTCTTCGTAGCCACATTGGTTGCGCGTTCGCTTAGTAAGCGATCGATCGTGAGTTCAAAACTCAGGGCCCTCATTGACCATCTTTGTGTTGTTACAGAATAGCTACGTCCACGCAACAATCATCAGCGATGGAGATCGATCCACGGTCGAAATAAGATCGATTCATCCATACAACTGCTCTGCTCTGCAAGACACATCGGACTGCTGTTCTATAAATAACTCAACAATGATCAATCAACTGTCTCCGCTGTCCGGTGGTCCAACTGGATAATGGAAGAACATAAAGAATACTATTACGCCTAAATGGCTACTGTGTGAATGTACCATATGTAATGGTATAGAAGGAATACTGGCGAATGACAACTGTGTAATGTGCTAATTATAGATAGATAATCATGTGACATGTACACGATTAAAATTCGGCTCTGTTACAGCTAGATTGCTAATGAGCCTTAAAAAAAATAAATAAATGGGATAAAAAAAAAAAAACTGTGCGCATATCGTAGGACGAACTCTCGAAGCCCTAATAGAATTGCAGACCATGAATTTCTCGCTGATGCACTCAATACAGCTTCCGTTTCTTTCGTTCGAGAACATCCTTTTTCATCTTGCATTTACCTTGCATTTAAGAAATTTCAAATGCATGTTACGCAAAATCGATGTTACGATATATGTTATAATATATAGCATTAGACGACAAATTTATCCAGCATTTTTTCACCTGAGATGTCAAGAGTGAAAATAGTAAAACAAGTGAGCAATTTAACGATTTAACGTATGATTTGCTAGCGAACGCAAAACAAAATTATGTATTTTGCATTCATTCTTCCATCTTCTTCTTCTTCTTCTTCAATGGCACTAACGTTCCTAGAGGAACTTCGCCGTCTCAACGTAGTATTACTTGCGTCATTTTTATTAGTACTTAGTTGAGATTTCTATGCCAAATAACACGCCTTGAATGCATTTTGAGTGGCAAGCTCTAGAATACGCGTGATCACAGTGCAAGTCGGAGGAAATTTCTTTGACGAAAAATTCCCCCGACCAGAACGGGAATCGAACCCGAACACCCGGCATGTTAGTTATGACGCTAACCACTCGGCCAAGGGAGCACTTCTTCCATCTTGGTTCCCGTGAATGTTTGTATGCAACACAAAATCGTGTACAATAATTCGTTCTATCCAACAAATTAGACATTCAGTGAATGTGTAGGAATAACGGTGATGTAGATGGTGGAGTGGGTTAGTAAGTTGGTTAGTAAGATAGGAAACAATTATTTCAGCGATGGCAAGGTGATATTGCCATGGTCCATAGGGTCAGTTTGTGGAACGTGAAATATTTTTTTTTGTTTACCGATCCAATATACTACTATTCCACCCTGTTATGTGTCACACTGATAATCATTCATCATTTTCAGTTAGGCAGTTGAACCTCCTGTCAAAAGCTCACAGTCCTACGTCGAACTTACGTCCGTGCCCCTAGGCTCAGACCCTTCTACTTTTTCTTTTTTTAGAACGGGTTTAACTTATAGTTTACCAGGTATAAAAAAATGAAACCGGAATTTCCCAACAAATGTCACATACTGTGAATGTAATACTTTTCATAATACATTATTGGCAACCTGATTTGAACATGTCGATTTTAGTGTCTGGAAATTACGCCCTGCCAAATTGCTTCAATTTTTACAATTCTTTGCATAAAGTAAAGTTGTTCATTTGAATGCAATAAATATGTGTTTAAAAAACTATTCCACACTTGCACTCCTAGTATGTTTGTCTCGCAGGTGTCAAATACGATTTTTGAGATAGAATGCGTGAATGTTTCTAAATTACTACGTCCTGCTTCCTTTTGTATTACAGCCATTGTCACTTTCCTGTCATTTAAGATTGAATTTACCAAATGAAGCATAAGATCTGCAGCTTCCAGATGCTCATATAACCGATCCACAGCACAGCACGAATTTTGGAAGCACTTATTATACATGATAAAATATGTGTTCTTTCTTAATGAGTCGTTTGCAGCCTTTTCTGCTAGAAAAACAAACATATTTTTTGGGCCATCCACTACAATTTTCTATTGTTAAAAAGTGCACCGGTTTATTTCTCACAAATATCGAGAAGGCTGATGCTTATGCATCATTTTTTTTTTGCAGATTTTTTGCGAAAATCATGAATATACTAAAAGACTTCCAAAACTTCAATATGTTACTCACCGGGAAATGAACATTTCACACCTTTTAAGGTGACTTTGAATGAATTGGAGTGGGTGATGATCCACCGCGCAGAGCAAGCCTCAATATTATGATAACTTATTATATTTTAAAATTTTTAATTTAAAAAATCAAAATGAAAAATAATCGATCGGTTGATGTCTGTATCGAGAATTCGATTGTCTACGAGGAAGTAACTGAAACAATAACAAGACAATCAAACATCAAACAACATACAGCATCTAAATGCCTGTGTAGAAAGGAATATGTTCGGCTATACAAATGGTAACGAAAAGTAAACATAAAAAAGCAAGTAGCAAAGCTCAAAAACCAATGAAATTTAATTGCTTTCACACGTATTGCTGCATTTTTGCCATAAAAATCTCCAAATTGAATCCAATCATTTTGTTTTTTCACCGACAATCAACTCGATGCATATGTCTTTCGATTTACAGTCTCCGTGAAATGAACGAACAATATACAGCTAATAGCTTAAAGCAGATAAAATCGCATTTTCAAGCAGGATAAACTTAAATTTGATTTGCTCATAAAAATGCATTATTTGAATAAATTGTTGAAGCCTTCTATATTATCCGCGTTTTTTTAATAATACCCGAGTAGACAAAATTTTCTGCACACTTTTGAGAGCAAATAACGGCTTTACTTATCAGAGTAGATTCGATCTTCAGCCCAATCGGAAAACAGTTCTCTAGCTATGAAATAATATTCAATTGCCGTTGATAAACATTTATAGCATTTCTAGGATAACATCATGATTGTTTTGTATTTTTACTTCAGCCAGAGTACTGGAATAACCAGATCAAAGACAGATTGAGCACCAGAAATTAGTTCCCGTTACGCGGTTCTTCTGGTACATACAATCCAGGTCAACATTCAATATCCAAAATCGACTTTACTGTCGCAAACAGAGAAAAGAGAATGTATGCGAAATGTATAAAATTAACGGAAAACTCGGCGCACCTTACAAGAGAACAAATCCCTAAAAAGCCATACCAAGAATAACTCCCGGTGAAAGGAAGCAATGATAGGAAATATCAAAACCAGTTCTCGAGCTGCACTCGCAACTCAATTTTTTGTATTCCATGTTCATGGACTACCTTAATACTGAACACGCAAAGAATTATCCTGTCGCAAAAGTAAATGAATGTACCGATCACTACTTTCACAACATTGCCCGTTCTCGAGAAGCAAATTTCGTTTATTCTCATTTGTATCGTTGTGCGAGAAGGAACACTCTGGATATTCTTCGCGTTTCTCTAGTTTCTAGGACAAAAACATCAAAATGATGATAATTAATACCATCATTTTTCTAGTGATCTTTCGATATGGTACAGTGAGTAGTGGAGCAATACGTTCACATGGTTTTGAAAAAAATAGATTGGGTTACTTCAAATACGGCCCGGGTGTTCACAATCTGTTTACGTACATTCCCAAACCAAAAAGCCCAGGTAGTTCAACGACGCTGACAACAGTAACTGGTTCCACATCTACGTCCGTAGCATTGACTACAACAAAGGAATCTATTCCGACATCCACAACCGCAGTAACACCAACGTCGGTCAGCACAACATCATCAACAGGAAGTGCAACAACATCAACAACAGTAGCAGGTACAACATCAACAACAGAAGGTCCAACGACTTCGACAACAGTAGCCGGTACAACATCAACAACAGTGGCAGGTACAACATCAACTACAGGCAGTGATACAACATCGACAACAGTGGCAGGTACATCGTCAACGACAGAAAGTCCAACGACTTCGACAACAGTAGCAGGTACGACATCAACTACAGACAGTGGAACAACATCGACAACAGTAGCAGGTACAACATCAACTACAGAGAGTGGAACAACATCGACAACAGTAGCAGGTACAACATCAACAACAGGCAGTGGTACAACATCAACAACCATGGGAGATACAACGTCAACGACAGAAGGTCCAACGACTTCGACAACAGCAGCAGGTACAACATCAACAACAGGCAGTGGTACAACATCAACAACAGTGGCAGGTATAACATCAACAACAGAAGGTCCAACGACTTCGACAACAGTGACTGGCTCAACATCTACGACAGAAGGTCCGACGACTTCGACAACAGTGGTCGGCTCAACATTTACGACAGAAAGTGGTACAACATCGACAACAGTGGAAGGTACAACGTCAACGACAGAAAGTGCAACGACTTCGACAACAGTAGCAGGTACAACATCAACGACAGAAGGCCCGACGACTTCGACAACAGTAGCAGGTGCAACATCAACAACAGTGGCTGGGTCAACATCAACAACAGAAAGTGGAACAACGTCGACAACAGTGGCTGGGTCAACATCAACAACAGAAAGTGGAACAACGTCGACAACAGTGGCTGGCTCAACATCAACAACAGAAAGTGGAACAACGTCGACAACAGTGGCTGGCTCAACATCAACAACAGAAACTGGAACAACGTCGACAACAGTAGCAGATACAACATCAACGACAGAAGGTCCGACGACTTCAACAACAGTAGCAGTTACAACGTCAACAACAGAAGGGGCAACGACATCGACAACAGTAGGAGGTACAACATCAACTGTAGAGAGTGGAACAACATCGACAACAGTAGCAGGTACAACATCAACAACAGAAGGTCCAACGACATCGACAACAGTGGCCAGCTCAACATCTACGACAGAAAGTGGTACAACATCGACAACAGTGGCAGGTACAACATCAACACCAGCAAGTGGAACAACGTCGACAACAGTAGCAGGTACAACGTCAACGACAGAAGGAGCAACGACATCGACAACAGTAGGAGGTACAACATCATCGACAGAAGGCCCGACGACTTCGACAACAGTAGCAGGTGCAACATCAACAACAGAAAGTGGAACAACGTCGACAACAGTAGCAGGTATAACATCAACAACAGAAGGTCCAACGACATCGACAACAGTGGCTGGCTCAATATCAACAACAGAAAGTGGAACAACGTCAACAACAGTGGCAGGTACAACATCATCGACAGAAGGCCCGACGACTTCGACAACAGTAGCAGGTGCAACATCAACAACAGTAAGTGGAACAACGTCGACAACAGTGGCAGGTACAACGTCAACGACAGAAGGGGCAACGACATCGACAACAGTAGGAGGTACAACATCAACTACAGAGAGTGGAACAACATCGACAACAGTAGCAGGTACAACATCAACAACAGGCAGCGGTACAACATCCACAACAGTGGCAGGTACAACGTCAACAACAGAAGGTCCAACGACATCGACAACAGTGGCCGGCTCAACATCTACGACAGAAAGTGGTACAACACCGACAACAGAAAGTGGATCAACGTCGACAACAGTGGCTGGCTCCACATCAACTACAGAAAGTGGTACAACATCGACAACAGTGGCAGGTACCACATCAACAACAGAAAGTGGAACAACGTCGACAACAGTGGCTGGCTCAACATCAACAACAGTAAGTGGAACAACGTCGACAACAGTAGCAGATACAACATCAACGACAGAAGGTCCGACGACTTCAACAACAGTAGCCGGCTCAACATCAACAACAGAAAGTGGATCAACGTCGACAACAGTGGCTGGCTCCACATCAACTACAGAAAGTGGTACAACATCGACAACAGTGGCAGGTACAACATCAACAACAGCAAGTGGAACAACGTCGACAACAGTAGCAGATACAACATCAACGACAGAAGGTCCAACGACTTCAACAACAGTGGCTGGCTCAACATCAACTACAGAAAGTGGTACAACATCGACAACAGTGGCAGATACAACATCAACGACAGAAGGTCCGACGACTTCGACAACAGTAGCAGGTGCAACATCAACAACAGTAAGTGGAACAACGTCGACAACAGTGGAAGGTACAACGTCAACGACAGAAGGGGCAACGACATCGACAACAGTAGGAGGTACAACATCAACTACAGAGAGTGGAACAACATCGACAACAGTAGCGGGTACAACATCAACGACAGAAGGTCCAACGACATCGACAACAGTAGGAGGTACAACATCATCGACAGAAGGCCCGACGACTTCGACAACAGTAGCAGGTGCAACATCAACAACAGAAAGTGGAACAACGTCGACAACAGTAGCAGGTATAACATCAACAACAGAAGGTCCAACGACATCGACAACAGTGGCTGGCTCAATATCAACAACAGAAAGTGGAACAACGTCAACAACAGTGGCAGGTACAACATCATCGACAGAAGGCTCGACGACTTCGACAACAGTAGCAGGTGCAACATCAACAACAGTAAGTGGAACAACGTCGACAACAGTGGCAGGTACAACGTCAACGACAGAAGGAGCAACGACATCGACAACAGTAGGAGGTACAACATCATCGACAGAAGGCCCGACGACTTCGACAACAGTAGCAGGTGCAACATCAACAACAGAAAGTGGAACAACGTCGACAACAGTAGCAGGTACAACATCAACAACAGAAGGTCCAACGACATCGACAACAGTGGCTGGCTCAATATCAACAACAGAAAGTGGAACAACGTCAACAACAGTGGCAGGTACAACATCATCGACAGAAGGCCCGACGACTTCGACAACAGTAGCAGGTGCAACATCAACAACAGTAAGTGGAACAACGTCGACAACAGTGGCAGGTACAACGTCAACGACAGAAGGGGCAACGACATCGCCAACAGTAGGAGGTACAACATCAACTACAGAGAGTGGAACAACATCGACAACAGTAGCAGGTACAACATCAACAACAGGCAGCGGTACAACATCCACAACAGTGGCAGGTACAACGTCAACAACAGAAGGTCCAACGACATCGACAACAGTGGCCGGCTCAACATCTACGACAGAAAGTGGTACAACACCGACAACAGAAAGTGGATCAACGTCGACAACAGTGGCTGGCTCCACATCAACTACAGAAAGTGGTGCAACATCGACAACAGTGGCAGGTACCACATCAACAACAGCAAGTGGAACAACGTCGACAACAGTAGCAAGTACAACATCAACGATAGAAGGCCCGACGACTTCGACAACAGTAGCAGGTACAACATCAACGACAGAAGGTCCGACGCCTTCGACAACAGTAGCAGGTGCAACATCAACAACAGTAAGTGGAACAACGTCGACAACAGTGGCAGGTACAACGTCAACGACAGAAGGGGCAACGACATCGACAACAGTAGGAGGTACAACATCAACTACAGAGAGTGGAACAACATCGACAACAGTAGCAGGTACAACATCAACGACAGAAGGTCCAACGACATCGACAACAGTAGGAGGTACAACATCATCGACAGAAGGCCCGACGACTTCGACAACAGTAGCAGGTGCAACATCAACAACAGAAAGTGGAACAACGTCGACAACAGTAGCAGGTACAACATCAACAACAGAAGGTCCAACGACATCGACAACAGTGGCTGGCTCAATATCAACAACAGAAAGTGGAACAACGTCAACAACAGTGGCAGGTACAACATCATCGACAGAAGGCCCGACGACTTCGACAACAGTAGCAGGTGCAACATCAACAACAGTAAGTGGAACAACGTCGACAACAGTGGCAGGTACAACGTCAACGACAGAAGGGGCAACGACATCGCCAACAGTAGGAGGTACAACATCAACTACAGAGAGTGGAACAACATCGACAACAGTAGCAGGTACAACATCAACAACAGGCAGCGGTACAACATCCACAACAGTGGCAGGTACAACGTCAACAACAGAAGGTCCAACGACATCGACAACAGTGGCCGGCTCAACATCTACGACAGAAAGTGGTACAACACCGACAACAGAAAGTGGATCAACGTCGACAACAGTGGCTGGCTCCACATCAACTACAGAAAGTGGTACAACATCGACAACAGTGGCAGGTACCACATCAACAACAGAAAGTGGAACAACGTCGACAACAGTGGCTGGCTCAACATCAACAACAGAAAGTGGAACAACGTCGACAACAGTAGCAGATACAACATCAACGACAGAAGGTCCGACGACTTCAACAACAGTAGCCGGCTCAACATCAACAACAGAAAGTGTATCAACGTCGACAACAGTGGCAGGTACAACTACACCAACAGAAGGGGCAACGACATCGACAACAGTAGGAGGTACAACATCAACTACAGAGAGTGGAACAACATCAACAACAGTAGCAGGTACAACATCAACAACAGAAGGTCCAACGACATCGACAACAGTGGCCGGCTCAACATCTACGACAGAAATTGGATCAACGTCGACAACAGTGGCTGGCTCCACATCAACTACAGAAAGTGGTACAACATCGACAACAGTGGCAGATACAACATCAACAACGGAGAGTCCAACGACTTCGACAACAGTAGCCGACTCAACATCAACAACAGAAAGTGGATCAACGTCGACAACAGTGGCTGGCTCAACATCAACTACAGAAAGTGGTACAACATCGACAACAGTGGCAGGTACAACATCAACAACAGAAAGTCCCACGACTTCAACAACAGTAGCCGGCTCAACATCAACAACAGAAAGTGTATCAACGCCGACAACAGTGGCAGGTACAACATCAACAACAGAAGGTCCAACGACTTCAACGACAGTGGTCGGCTCAACATCTACGACAGAAGGAACAACAACGACAACAGAGGCAGGTTCAACTTCCACTACAGGAGGTGTAACGACGTCGACAACAATAACCGGTTCGTAATCGACAAGAAAAGGTACGATATTGTCAACACAAGCAGGTTTAACTTCCATTACAGAAAACCCAACGACTTCAACAACAGTAGCCGGTTCAACATCAACAACAGGCGGGACAACATCGACAACAGAAGCAGGTTCAGCATCTACAACAGTAGGGCCAACTACGCCAATCGACACTACATCCACATCAGAAAGTGCAACGATGCCTGATTCCACATCCACAACGGAAGCAACAACTATCACAGTCGACGTCACGTCCACTACAGAGAGCGCAACGATTTTGCCGACAATGACAACAACATTAGCATCAACAATAGTCGACACCACTGCCGATTCTGGTTTAACATCCACAACTGAATTCACAACTACAACAATCGTCGCCACATCTTCAACGGAAGGAGCAGTTGATTCCACAACAGAAACGACAACGGCATCGACGACAATCACCACAACACCAACAACTACACCGGTCGATACAACAGCGGATTCTGGTTTGACGTCCACAACTGAATCTACTAGTACGACAATCGATACCACAGCAACAACTTCAACAACGGAAGCTGATTCAACTTCTTCGTCCACTTCAACAACTACACCAGTTGATTCCACAACAGAAACGACAACGGCTTCGACGACAATTACCACAACACCAACAACGACAACGATCGATGTCACTTCCTCATCAACTTCAACAACGGAAGCTGATTCAACTTCTTCCTCCACTTCAACAACTACACCAGTTGACTCCACAACAGAAACGACAACGGCTTCAACAACAATCACCACAACACCAACAACGACAACGATCGATGTCACTTCCTCATCAACTTCAACAACGGAAGCTGATTCAACTTCTTCATCCACTTCAACAACTACACCAGTTGACTCCACAACAGAAACTACAACGGCTTCGACGACAATCACCACAACTCCAACAACTACATCGGTCGACACAACAGCGGATTCTGGTTTGACGTCCACAACTGAATCTACTAGTACGACAATCGATACCACAGCAACAATTTCAACAACGGAAATTGATTCAATTTCTTCATCCACTTCAACAACTACACCAGTTGATTCCACAACAGAAACGACAACGGCTTCATCGACAATCACCACAACACCAACAACAACAACAATCGATGTCACTTCCTCATCAACTTCAACAACGGAAGCTGATTCAACTTCTTCCTCCACTTCAACAACTACACCAGTTGACTCCACAACAGAAACGACAACGGCTTCGACGACAATCACCACAACACCAACAACTACACCGGTCGATACAACAGCGGATTCTGGTTTGACGTCCACAACTGAATCTACTAGTACGACAATCGATACCACAGCAACAACTTCAACAACGGAAGCTGATTCAACTTCTTCATCCACTTCAACAACTACACCAGTTGATTCCACAACAGAAACTTCAACGGTTTCAACGACAATCACCACAACACCAACAACGACAACGATCGATGTCACTTCCTCATCAACTTCAACAACGGAAACTGATTCAACTTCTTCATCCACTTCAACAACTACACCAGTTGATTCCACAACAGAAACTACAACGGTTTCAACGACAATCACCACAACACCAACAACGACAACGATCGATGTCACTTCCTCATCAACTTCAACAACGGAAACTGATTCAACTTCTTCCTCCACTTCAACAACTACACCAGTTGACTCCACAACAGAAACGACAACGGCTTCGACGACAATCACCACAACACCAACAACTACACCGGTCGACACAACAGCGGATTCTGGTTTAACGTCCATAACTGAATCTACTAGTACGACAATCGATACCTCAGCAACAACTTCAATAACGGAAATTGATTCAATTTCTTCATCCACTTCAACAACTTCACCAGTTGACTCCACAACAGAAACGATAACGGCTTCGACGACAATCACCACAATACCAACAACTACACCGGTCGACACAACAGCGGATTCTGGTTTGACGTCCACAACTGAATCTACTAGTACGACAATCGATACCACAGCAACAACTTCAACAACGGAAGCTGATTCAACTTCTTCTTCCACCTCAACAACCGCACCAGTTGATTCCACAACAGAAACTACAACGTTTTCAACGACAATCACCACAACACCAACAACGACAACGATCGATGTCACTTCCTCATCAACTTCAACAACGGAAACTGATTCAACTTCTTCATCCACTTCAACAACTACACCAGTTGACTCCACAACAGAAACGACAACGGCTTCGACGACAATCACCACAACACCAACAACTACACCGGTCGACACAACAGCGGATTCTGGTTTGGCGTCCACAACTGAATCTACTAGTACGACAATCGATACCACAGCAACAACTTCAACAACGGAAGCTGATTCAACTTCTTCTTCCACTTCAACAACCACACCAGTTGATTCCACAACAGAAACGACATAGGCTTCATCGACAATCACCACAACACCAACAACGACAACGATCGATGTCACTTCCTCATCAACTTCAACAGAGGAAACTGATTCAACTTCTTCATCCACTTCAACAACTACACCAGTTGACTCCACAACAGAAACTACAACGGTTTCGACGACAATCACCACAACACCAACAACTACACCGGTCGACACAACAGCGGATTCTGGTTTGACATCCGCAACCGAATCGACAACAGAAGGTACGACTACCTCGACAACAGAAGCAGACTCAACATCAGTGACTGTGATTGAGGCCCGACACTGAAATTTTCGTCCATAGGGACTGGGGTGGACTAGACAAAAACTTTAATATCGATCCCCTGCTCAGGCGGAACTCAACATATTAATATAGTTAGTTGAACTAGAATATGTCACTAATTGTAATTTATTTATTTATTTAACTATTTATCAACAGGTTGACATTGAACCCTAATGATACAAACTACTTAACTAATTGTCTTAACCTAATAACGTTTGAGCTTGTCTAAGACGATCTTTTATTCTGTTCCTTGATATATGAAAATCGATGTTTTCAAAATGGCGATTGAATGTTCGAGCCATGCTAGCAACAGGCTCATGGTGAGAGTAATTAGTTCGTGCAGTTGGAAGGCGGAGAAATTCGTGGTTACGCAGATTTCTCCTTCTGACGTTGAAATTAATGCAACTTAACAATCCAGAACAGTCGATGTTGGCTTGGATGAGATCGTAAACGAAAACAACTCTAGCTGTGTAACGTCGTACGCATAACTGATCCAAACCCAGGAGCTTACAACGATCTTCATATCTTGGAAGGTTTTGAGGGTCATTCCAATGGAGACGACGCAGTGCATAACGGACAAATTTACGCTGCACAGACTCCACTCTTTGTATGTTATTGTGGTAATATGGAGCCCAGACGACCGAAGCGTACTCCAAAATCGAGCGAACCAGAGAGCAGTATAAAACCTTAAGGCATTGTATGTCCGTTTAAGTGTTTAGTAGTGCGGAAAATGAATCCAAGAGCCTTGGAAGCTTTTGAGACTGCGTATGCGATATGTTCGCTGAACGTGATCTTCGAATCTAAAATAGTTCCCAGGTCTTTTATACATGTGACTCTGTTGAGTACCGATCCGAAAAGCTCATAATCGTACTGTATCGTTGTGTGTTTGCGAGAAAAAGAGATGACAGAGCATTTTGATGAGTTCAGCAACATACAATTTGCTTCACACCAGCTGGCAAAGATTTCTAACTGTCGCTGTAGAAAAGTCGCATCATCACGGTTATTTACACGCACGAAGAGTTTGAAGTCATCAGCATATGAAAGCTTCATACATTTGAGAACAGAACTGACATCGTTCAAATATAGTACGAAAATCAATGGTCCTAGATGACTTCCTTGTGGAACGCCTGATGTTACGTCGAAAGGGGAGGATATGAAGTCACCTATTTTGACGCTCATTGTTCGACCAGTCAAATATGATTCCAACCAATGCAGTAGTGGTCCATTGAACCCGATGCGATGCAGCTTAGCAATTGTAATTTGGTGATTGATCTTGTCAAAAGCAGCTGAGAAGTCCGTGTATATAGCGTCGACTTGCGATCTGGATTCTAGCGTTTTTGAAATGAATGATGTATAAAGCAACAAATTCGTGGACGTGGAACGTTTAGGTACGAATCCATAATAATCATATTATGCTTCAAAGAATCCTTACTGGTCTATGGTTCGATTGGGATCTATATTGAGTTCAGATAACATATTTGATTTAAAAATAATGTTCTTTGTTTCCATAACAATGTTTAAACATATATCAATATTGACACTATTTACAGGTACCACAACAACGGACGGATCAATCACAACGATTTCCAGCATTTCATCATCCAGCACTTCGCCAACGCTGTTTCCAATTTTTACAACTGGGTCGTCGATTGGGAGTACCTCAAGCTCGATCGCTCAAATTACTCTGTTTCCAACAGTCTTAGCAACAACCACGCCTTCAACATCATTGCGATCATCGCAACTGTTACAGCCTGCCCTAACATGTTTGCACACCCAAACTTCGTATTTCCATCGAAAATTTTAAATCCTCTACGTGGAAGCCGCTGTCCCTCATTAGGTGCACTACTATTCAACCGTATACATAACAGAAATCATTTGAGATTTGTGGCATAGGTTGTAGATTCTGGTAGGATTAATGATCGAAATTGATTACATAATACGAAGCATCACGAATTTATAGAGATTAGTATCAAGAAGAATATCATAATATTTGATATTCAAATCATGCCCACAATGCCCAGTATTCTGTTTCATGTTACGAAATGATTACTTTTTAAATATAAGCTATTTTTATCTAATATAGCAAAATTCAATAAAAATAAAAGTTTCCGAGTTTCATTCCTTGTTTTTATGGTGATTACATAGCATGTGAATTAAAATGGAGACAAATTGTGCCTAATCAACTATAAACAACTCCCTAAGCCCCTTCAAGTTCGATGGATGCAAGAAAATATTATTTTCGCCGATTGTGTAAATTGTACCCTTTTGTTCTTTGTTTTGAAGCCTTGTAAAAGGTCAATTGAAAGACCAATCCAATGTGATGCTGTAGTAAAGCATTAGTACACTTTTAATTTACAAAAAAATTGCAATATCTAAAATACATATTTTTTAACATTTTTTAAATTTTTCCATATAAAAAAGGAGTCATGTAAATTTAAAAAAAATTTAAAAAAATTTAAAAAATCAGTCCAAGATGGTAAAACCATTTTTGACGAACATTGTAGAACATCGATTTTTATGAATTTTCGAAACTCTTCGAATTTTTGTATGTAAAATAGAAGTCATGTAGAGAATTAAAAAAATGAGTCGAGAATGGTAAAACTGTTTTTGACGAACTTTGAGGAACATCGAATTTTATATGAGTTTTCGAAACTTATTTGTATGTTGACAATAATTTTTAGTCACAAATTATGAATCCTGATGTGAATTAAAACAAAAATGCTCTTTATCAATCTCCTTCTAAATGCAGCCATTCTCAAGATATTTAAAAAAATATTTCTATTTTATTGTCTTTTTATAGTAAATAGGTTCTTTTAATATTTCTGTCGAGTTATACCGTCATGTTCATGAATTCTTATGAACTTGCTTATAATTTTGAACATTTTTTCCAAATACATTATTATGATAAAATTATGGTATAACACGACAAACATGTTGAAAATTTTTAAATTTTGATTTACTATAAAAAAGACAATAAATTAGAAATATTTTTTAGAATATCTCGAGGATGGATACATTTAGAAGGAGATTGATAATGAGCTTTTTTGTTTCAAATCACATCAGAATTCATAATTTGTGGCTAAAAACGATTGTTAACATACAAAAATTCGAAGTTTCGAAAACTCATGAAAATTCGATGTTCCACAAAATTCTTCAAAAACAGTTTTACCATCTTGGACTAATTTTTTTTATTTTCTATATGACTTCTATTTCATATAAAAAAGATATTCTTTAATATATAAATTCATATATAAATTTAAAAAACCGAAATTACAAAAGACAATAAATTAGAATTTTTTTTCTAATTTCTCAAGAACGGCTCCATTTAGAAGGAGATTGATAAATAATTTTTTTTAATCACATCAGAAATCATAATTTGTGGCTAAAAATGATTGTTAACATACAAAAATTCGAAGTTTCGAAAATTCATAAAAATTCGATGTTCCACAGAGTCAAAAATAGTTTTACCACCTTGGACTAATTTTTTAAATTTTGTAAATGACTTCTATTTTATATGAAAAACTTTTGAAATAAATTAAAAATATGTATTTTAGATAATTCAAATTAAGGTTTTTTTTTGTAAATTAAAAAGAGTATACTAATTTTTTTTCCTCAGTGTTTTTTCACCGTTAAACATATTTACTCTATAACTCTATCAAAGACACTTTTTCGGTACGACTCATAGTTTTTGAGATATAAATTATCAAAGATTTATCTTACTAAAATCGATACGCCCTTTTCAGAAGTTACGCTTGAGTCAAAAAATTCCCATTTGCTGTGGAAAACTCATATTTCTTCCAACCCAAACGGAATACAAACTTTCATTCGAATCAAAAATACATGTTTTTAAATTTTGTATTTTTGGACGATTTCATTTGAAATTACTCAATACATAAACACCCACCACCATTGTACATGTTCTGATCATGCACACCGAAGTGTACCATGTACAAATCTAAGATAAGACGTGACACTGGTTTCTTACTCTTTCTCTTCGACCAAGTGTTGTCAAGTTTCCAAATGAAATAAAGTTTCTGAAGACTATTTTTTCACGTCCCTAACATATGTTTTCGTATCTTACATTTTATGAATCGGATACATTTGGATAATGTGAAGCAAAATTGTTACATATGTTGCGTATTTCTGTAATGCATTATCATGAAAACTAGTATGAGAGTACATAACATGAGTACATTATGTCGAAGTGTTTTTTCAAATATTATTGGCAACCCTTTAGAATTGACCAATCAGCAGCTGGTCCGAAAACTGGTCCGAAATCGACCCCATATTGTCTGGTCTTGTCTTAGGTACAAATGTAGTTGTAGTTGGGTTGGGGAAATAAAAATTTCGTATATTGTCAATATATGGCAACACTTAAACATATCTTGTGTTGTACTTATCGCATCGGGTCATACTATACCGCTATTTAAAAACGACAATCTGTGCTACAAGTGTCGTTTCGACAGTGTTGTGATTGTCCTTTTCAATCTCAAGTTATAGCGCGTCGAAGATAGAGTCCACCAAGCAAGAAGTTCGCCATATTTTTCGTTTTTACTACCTGCGAGGTAAAACTGCAACGAAGGCGGCCGAAAAAATTATTGTAGTTTATGGACCTGATACTGTAACGATTCGCATTGCACAACGTTGGTTTGATCGATTTCGTTCTGGTGTAGTGGCTGTCGAAGATACACTCCGTACTGGTAGGCCAATCGTCGTGAAAACCGATAAAACCGTTGAAATCATCCAAGTAGACCGGCATGTGAGCACTCGCTCGATTGGCCAGGAACTGGGAATAGACCATAAAACAGTTTGGAACCATTTGCAGAAGATTGGATTCCAAAAAAAACTGGATGTATGGGTGCCACACGAGTCGACGCAAAAAAAAATTCAGACCGAATCAACGCCTGAGATGCACTGCTGAAACGGAACGAACTCGACCCATTTTTGAAGAAGATGCTGACTGGTGATGAAAAGTGGATCACGTACGACAACCTAAAGCGAAAAAAGTCGTGGTCGAAGCGCAGTGAGCCAGTCCAAACCATCGCCAAGCCCGGATTGACGGCCAGGAAGGTTTTGCTGTGTGTTTGGTGGAATTTAAAGGGAATCATCCACTATGAGCTGCTCAACTATGGCCAGACCCTCAACTTGGTTCTCTACTGTGAGCAGCTTGACCGTTTGAAGCAGGCGATTGACCAGAAGCGGTCAGAAATGATCAATAGGAATAGTGTTTTTTTCCACCAGGACAACGCTCGGTCTCACACATCTTTGATGACCCGCCAGAAGCTACGGGAGCTCGGATGGGGCGTCCTATTGCACCCACCGTATAGTCCGGACCTGGCTCCAAGTGATTATCATCTCTTCCGGTCCATGCAAAACGCTTTTGGTGATACTAAGTTGGCCTCAAAAGAGGCTTGCGAAAACTAATGGGGGGGGCTAATGAAGTTGCCTTTTAAATGGCAACAAGTTTGCGAACAAAACGGCACATGTTTGACTTAAATTGGATAATTTCAAGTATGTTAAATAAAGCGTCAAATTTCGATCAGAAATACGACATTTCTTTTTCCCCAACACTATAATTATAAATAAATAAATAAATCCTGATGCATTCGATTGAAAAAATAACTTTTGGATAAACTTCAATAATCATTCCACAGTTTCATTCAATTTTCAATCATTTTATCTTCATGACTCTTATGCGACGTCAAAGCATTTTTACTGAAGAATGTGAGATCGCGTTTATCTCTACGTACTTAACTGCAAATAAGCGTATTCAGCGAATTGGAAAGAACTTAGTTTCGGTCGAATTACAACAATTTCACAAACTACGTTAGGACAGGTTATAAACAAAATTAAAAGTCGTCTCCATTCTTCTCTCAACTTTGTAAACACTTTGATTTGCTGTCCGAGGGATGGAAACTTGTTGCTATACCAACAAAGGGAAAAGGTTTTTTTTGCGCAAAATGACAGTAATTAGTTTTTAAGTCGTATGACATGTTTCACTTTTGCGCTCTCGATCTTAATCTTTTGTTTTGCTTTCTTCCCTCTTTAATGAGGCCCTCCATTATTTCGAACATGGTGGTGTACATCCGATGTCCATCCATTTCCGCAATAATGCTCCCGGAAAATAACTTTCAGTAGAAAAGTTTTCCATATGGCGTCGAGCACATCTTTGCTCATTTCTCAAACAAATCGATTCATGGAATGCTCTTCCGGTTCATCTTAGATGCATATCCTTCAGTTTTTGCTCGTGTGATAAATAATTCATTCAATGAGGATCTGCAGAATTGAAATTTCAAATGATCCCATCCGAACGAACGGCGTTGTATTGGTTTTCGGAACTGTGTCCAAGGACAACATATGCGATTGCTGCCGGACAGACTCATTATTTTAATGTTTTGAATGTTTCGGCTTTTCGGCCGAATGACACACTTGAAATTCGATTGTATTGCACTTGAATATAGCGTTAAATTTACCACATTCGTAGAACTATCTTTAAGAGTGTATTGAAGTAGCTTGTCATAGATGTATGAATTTAATCTTGCTCTTCGTTCAATCAATCAGTAATAATGCTCTAATAACAAACGAATAGAAATATAATCCGTTTATCCATTTTGTAGCTCGAAAAAAGTAGACCTGGCAGACATGGCAGCTTTCAAATTTGGAACGAACGTGATGAATTATAGAGGTTTTAAACTTTTCAGTTCATTCCCTCTACAAATTTGGATATCGTTCAACTGAATAACATAGTTTCAACAACCAAACGACACAATTTCATATACACCTTCATGATACTAGGCATATCGCTTAAGACTCCATTGAAACCAAATATCAAAAGAGTAATAACCTCTGACCTTCTATGAAGTGCATATTTCGCAAATGACAACATTTAGACTGACTTGAAGAGCTAGGAGCGCAGCGAGAGCAACGCCAACCAAACCACGCAAATACTAGATTCCCACAATTGATAAGAAACTCTTCATTATAACAAAATGCATCTGCAATGGTAAAGTAACGCGGGCTAGGTTATTTGTGGGCAAAAATCTGAATGAAAATGCTGACATGGAGTGAAGACTTATTTGTGTGGCATATTCGTCTGGTTCTTTTTGTATCTATAGCTTACCCGACATTCGTTCTGTGCAAATAGAAACTTCCTGTTCCAGTTACCCGTTCATTTGGGATACTGAGTCCTGGGAGGATATCAAAGAGATGAAACGTAGTGGAAATTAAAAATCACACATTCTGACTAAGATTTGATTTATGAATAAAATGGAGGAATTTGAAAAAAAAGTATAAGTAACAAACGTCGGATAATTGAGCCGACGTTCCAGGACAGTTTTTCGCCTATTTCTACCCTCTCCAGTTTCATATCTATTCTGGGATCACGTATTATAGTTCAACAGAAATATCTCTGAATCTTCAATATGCATTGATATAGTGATTAAGTTTTACTTGGTATATTCTCAATGTATAAGTTTTCTTAATTCCTTTAGTTCAGTGACTGACATAACAACAATTCCGGAGCGAAAAAGGATTTCACATATAGGCGTAATAAAATCTGTTTTTTTAGGCTGAAAAAAATCTTTTTATCTTAGTTTTATCTCAAAAAATCTGTATTGAAATCTGTATTAAATCTATAAGTCTAATTTTGAAGCATGATTTTAGCTTCAGTATCATTGATTGACTATTTTGCCTATTTTGATGGTATCCACGTAAAACCAGAAGAGAACCATCAACACTTGAAAAGGGGACATACAGTTGTCATGAAGCTAATGCTTAGGACACTCACTCACACACTCACACTCACACTCACACAATCATGCGCACCCCTAGTGGTGCATAGGACCAACGTGAAAGATGTCCATCCTGGGCGCTGCTGGCTTTAGTCTTGACCTGGATCCAGGTTAGATTCGCGTCGACTTCCTTGATTTCCTCTGCTGCGATATCCTGCCGGATTCCAATCCAGCGCTTGTTTGCAGAACTCGTTTCCGCTCCTTCGTAGTGTGTGGCCGACCCACTTCCACTTGTGTTCTCGAATATCATATATCTGGCCACCAGGATATCGGCCACCAGGCACGAGTTATGTACCGCAGCCATCGGTTGACGAAGACCTGCAGCTTCTGGGTGTTCTCCGTAAACTTGCAAAAGCAGCCTTCGCCTTCTTGATCCGTGTTCAGATGCCAAAGCAGCCCACGGTTCGATACAATTGCACCCAATTGCATCCACCATGATCTCGTCAATTACGATGAGGAACAGAAGCGGTGACAGTATACATCCTAGCCTCACACCGGCGACTCCCGGATCGGGTCGAACAAGGCTTCGTTATGCAGGACTCTGCACGTGAAAACCTCGTACTGCGCTTAGATGAGGTTGACGATTTTATCTGGGACTCCTTTGCGTCTCAAGGCTCCCCACAGATTTTCGTGATTGAGCCGGTCAAAATCTTTTTCGTAGTCAATGAAAACCGAGTATAGAGACTCTTGGAATTCGTTGACCTGCTCCAGGATGATGCGGAGCGTGACAATATAGTCCACACTGGCACGGAATCCTGCCTGCTGTCGTCGGAGAGTCGTGTCGATCTTTTCCTGTATCCGTTCTAAGATAACTTTGCACAGAACATTCAGAACAATACACAATCACATGATGTCTCGCCAATTATTGCACACAGTCGGAACCCCCTTTCTTGGGGACCTTCAATAAGGCGCCTTGCATTCAGTCGGCCGGAAATGTCGCGGTGTCCCAGATATTCAACAACAGTTGATGCGGATAGCATGGGATCAGCTTTGAGCATCTCTGCTGAAATACGATCGACCCCGGAAGCTTTGTTGGATTTCATACACCGGATGGTTGTTTTGATTTCGTACAGCGATGGGGCCTCGGAGTTGACACTAGTGATGCGCCGAACCCTTGGCGGATCCTGCCAAGTTGTCGATGGCTGATTGGACGTCAAAAGTTGAAGAAATTGTTCGAAATGCTCAAACCAGCGTTTCAACTGGTCAGTGGGGTCGGTGAGTAACTGTCCGGTCGTGTCTTTCATAGGAATTTTTGAATTCATCCTAGCACCGCTCAGGCGTCGTGAGATATCGTAGAGGTGGCGCATATCGCCAGTTGTAACGGCTTTCTCCCCTACGTCAGACAGGGAGTCCGCCCACGCTTGCTTCTCCCATCTACAGGAGCGAATAACTTCCTTCTCCAGAACCGCATACCGTTGACTGGCTTCGTTCTTAGCTGGTATGGTTTTTGCTCGCTCAATCGCGGCTTTAGCTTCCCTACGCTCAACATTCTTCCGCCAGGTTCCATCCGTGATCCACTCCTTCCCCTGGGTACACAGCTGGTCGAGGTTATTTTCACTACTCTCGATGAAGGCGTTCTTGATGGCCGTCCACTGTTCTTCAACGTTACCATCTTCCGGAAAATCCTCTGAAGCACTGGTTTTTCTTTTTAGTCAGGGAAAAGACGATATCTAGCGTTCTGACCAACTGCGCACTGCTCACCGCGCCCGACTGGCTCAGTACTTTTTATTAACTTCTTTTGTTTACAATCACAATTTCTTATTTACTAACTAAATTTTTCAGGTCGCGCTAGAATCGTACGCACACGTTTCCGTGGTGCTGACTCTGCGCGAACCCCTGTTGTACAATCAAACCGCTATGTTGAACAATCACAATTTCTTATTTACTAACTTAATTTTTCGGGTCGCGCTAGAATCGTACGCACACGTTTCCGTGGTGCTGACTCTGCGCGAACCCCTGTTGTACAATCAAAACCGCTATGTTGAACTTGCCCCCTGGTAATTTGGCGAATAAACAAAACTAAAGAGGGGCTGGTTCGACATAAGCGGGACTTAGAAATTAAATAAGGGCGCTACATCTCCCCCTACTCAATGAGTTTTAAGGGAAACTTGCAGAGTTTTCCCTAAAACTGGGTCGTGCGGGTTAATACTCCTATATCCTATATTTGTTTATTCACAACAAACAAACAAAATATTGGCTTACAGTTTACATCACTTTTTTTTTCTCTTAATTAAAACATTTGTTAAAACAGGAATATAGGAATTTATGGTTCTTTATATCAATTCATACAGTCGTTCCTCTTGTTCTTCGGCTGCTCCCGTCTTCCGTTGTGACTCATCAATTGGTTGGTCTCTGATACTCGGTGTGGGTTGCTGCTTGTCTTCTTCCGCGTTGCGCAGTCTCATCCGTCTTTCTCCACCAGATACGTGTATTGCGGTCCTTCCCTGAACATTCCAACGGTCCAATAGTTCAACCGACTCATAAAGTTTTATTTGATTTTTTTCGGTTGTAGTGTTTGCGTTCATTTTATTCCATGTCACCATTTTTGCCCCATTGGGTTGCATCCTTTCCTTCTCCAGCTTTTTCTTCAATCATACTGAAGTTTAGGTATATCGGCAGCAATCTTAGCTTTCAATATAATGTTATGTCATCTCTTCTAGTTCATTTTCGATCTTCATTTTAGTATCATGTGATTTCTGTTTATCTTCAACTTCAGATTTTTCGGCGATAAATAATCGTTATGGAAGTAGTTGTAGTCTTATTGCGTCAACCTTTGCATTACCTCAATTATGGAATTTAGTTGTATCACGTTCTTCACAGCTTTTATTCCAGATTTGTTAGAGCCAGATTGATCACTCCACGTTTCCAATACTCTCGAATGCTTATTGTTGTTTTTTTCTCCATCATCCTACAGTACCCGACACCTTCGATCATTGACCTTCCGCATGACTCGTCGTCCTCTTCCTTCCTGTGACTATCCGGCTGGGATGCCGAATCACTTCTCTCCCTTTCAGCGGTATGCTGAGTTTTGACCTTGACTCGCCTAGCCATGTATCGCTCCTCGACGACAATCCATCTCCATCGTTCCAGGGAGATCATTTTACACTTTTTTTTATTCTATTTTCATTTACACACTTTTTTTTTAACATAATTTTTTTTAACAATTTTTTTTTCTTAGAAATCGTTTCTTAATTAGAAAATTTTCGTTCGTTTTTAAACAATTTTTTTTATTTTCTAAATCGAACTTCTGTTCTGCTATTTAGTTTGCTCTTCTTCCCTAGATTGGGTATTTTTTCTAAAATGATAAATTTGAATAGAATGTTCTCTTCCACATATGACCCTTGTATATTTAATCTGAGTTTAATCTTTTACCTCTGCTCGAGTCTCAAGCTTTACAACAAACGACCTCTTCACAGCTGGATCTTCTAGTCGGTGTATGTTGAATCATCGTCCAAGCCTCTCCACCTGTCGCTGGATCCGTGCAATGCGCAGGCGGATCTCGCCAACCAGAAGGTGATGGTCCGACATGATGTCAGCACTGCGTTTATTCCGAACATCAAGAACGCTCTGTTACGGGAGAAAATCGACAAACCGACGGATCGGAACTAGGATTGAAGACTTCCCGACTTTTTTGGTACTTTGACCGACCGAACACTTCATCACGTGATTATCAGAACACTAGATAGTTTCACTATTTCACTTCGATCATTAATTTGCGACTAAACATTTCACTACAATGATTTCGATTCGATTCTTCGTTTTTGGTAAGCTTTAAACTTTGCATTCGACTCTAACGACGTTCTGAGAATTTCGTGCCCTATTTATACTGCACACGTTGCAGTAAATTCTATTGTTGCATTATGACGTAGGACTACGTCTAACCTCTCAATATAGGGGCCCATTTCAATATTTCGGTGTGAAAAAGTGTTCAGTTTTTGAACGTTATTACCTCCTCAATTGATGAATAGATTTTGGTTCCAAATATACACATTGATAGGAAATATCCTCAGCAATTGTTTATATGGTACACATTACGGGTTTTCAGCTCATATAAAGTTCAAATTGATGAAAAATTGGAAGAAAGAATTCCCTACTTTCCCATACATTTTGTCTGCGCTCCCGCAGCAAACAGCTATTCATTACAAGCAACCACGGGTACGAGCGAAGCGTATGGACAGATGAAGGAGGAAGGAAGGAAGGAAGGTATTGTATTATAGAGACTTTAAACTTTTGCAGTTCATTCGTCTCTAGCCTTGAGAAAGGCCCTTTGAAAACTCTACTCTATTCTACTCCAGCGCTGCCACCTCCGCCCTCTTGCCTTGAGAAAGGCACTCGATCCCTCGCCGTCCAGCTCGTCCAGCTCGTCCAGCAACGATGTTGTCCAGTCGGTATCCACACAAAGAATGAGATGAAGGAGGGAGACAAAAAAGAGATTATAAATAAATATAGACGATCGCTACAACGTTAACTATATGGCTATATAAAGTGAGCGATGGTGGGGCTTGGCCACATTCTATCATCGGACGCCAAGCAGGATGGACGATATCTTGAAATTGATTGTCAGCAAAAGAGATATCGCTGCATTTGCCGGGGATGTATGCGGTGCGATACCGCAAGAGTGAGAGACAGGAGTTTCATTGGGATGTGGAGCAGGAGAGCCTATGAGTGGCTAATAGCGCTCGATTTGATAGAATGCTGGAATTTTTAAACGGTTTTATTTAGCTGTGACATATTTGTATGTTTGTATATAACATCTTTGTCTATGGCGCGGTACCACATTAATTGAAATATGACCCCTGTTGACCGGTTGATCTGAAATTTGGAACACACCTTTATCTCTGCAGTCATTATATTATTTCATTATCTTGAAAATCCAAGATGGCGATCGCTACAAAATGGTGGATTACATATTTTCTCTAAACCCCATCAATATGGATATCAAATGAAGGACTTGACTAGTAGAACACAGTTATTCTTGAGGAGTGCAAAGCCCAATTATATCACGATATCAGACGGTAAATTCCTATTACGATATGCTTGCCATCAACTGTGTGTTCGTTGCCGGCTGAACAATAACTCCTACAACATTTGCACCGCACGACAAATTTTGATTTTTTTCGTATTTGAATCTATACGTTTGAGTGTTTGCTGAGTGCTGAGATTTTATTTTATCCTTTGATTTTTTTCTGTAATTTTGTACATGAAAAGCTGGTCATTCTGGGATCTGTGCTCCAAGATATTAGAATAATGGACACACCTTGGTGTAGTCCTACGTCTCTCCGGTTATGTCCCCGACATTACCCACCCGTCTTTTTTGCTCGGGTATTCTAAAATATTCGCTATAAACAATGGAGCTTTGTTTTATACCAGGTTCGTTTCCATCCGTTCTTAATGTATGACAATGCGATTGTTATTGTTTTGATTCTGCAATGTTATTGTTTATATACACTGTGACTACTGTTTTGTGATTCTTGGATTGTCTCAGTGAAGAATCCCGAATATTCCAGACGAAACGAAAATGTACTCATTTTTATGTACATACATAAGCATTAACTATTCTTCACTTTTTCAGTAAAGTTTTTAGTGTATGTTTCCGTAGTTTTGTTTTAGTGTTAATATCTTATCCGCGATGGCATTCAGTTGACTGTAAAAGTTCTCCTTGTTCTGTAGCCGGCAGCGTCAGTTGGTGCATAACATTAGATTACGGTTAGGTTCCGAACCCGTTTGCTGAATCTGGCAACGATGATCCTCTCGTTGAAAGGTTCCCACTTGATTAGCGCAGCTTGTGCTTGGGTGCTAAGCAGGAAACCAACTCCACGGTGACGCGGAGCGTTTTCACCTCGGATGCCAGAGTATAGCAATACCTGTCCCGACGGAAGCTTGTGTTCTCCAAAGTTCGGCCAACGGACTTCGCTCAGTCCCATGATTTCAAGCTTCATGCGTCGCGCCTCGCTGGAAAGTTGTGCCAGCTTTCCTTGCTGAGCTAACGTTAATACATTCCATGTTCCAATTCTTGTCCTTTGTTTTGCGCTAAAAGTAGTTGCCGTAAAAACAGTTCGTGATCTTTCATTATTAATTTTTGTAACTCAGGTATTTCGGCAACAGTAGGTTGTTAGCTTAAGGTCCCTATCCCGCGATGGAACTGCCATCTTAGGTTTAGCTGGTGGGAGCCACATTTCTTACTCAGCCACTGGATGCCAACAGACGCTGTCTGGGCCGCTCCTTCTTGAGTACTGACGCACCTGTGTGGGCGCTTAAGGCGGCGTCGACTCGCCTTTTAAGAGCAAGGTTGGGGCTCTTGCGGTATTTGCATCCCACCGCGCCCTATGCCCCAAGCTGCAAGTCCGGGAGTGCTTATTACACCCGAGGGTGCTATTCACACTCGACCCCCATATCTAAGGGTACTCTCCGCTATGCGCAACCCGCGGACCTGCCTGACAGGTTTAGATATAATTTTTCATTCTAAATAAATAAATCGAATATGCTTTTAATTTTTTTTTTATTTTGACGTAGAATTACGTCTTTCGGGAACATATTGGGGTACAAATTGAAAATATAAAATCGTGCACATCGTGAAAATTATCCAATTTCAAACGCTCATTGCTCAGTCATTTCATGATGGATTGATGAAATTTTTACGTCAATCGATTTCGGCACTTCATAACATTTTTGACGTGGGACTACGTCTAACCGGAGTATATGGGGGGTAAAATGAAAACCTAAACACAGAACAAGCAGGAAAAAATGAATGATTCCGAATGCTTATAACTTGAACATTTCTTACTGGATCGGAAAGATGTTTGCATCAATTGATAGGGAATGTTTCTACGCTTCTATCGTAATTAATAAAATGTTATTTTTCATTAGATGAACAATTGAATAACTGTAAAATGTTAGGCGTTATCTAAACGCCCTAACTGACTCATTTTGATTGGCCCGATCTACGTTTTCCCTAACACAGCCATAAAAACCAAGCAGCTTTGTGGAAATCGGCATTGCAAATACATGAAAGTATGGGGATTTTTGTTCTCACCGAAATGTGTTCCCTAACACAGACTTCAAAATCAAGCAGCGTTGGAGTGATCGGCATTGCAAATACATGAAAGTCGGGGGTATTTTTGTTCCGACTGAAATGTGTTCCTCTAACACAGACTTCAAATACATGGAGCGTGGGGGAATTGGCATTCCAAATACATGTAAGTCGGGGGCTTTTTTGTTTCGACTGAAATGTGTTTCCCCAACACAGACTTTAGAACTAAGGTATCTGAGGAAATTGGCATTGCAAATTCATGCAAATCGGGGGCATTTTTGTTCCGACTGAAATGTGTTTGCCTAACAAGATGTCTGGGGAAATCGGCTCTGCAAATAAATCCAAACTGCAAGTACTTTTGTACTCGCTTGCCTTTGTGTAAACTAGAATATTTTTCCTTAACACGGTCTTCCGAAGGTACTCCTGCACTCGCATGTTTTTTTCTTTGCACTCCGAAAAGTGTTTTCCTAACACGGATTACAAAAGCGGGTACGAACACCACGCTTTGGCTCGGTTGTTCAAGATTGCATTGAAGGATATATGTTCCGCTCATTGAATTCCTACGCATACCATTTGATGATTAGGCAAGATGTTGATAACCAATAGCTGCGATGACGCCTATTGATTAAACAATATGCGTTCGACATATAATGTCAAAATCGAAACTGAGTGCCTGAAGTTCATCAAATCAAGCAAATTCGTGGTTCGAGAAGTACGTATACTTGAGAGATGCAAACTTCAGAAGGAAACGTAAAATGAAATAATCGTTCGATATTTCTTCCGTTCACATATTTTGTCCTAGGCATCATACCAAACGTGGAAGGACTGTCATTAAATTTACCTGTAACGAAGAACATAATCTATCACAATGGATGAATTGACCTTACATGGAATTATACAATCTTTTTACTCATAAAGTAAATATATTGAATTCAATTGAATTCGAGAATTGTTACATTCAATCAAAAATTCAATCAATACAAACAAATGATTGGTACGATAAGGTAGTCCCACGTGAACCTTGCGGTTATATCATAGATATAACCCACCCATTTTTTTATATTGAAGAAAATAATATATGTCATGAAACCAGGGATCGAAATTCTCGCTCGGCTGCGCGATAAATATTCAGTCAATCAATCTAGTTTTCGATGAACCGTGTATTGTTGATATTTTCGTCTCATCCTTTTCACCGAAAATTCTTTTTCAGAGAGAAAGAGATGTGGAAAATCTCTATCTCGGAAGTTCAACGAGAATGCTTTTTCGTCTCTCATTTGGTACTGAAAATCTGAAGCGAAAAATCAAAGCTAACTTTACGCACGTTAGTCTGTCAGGACAGCGTCGAAACGGTCTGCATTTGGACAGCGTCTGAATTGAACAAATATTAATCTATCTCATGTTCACTTCACGATGAAACCCAATATTGCCGCATGTTTTCATGCAATGTTTTCAGGTGTACTGAAGAAGTGAAAAACCATTATCGGCGTCAAGAAGTCACTGAAAACGAAAATATTTTTCGGCAATCATAACTCGACGAAAAATAAAAATCGGCATTGAATTTCTCGCGAGAATCGAAGTGGGCATATAACATTCTCTCACCTCCTATATTCACAGCTATTTTTACCCGTGGGTAAATCCCCTATCCTAACGGAAATACCCATTTCTGATTGGTCGAAATTGACGACACATGCGGCGGGTCCCTGACAGAGACATCAAGACCTAGCTGCCTGGGGGTATTCGGCATTGCAAATACATAAAAGTAGGGGTAGCTTTTGCTCCCACCGAAATGTGTTCCCTAACAGATCCATCCAAACCAAACTGCCTGGGGGAAATCGGCATTGCAAATACATGAAAGTAGAGGGAGCTTTTGTTCCTATCGAAATGTGTTCCCTAACAGAGACATCAGAACCAAGATGCCTGGAGGAAATCGGTATTGCAAATACATAAAAGTAGGGGGAGATTTCAAACAACGAAAAAGCTGAATTCAGGTTCAATTACTACACAAAATCAAAGTCCTATGTCAAGATCCCGTACGTGCCCCTAGACCCAGACCCATCAACTTTTGTTGTGTTCATTTCCACCCAAAGAAAGTTTATACGGCGAGGAAAATTGGAAAAATGAAGAAATATTAGAAAAAGTTATTGCTCTACATATAGTATTAGGTGTTGTTAGATCAATTGAAATTCGCATTGAGTTGAAGAAACACTCAGAAAGTAGAAATTATAAAAGAAAATTTCCTTTTCCATTTTAAATACGTTTTCTCTACATTAAAGTAACATGTTTCTACTAATGAGAAAAAATGATAATTGTGTTCCGTATTGGTAATTATCTTATATATTATCTTATAAATTTGACGCTTTATTCCACATACTTAAAATTATCCAATTTATGTCAAATATGCGCCGTATGGTTCGCAAACTTGTCGCCATTTAGAAGGCAACTTCATTATTCCCCCTTATAACCTGCTCTCGCCCAGTTCAGTTGCTTTTGTTTCTACAGCTTCAATACCGACGTAGTTCTGGTATCCGAATTAATCTGAGTAAATTCTGGTGCTTCAGTTTTTCAGGTTCAGTTCAACAATCAATAGCAAAACGTAGTTCAAAAACAGTAAAGCAGGTCTGATCATCAAGTCGTTGAAACTTTTCAAAATTCGAAAATATGATAATGGTTTGTCCACTGTTTTGAATGCTCTAATTCAGCACACCTGTTCCAAAACATATAAATAAAATAGTCTTTTCAATGATTTACAGTAGTTTTATAGTATATTTTTACGGATTCACATGTTTTAAAGGATGATGAAATACACTTTCTATTGATGTCAATGCGCCCCAATTGAGCTAACTTTTAATCAATCACCAGATGATTATTTGGCACGTATTCAAACCTTTTCTGGATTCTAACACCCACAAATATTGTAAATATCATGCTTGCACACCATTTGTATAAAATTTTCATAGCTAAACCATTAAATTAACGCATTTCGATGACCTCAATTCTGATCATAAGTTGTTTATTATGTGCTTCGTGCATGACAGAAATATAGTCTCTCTGTATTGAGTGTGTTGAGGTGAACACTTTTAAAATGCCCAAAAGAAGGCAATATTCTGAAGAAACCCTAAATTATGAATGGATCATTATCATGACAGTAAACTCAAGCAATGATAAATGCAACATCTACTTGAAAATTCGGATTTTTTCATTAAAAAATTGGGACTTCTAAAACTGGACAAACCATGATCATTTTTTGGACAATCGATGATCAGAGGCGGTCAAACCATGATCATAATTTTTCTTTGAGAAAAAACGTTAAAAAACATAAAAATTTGAATAATTCCAACGCCTCATGGATCCTTTGAGGAAAATCGTTAAAAACATAAAAAAATTGAATAATTCCAACGCCTTATGGTAGAAAACTAGAAAACTGGTATCGATTATATATGATTATATATGATTTTCATAAAGAAAAATGACGGGTGGGTAATGTCGGGGACATAACCGGAGTGACGTAGGACTATACAAAGGGGACAGCTTTTGTTAAATATATATTTTGAATATATTGTTTTATTTTCTTCTCCTACGTGAATACCTACCTATCTATCTGAAAAATGGATTAGTTTACTGTTTACTCTTTATGAATATGTTGATGGTTCTGAAAAGAACCTTTGGTGTTGTGTTTTTGTTATCACTCGATATTCCCATCTTGTTCGGTTAAACCTTCCTGTTTAGCTATTGCGTTTGCCACTCGCCACAGCTTTCACAGTTGGAAAATTTCTTCCCATCCAGCTTGTGACATATTGTTCAGTAAATTACATTTAATGCGACGTGCCGGAGAAACACTTTGCCACTCACTGAAACTAATTGTTGCCTTGATGAGCGCCGAACCGAAGCTGCTCTGTTCTTGATGCGGGTTTTCTGATTGTCGTGAGCAGCTTTGCAAGCCAACTCGAGCACTCCGACGGCCGAAACTCTATAATCGCTGTTAGGTATACTGGTGCTCCGGCACCAATCCGTTCGGCCTAGTTACCCTTGCGGAGCAATCAGTGAATACGACCAACAGGGAACTGGAGACCTGCACGGTTCGAGTGAGACTTTGCCTTTCCCTTAACTTGTCCTCCTTTGTTACGTCCACGATGCCGATGCCGTACAACCACACGGGTTTACGGTTTGAAAGAAAATAAGATATTTTTTTGGGGTCCGCGTGTTTTATACTCTAGCGGTACACACTCACAGGATAGAGACAAATCGGCAGACTCAGCCAAAGAGGCGGGTCCAACGAGACGAACGAATGAGCGTTAAAAGGGAGTGATGGCAAAAAAATACATTCATTACGATTTGTTCGCTCGTTGGATTCACATGCAGGCTAAAAAGGGTCCTTTTCAGGATCACAAAATTATCTTCAATCTAAACAGTTTATTGTTTTGTTCTCACTCGATATCCCCTTCTTGTTCGGCTAAACCTTTCTGTTTAGCGATTGCATTTGCCACTCGCTACAGCTTTCACAGTTGGAAATGTTTTTCCCATCCAGCTTGTGACATATTTTACAGTAAATTACATTCAATGGCACGTCGCATTACCACCACTCAGTATCGGATTGGAGGTAATTTTAACCTGTAATTGAACATTTGCGATGACAGTGGTACAATGTCGACTTTCAATGTGGGGTCATAATTTGGACCCCGAACTCTATGTTTACAAAAATGTCCAACTAAATATGTCGCATTACAGGTCCGTCCAATTGGCTAAATGTCGAGATAAGTGTAAATTACTGTACTTTCAATCTAGAAGCAATTTAAGAATTGGTGAAAATCAATAAGCTCAGAACAACTGCCAAATTCACATACTCATCATATCCTGGCAAACAAATTATGAAAAAATCAATTTGTGTTTTATTATTATTTTGGATATTGTTTTAGAAAGCATTGAACTGTATTTCCTAAACTCTTTTTTGGAAGGTTTAATGGCCCTGAAAAGCGCCTTGTTTTATGGAATGGTTCCAATTTAGAAAACTTAGTAATCTTGGTTTTGAAAAAAACCATTTCGAACGCCCTCGATGCCGCCTTGTTCTGGATTTGTCACCAAAGCAGTTTGTATAAAGAACAAACTTTTTTTCTTCTGCTACCTGATGCCGTTTTGCGATTGCGTTTGCCACTCGCCACTCGCTGCAACTGCCTGTTGTTGTCTTGATGTGTTCTGTTCTGAATGCGGTTTTTCTTATCGTCGCGAGCTGCTTTACCAGCCAACTCGATCACTTCGGCGGCCGAAACTATATAACGCCAGCTTGGTGGACTGGTGCACTGGTACTAACGCGCTCGGCCTAGCTACCCTTGCGGGGAACTCCAGATCAACACGGTTCGAGCGGGATTTTTCCTTTCCCTTCACTTTTCCTCCTTTTTTGGTTTGTTGATGTGTTGTGATGCGAACCGATGTGGTGTACGGTTTGAATGAGAATGATCGTTACGGCAGCGGATCGGGGATTTTTAAGCTGACTGGCTGGCTCGAGAATTACGCATGTGTGAGACTGCGACCAATGTTTCGTTCATTTTTTTCTTTTTCCTTTCCAATCGTGCTTCATTCTATTTCGCTGCTGCTCTGGTTGCCCGTTTTGGTCGGTACGATTTGAGGAGCACAAAATGGACCAATCAAAAATGGGCACATAGTGCATTTTGACAATGCTTGATATTTCACAATTATTCAATTATTTATCTCAAGAAAAATTGAATGTTATTCGTTATGATAGATGCGTAGATATATTTCCTATCAATTGATGCAAAAACCTTTGCGATCTATTGAGAAATGCTCGAGTTATACGCGTTCCAAATCTTGCATTTTTTCCTACTTGTTCAGTGCCTAGATTTCCATTTCACCCCCTATATCTTCCGGTTAGACGTAGTCCTACGTCAAAACGATTTGCATTTACTAGTTGCGTGAAAACACCTTAAATTGGACAAACCATGATCAATTACTCTAATTGCATTGCAAAAGATTATTAGGAAGAGTCCAAACCGTGCAAAAACATCATGAATCATGAAATCATCATGAAATATCCGATCATAAAGGACTCAAAATAGTACATTTTTTATGTGTACTCCCCATATGTTCTCGAACATTTAATCCTGCATCAAAATGCTTCTTTTAGTTTTTTAGATATTTTTCAGTTTTCAAGGCAAATGAATTTTTACGACAGTATGAGCGCACTTCTGTATTTTGCATTCTCTGTGCTATAGTAAGAAACGGACAATACTAACGCAGACGTTTGCAACACAATGTAGGATATCACGCTACATGTGAATGTCGAAAACAGATGATTGTCACTCAAACAGATTCGAAGGCTGCATGAATAAAAAATTTTGAGTTGGGAAAGAAAAATTATTGACATCGAATTGTAACTATTATTGGAACGTTATTTTTAAAAACACTTGAATGGAGATTTGTGTTCTTTAAGTAGATGGTTGAACTATAAGCAATTGAAATTGAACATAAGTAAAACGAAATATATGGTAATCACGCGAAATCGAATAAATGAAAATGTCTCTATTGTAATTGATGATGAGACCATTGATCGCGTTCGGGAGATTAGATATCTTGGCGTGATTATTGATGATAAACTTAAGTTCAATACTCACATTGACAACGTCATCAAGAAAATTGCCAAGAAGTATGGAATCTTGTGTCGACTAAGGAACGATTCAACTATTTGCAGTTAAATACAGCTATACTAATCAATCATCTCTCCTCATCTGGACTTTTTGTTTTTGGCCAATGAAACACAAATATCGAGAAGTGGAGGCGATCTGGCGTAGTGGTAACATCCATGCCTCTCACGCTAAAGGTCACGAGTTCAATTCTCACTCCCGAAATTCTTCCAAAAATGGAAGTAAAAGTGTCGAACCAGCCAAATGAGTTGAAAGTCACTATAATACAGATAAAAAAAAAAAAAAAAAAAAACAAATATCGAGAACACAGCGATTGCAAAATTAAATAATGCGTAAAAATAAATAAGATCACCACATTTCTAAACATGTGCTTCACAAAATTCGCTATATTTTAAAGGAATAAATGTTTTCAACTCGATGCCAACACATATTAAACGTGCACTAGCAGAATTTAATAGAAACTGTATTTCACACGTCAAGGATGTACTTTCCTGACAACCGAAAGTTTTTTATTTCAATTTTTTTTGTTGACAAAGATTTTGACTGAGCAAGTTTTATACGATGAGATATCTTAATGTGAACAGTTTTTTTTTTTGCTTTTTTATTGTTTTTATTATTTTCAATGCATGACCTGACGAAGTTTTTTCTAACGGATTAAATATATCATTTAGACAATTTTGAACAATTTTTAATTTATGTTATATTTTTTTGTTTGCAATTTGTATTCGTCTCTATTATGTCTATCATGATCTTGGTGATGATGGACTATTTTCATTTTGGTTGTTTTTGTTTTGTGTTAGTTAAAAAAAATAAAAGTAGTCTACAAATGTTTGAGCATCGCGCGCGTGACACAGATATAAAGGATATAAAGTTGGAGTTTTTTAAGAGTCGGTCTAGAATTTTTTTGTAAATGAAAATTCCTGGACTTCTCTGGATGAGGATATTCATTGTCAATCCAAAACAATGCTGACGGTTGGATTTGTGCTTTGATGGACCAATTGGCTGCAAGAGTCTTGTCGAGACCGTATCGGCTCTGTGGCGGACACGACTGGGTATCGACTCGGGTTGTTTTTGACATTGCAATACTATATACGAATTTATGTCTGTAAATAAAATCAGTTCGTTTTCTTTTGCTAAACTGGTTTCAATTCTGAGAAAAATAAATAATCTTTTAGATGACTCGTCTTGCTCAAACCTCTGTAGGGAAAGGAGGCGGGACTATCATCATCATCTTATAAAAAATCTGTAAACTCTGTATAAAACTCAAAAAAATCTGTAATATGTAATATCTGTAATATGTATATGTAATATGATTCTTGGTTTCAAAAAGTCGAAAAAATCTGTAGAAATACAGATTATTGTGTATATATGGTAATCCTGGTTGCCACCACAAATTTTAACTGAGCGTATACAACACCAAGTGGCGAGGACTTGACAACAATGTTTCGTTTTAATTGTTTTTTCAATGGACAGAGTGTATTTTGGTATTATCCAAACTATTTTTTTTATAAATTCGTTTATTTTTACAGGCTCAGTTACATAAGTTTAAAGGAGCCGAAATCTTAAATATATTTTCAAAACTATATATATGAACAATTTTCTTAAATCTATGGTTAGTAATGTGGGAAACCGATTACTCGCGGTGGACTCGAGATTAGAAGGGTGACATATTTTTCTCAGGAAAAGGATGGGGTATAAGGAAATTATTACAATGTTGATAATCACACACACTCAATTCTTAAATCTATTCGTACATCTGTTGTGAATTTACATTTAATTCTCCTTGATCAGAATCTAAATAAAATAAAAGTTAAAAATAATTGTCACACTCTCACATAACACTCACGCGACGGTATGACAAAATCGTCGTCCGTGGTCACTGACCACTGTCCGAGAACAATTCCCCAAAAATGCTTTGCCGAAAAACAATAGGCACAAGAAACTATAAATTACGCATGTAATCCACATGCACTCTCTCTTTCGCCAATAAATCATCATACGATATACAAGTGTTTAATTCATTCGGTGTGATCTCACAAAGTATTATTCTATTCGTTTCGTCGTCTCAGTCGGCTGTTAAGCTCACGCGTTTCATCCGGTGACAAAGATCCGTTTCCGCTCAAGTGACGCGCGTACAATTGTACATTTCGGTGCGTTTCTGGTGCTGCATATTGCAGTGAAGAAAGTCCTTCGAAACCGGACTACAGTGTTCGCTTTTAATTTCGTACATTTGGTCCTTCGAACCGGATCGAAGGTGTTCCGGCCAGAAAGTGCATCGCGTGTGTCGCTCGAATAAAACTGATATCGGTTCGTTATTGAAACGCGTTAGTGGTTGGAAGTGATACCAAGACGGACAAACATTGCGCCATTGCGTCGTGAATACACGTCGGTAATTCTGCTTTCGCAAGCAGTCGAAATTGTGGTCGAAGCTATAAGTTCGTTCGTGTGTGAATTCAACTATCAAAAATTGATAAAGCCAGAATTGGCAGTGAGTGCAATCGAAAAATCGCGTATTGCGCTTGGGATAGCATCAAGGCGGATGCTACTCTATTCATTGTGGTGAAGATTCTGAGGACGAGTCGTCCATTTTGCGAACACGACTATTCATGGACGCCACGCCATTTTGGACGCTGAATTCACATCGGAAAATTCCTGCCTAATGAAGTGGTGGAAGGAGCACCATTCTTAAAAATCACATTTCCCGGTCGAGTTTCCCGGTGAGTACGTTCCATATTATTCGCATGTGATTTGCAGTAGCTTCAATTAAGTTTTATACATACAATTCAAAGTTGGGTGACTGATTATTAGAGTCATTGTGGCAATTGGTGATTGACGGTACGCGAATCGAGTGGAAAACCGTTTCGCGCCCTCGATTTGCGATACCGCGTAGAAGTGGGTACGTTCGCGACGGGAAGGAGATTCACGATTCGATTAAATAAACTGCTCACTTCCGTTCGATTTCGCGATCGCGATAGATCAATACACCGCGACGGGAAGGAGCAATCGATTCGATTTGTGTATTGTTCTCGTTTGGTTCGGTTTCGCCTGAGATCAGCTAGTTTTTGTCGAATAGAATTTCATTGATTGGATCACAATGCCACCGAAAGAGGAGAAAATGCTGGCTGAGCGTTTGGTTCAACAGCAAGGACTTTTTGCAACACGTAACGCAATCGAAAAATTTATTGAGAATTACGACGCAGAGCGTGATACTCATCAAATCTCGGTACGATTAGAGTCTTTGGATCGTGTCAACGCTAGTTTTCTCGAAGTTCAGGATGCCATTGAGAGACTAGACAAATCGGAGATGCTGGAAGCGCATTTGGAAGAACGTGTCGATTTTGAACAACGGTTTTGTGAAGCGAAGGGTTTCCTCCTGTCCAGACGTTCGAACGATGCAAATCAAACTTTGTTAAATACATCGATTACTGCGAATTCATCATCGTACCCTACCAATTTTCACCTTCGTCTTCCGAAAATCGACCTCCCCAAATTCAATGGTGATTTTTCACGTTGGTTGTCGTTTAGGGACACATTCACGTCCATGGTCCACTCGAATGGGGACATTCCCACCGTCGCCAAATTGCAATACTTGTTGCAGTCACTTGAAGGAGAAGCAAAGAAGCCGTTTGAATCCATCGATATTGAAGCAGATAATTACGCTGTCAGCTGGGAGGTCCTGCTTAAGAGGTACGATAACCGTCGTTTTCTAAAAAGACAACTTTTTCGAGCTCTTTACGACTTGCCAGTAGTGAAAGAAGAAGTAGGCAAACGCATTCACGGGCTGATCGACGACTTTCAGCGTCATGTACGAGCTCTCGCAAAATTAGACGAGCATGTACACCATTGGGACACACCGCTTATTAACCTACTTTCATATAAATTAGATCAATCTACTTTGAGGGCTTGGGAGGAAAAAACAAGCAATAAAGATGATGTCAAATACGATGAATTTGTTGAATTCCTTTACCAAAGAGTTCGTATTTTGAATACCGTCGGTTCAGATCACCATCAACCCTCACTATCAAAGACGACAACTACACACCAAATTCCAAGAGTGAAATTTTCCGCAAACGCAGTGAATAGTTCTCAAGTTCAGTGCATACTATCCTGCTCAGACAGCCATAACCTTCGAAATTGTCCTGTGTTTCTTACGAAAAATGTCCGTCAACGTCGCGAATTAGTTTCGCAGAAACGAATGTGTTGGAATTGTTTAAGCTCCGGTCATCATGTGAAGAAGTGCAATTCTAAATTCTCCTGTCGTACTTGTCATGACAGGCATCATACGTTGCTGCACGATTCAGCCAAAGTGTCGCAAAACTCTTCCGTATCATCGTCTTCTCCCGTTCAACAATCGCTTCCATCCACGTCAGGTCGCGTGGATCCCTCCAGTAGTTCTTCGGCTACATCTCAGGTTAGCATGACGGTCCAATCCGCATGCCCCACGGTTTTGCTGGAAACGGTTGTCCTCAATGTTGTTGATGATCACGGAAACACACATAAGGCACGGGCACTACTCGATTCAGCATCAATGTCGAATTTTATGTCGCAACAGCTGGCTAAGAGCCTCTTCAATCGTCGCACCAAGGTAGACGTTTCCATCGCAGGAATCGGTTTATCAACACAGAAGATTAGGAGCGCGATTACCGCCACTATCGAATCACCATTTCAACCATTCTCCACGAAGATGGAATTTCTAGTTTTGAAGCATCCATCGGCAGAGCTGCCGACTGTTCCTATCAATACGTCGGAATGGAACATCCCTAATGTTGTATTGGCTGATCCTCAGTTCAATGTCCCTGGGAAAATTGACCTCGTCATAGGGAGTGAATCATTCTGGGAACTGCATACAGGACAAAGAATTTCACTTGGGAATAATCGTCCATGGCTTGCTGAAACGCCATTCGGATGGGCGGTGTCTGGTTCTACGACCAATTCCATTTCACAAACGCCAAACGTTTGTTTCCTTTCCACCGCAAATGATTGTCTGGAAACAGTACTTCAGAAGTTTTGGGAGATAGAAACTATTCCAACTTGTTCTTCGTTCTCCGACGAAGAAAATTATTGTGAAGAATTATATAAAACAACAACTATTCGTGATCCATCAGGGCGATACGTCGTTCGTCTACCCAGAACAGAAAAACCGGAAGTTATACTGGGAGATTCGAGATCTGTCGCCGAACGCAGACTCTTTAGTTTAGAGCGACGATTGCAGCGAGATCCAGTCACGAGGAAAGCGTATCATCGCTTCATGGATGAATATGTGCAACTTGGACACATGGAGCAGATTAAAGGACCTGTGAATGATACAATACCTCATTTTTACCTACCACATCACTCAGTATTCAAAGAGACAAGCACCACAACGAAAACCAGGGTTGTGTTTGATGCATCGTGCAAGTCAGCTTCTGGTTATTCGCTAAACGACACATTACTGGTTGGTCCTGTCGTCCAACGTGACTTACTTTCCATCGTCATGAAGTTCCGGATACATCATGTTGTAATTGTTGCCGACATTGAAAAAATGTACCGGCAGGTACTGGTTCACCCCGATGATCAGTCATTTCAACGCATTCTGTGGCGATCGAGTCCAGACCATCCCATTTCTACATATCAATTGAAGACGGTTACCTACGGTACATCGTCTGCTCCTTACCTTGCGACGAAAACACTCCAGCAACTTGCAAATGATTATGGTGGATCAGATTTCCACGCAGTGAGATCACTTCGGGAAGATTTTTATGTCGATGATCTGCTCACTGGTGCAGCAGACGTAGAATCAGCAATCAAACTTCGTCGGGAATTATCCGCAATGCTCAGCTCCGCTGGGTTTCCTCTGAAAAAGTGGGCATCTAATGCAACTGAAGTTCTTGAGGATGTGCCGCCAGAGGATTTGGCCATTCTTCCGTACCGTAGCCTCCAGGACGAGCAAGCTGTCTCCACTCTTGGTCTTGTCTGGGAACCAAAGTCCGACACACTCCGGTTCAATGTTCATTTGCCGCTTCCCGCTGCCGTCCTGACAAAACGAAAGGTGATGTCATACATCGCACGGATCTTCGATCCGCTCGGACTAGTCGGTCCTACGATTTCTAAGGCCAAACTGTTCATGCAGCGTTTGTGGGCTCTGAAGCACAACGGCCAAAGCTGGGACTGGGACACTCCCCTCCCATTGAAACTGCAAGAAGAATGGAAACAGTTCCATTCTACACTCAATCTCCTTAGTGAAGCTCGTATCCCGCGATTTGTATCGATGCCTGACTCCGTCAGCATTCAGCTTCATTTCTTCTCTGATGCGTCGGAAAACGCATATGGTACCTGTTGTTACGTCAGGACTGAAACATCCGATAAAATCTCGGTCCAATTATTGACTTCCAAGTCAAAGGTCGCCCCATTGTCAACCCGACATTCCATTGCTAGACTAGAGCTATGCGGAGCACATCTATCTATGCTGCTCTTCAAGAAGGTTAACAACGCCCTTCAAACTCCTTCGACTGTTCACTTTTGGACGGATTCTACCACGGTCCTTCAATGGTTACACGCTTCGCCAAGCCGCTGGAAAACATTTGTGTCGAATCGAGTTTCACAAATCCAACTCAACACCAATGTTGACTGTTGGAAATATGTTGCGGGTATTGACAATCCCGCTGATGATATCTCCAGAGGACTACAGCCTGCAGATATTATCACCCGCACTAGATGGTGGAGAGGGCCACCATGGTTAGCACTTCCTTCTGACTGCTGGCCCATCACCTCATTTTCCAAGGAAGAAACCGCTGGTGCATTGTCGGAAAGCCGAAAATCTCCATTAATTGCAATGACGTCAGTACAGTCTACATTTTGCAATGAATTATTCAGTCGGTTCTCGAGTTTCACCAAGTTACGTCGTGTCACAGCTTTCTGTCAACGCTACATAGAAAACCTACATAGCCGTTATTTAGCTCAACGTGAGAATTCAGAAAATTTAAAACCATCGAACATCGTCATCAGCACTAGTGTAATGCCTGATCCGCTTAATTCGTCGGAACTTCGTAGAGCAGAAAACTTCTTATGTCGTTTGGCGCAAGCCGAAATGTTTGCGGAGGAAATTTCCAACCTTACAAGTGGGGAACGAGTCGCGAAAAATTCGCCACTCAAATGGTTGAACCCATTCATCGATCGAGACAACATCCTTCGTGTCGGTGGCCGGTTAAGCAACGCTCCACTGACAACCGAAACCAAACATCCACTCGTCCTCTCTGCTAAGCATCCGCTCTCTGCTTTGTTGGCTAGTCATTATCATTTGAAGCTACTGCATGCAGGTCCACAACTCATGCTCGCTACTCTCCGCCAGAAGTATTGGATTCTGGGCGGAAGAAACTTGGTTAAATCCGTCTTTCACCATTGCCACACTTGCTTCAAAAGCAAGCCCACACTAGTTCAACAAAGCACAGCCGATTTGCCAGCATCGAGAGTCTCGCCAACCAGACCATTCTCTGTTTGCGGAGTGGACTACTGCGGTCCATTTTTTATAAAGTCACCTGTGAAAAAGCGCGGTCCCACCAAGGTCTATGTGGCCATTTTTGTCTGCTTCTCCACCAAGGCAGTTCACATAGAGTTGGTGAGTGACCTGTCCACCCCAGCGTTTCTAGCTGCACTTCGCCGCTTAGTTGCTCGTAGAGGAAAAATATCAGAATTGAATTCTGACAACGCCACGGCATTTAAGGGCGCATCGAATGCACTACATCGCATCTATCGCATGCTGAAGGTCGACGAGGATGAACGGAGACTCATATTCGACTGGTGTGCCGACAACGAAATTCGTTGGAAATTTATTCCGCCCCGCGCACCGCATTTCGGCGGTCTCTGGGAGGCCGCGGTGAAATCAGCGAAATCACATATGCTGAAGACCATTGGAAATGTCAACATATCATACGAGGACATGCTGACACTTTTGGCACAAGTTGAGATGTGTCTCAACTCTCGTCCTCTCACCCCGATGCCGCAGGATCCGTCCGATCTGGAGGTCCTTACACCAGGACACTTTCTGATCGGCGAGAATATGCAATCCGTTCCAGAGGTAGACCTAACGAGGACTGCTGAAAACCGTTTGGATCACTGGGAATTAACCCAGAAGAGGTTCCAAGTCATCTGGTCGCGGTGGTATCCAGAGTATCTTCAGCAGCTGCAGTCACGTGCTACAAAAGGATGTAATCCACCTGTCCGCATCGAAGAAGGACGAATAGTCATCATCAAGGAGGACAATGTTCCCTCAGCTAAATGGCCTCTTGGAAAAATCACTAAGCTTCATCCCGGAAAGGATGGTGTAGTCCGGGTGGTCACCCTGAGGACTGCATCAGCCAAGGAAGTCGTTCGCGCTGTATCCAAGATTGCTCTCCTTCCGGTACTCTCCCAGTCATCGAGCATCGAATAACTACGATCCAGGTAGAGCAACCCAAATGGGAGAACTTGCTCGAAGCGCACCTGCACATAGCACAGGTAATTGCGGTTCCAAATTCTCTAATTTTATCGTTCGATCTACCTGGTCTTTTTTCTCTCTATTCTCGGTTGACGTGTGACAACTTCTCCAAACATCATTCCTGGCAAGACTACCACACCAACTGTCCATCGCATCGCAATCTTGGATTTGGAACTAGCCTGGAATATGATCGTAGTTGAATCACCTGGCATGATTCAAGGTGGCCGGAATGATCAGAATCTAAATAAAATAAAAGTTAAAAATAATTGTCACACTCTCACATAACACTCACGCGACGGTATGACAAAATCGTCGTCCGTGGTCACTGACCACTGTCCGAGAACAATTCCCCAAAAATGCTTTGCCGAAAAACAATAGGCACAAGAAACTATAAATTACGCATGTAATCCACATGCACTCTCTCTTTCGCCAATAAATCATCATACGATATACAAGTGTTTAATTCATTCGGTGTGATCTCACAAAGTATTATTCTATTCGTTTCGTCGTCTCAGTCGGCTGTTAAGCTCACGCGTTTCATCCGGTGACAAAGATCCGTTTCCGCTCAAGTGACGCGCGTACAATTGTACATTTCGGTGCGTTTCTGGTGCTGCATATTGCAGTGAAGAAAGTCCTTCGAAACCGGACTACAGTGTTCGCTTTTAATTTCGTACACTCCTGTTTATAGCAAGCGGACCAATTACTCACAAAGGAAGAAATGGAGGGTATAAGGATATAAGGATAATCACACACGAACATCCATAGATTTAAGGAAAACATATATTTGGGATATGTAATCAAGGTCTAACCGAGCCAACACATCTCTCATCGGCACATTGGGCTGCCTTCCTCTAGCCCGAAGGGAGTTTTCTAAATTCGATCTGGCAACAAGATACACCTCACACGACCAAACAACGTGTTCGATGTCGTGGTAACCTTGGCCACAAACGCAGATATTGCTGCCGGCCAGATTGAAACGAAAGAGTAGCGCGTCTAACGAACAGTGATTGGACATGAGTCGGGAGAAGGTGCGAATACAGTCCCGACTCAAGTCCAGACTTTTGAACCTTTGAGGCTAACCTTAGGGATAATCGAGTGGAGCCACCGGCCCAATTCACCTTCGTTCCATTTGCGTTGCCAGTTAGCGATGGTATTTTTACGGACTAAAAAATAAAATTCATTGAAAGCGATTTGACGCTGATAAATATCGCCTTCAATTGCACCTACCTTTGCCAATGAGTAAGCCCTCTCATTACCCGGAATGGAGCAATGTGAAGGGACCCAGACAAAGGTAATGACATAACAGCGTTTGGTTAAAGCACTCAAAATTTCTCGTATTCTCTCAAGGAAGTACGGCGAGTGCTTTTCCGGCCTCACTGAACGGATAGCTTCGACGGAGCTAAGACTATCCGTTACAATGTAATAGTGTTCAACAGGTCGTGAGGCGACGCTGTCCAGCGCCCAGTGTATCGCTGCCAATTCAGCAATATACACTGAGCAAGGAAACTGAAGACTATGGGAGGTGCTGAAAATTTTGTTGAACACTCCAAATCCTGTGAACTCGTTTATAGTGGACCCATCAGTAAAGTACATATTATCACAATTGATACCCCCATACTTTGAATCGAAGATCGTTGGAGCGATCCTCGATCGTTGATAATCTGAATATTCATGGATATCTTGCTTCATGGACAGATCAAAATGTACAGAGGAATTGATGTAGTCAGGAAAACAAACACGGTTGGGAATATACGAAGAAGGATCAACCTGCATGGAGATGAATTCATGATATGGGCTCATGAATCCAGAGTGAGAATTTAGCTCGATCAGCTGCTCAAAATTTCCGATCACCAATGGGTTCATAACCTTACACCGGATGAGGAACCGAAGAGATAATAAATTGAATTGATCTTTTAGTGGGAGTACGCCTGCCAAAATCTCGAGGCTCATGGTATGCGTTGAGGGCATACATCCCAACGCAATACGGAGACAAAGATACTGAATTCGCTCGAGTTTAATTAAGTGTGTTTTGGCAGCTGATTGAAAACAGAAACTGCCATACTCCATCACTGAGAGAATAGTTGTTCTATACAACATTATAAGATCTTCGGGATGGGCTCCCCACCAGGTGCCGGTAATTGTACGGAGAAAGTTTATTCTTTGTTGACATTTTTTACTCAGATACCTAATATGGCCCCCAATAAGCCCCCCAAGTACATTTGGAGTCGAACCAAACCCCAAGATACTTGAATGACATAGCATGAGTGATCGGTTTACCCAAAAGTTGAACCTTTGGTTTTGCTGGTCTATGCTTCCTAGAAAAAACCACCATCTCTGTTTTCTCCGTGGAGAATTCGATCCCTAGCCCAATGGCCCAGGTTGAAAAATTGTTCAAAGTATCTTGTAAGGGTTCTTTTAGGTCGGATTCTGTTGATCCTACGACAGAGACCACTCCATCATCTGCAAGTTGTCTTAGGCTGCAATTTTGTGTAAGGCAATTGTCGATGTCGCTTACATAGAAGTTGTACAAAAGAGGGCTTAAACATGAGCCCTGGGGGAGGCCCATGTAAGAGACCCGACTTACTGCCGAATCTCCGTGAGAAAAGTTCAAATGCTTCTCACAAAGCAAGTTATATAACATATTATTCAATAGAGGCGGCAGACCCCGAGAGTGTATTTTGTCTGTCAAAACCTCTATTGAAACAGAATCAAAGGCCTCCTTTATGTCCAAGAATACTGAAGCCATTTGTTTTTTTCCGGCGTAAGCCATTTGAATTTCTGAAGAAAGCAACGCAAGACAATCATTCGTCCCCTTACCCCTGCGGAACCCATATTGTGTATCAGAGAGTAGGCCATTCGTTTCAACCCCTCGATCAAGGCGAAACAAGATCATTTTCTCCAACAATTTCCGTATACAAGACAGCATTGCTATTGGGCGGTACGAATTGAAGTCGGACGCGGGTTTTCCGGGTTTTTGAATAGCTATAACTCGTACTTGTCTCCAATCATCTGGAACAATATTATGCTCCAGAAACCGATTGAATAAGTTCAACAAGCGATGTTGAAGACGGCGCCAGTGGTTGTATGGTTAGCGTAACAGCCTCACAATCCGATCGGCCTGGGTTCAATCCCAGCTGGCGTCGTTGGGATTTTCTGAGGCGAAAAATCTCTGGTTACGTCTTCCTTCGGAGCGGAAGTAAAAGAAGTTGGCCCGGCTCATGAGTTGTTGAGTCTGATAGGTAGGAACAGGTGGAGTCGCCACCCTGATGTCGGTGATTGGCACTAAAGTGGCGGAAATAGGCCGACGAAAAATAAGCGAAGATAAAAAAAAAAAACAAGCGATGTTTCGCCACATCAGGGAGGTTTTTCAGCAAGTTGAACTTAATTCTATCCGATCCCGGAGCAGAATTGTTACATGAAATAAGAGCAAGAGAGAATTCTACCATCGAAAACTCGGAATCAAGATCGCATCTATCTTGTGGTATATCTCGAACAATTTTTTGCACAGGAGCGGAGTCAGGACAAACCTTCCGTGCAAAATTAAAAATCCATCGATGTGAATATTCTTCGCTTTCATTTGTTGAAGAGCGATTTCTCATGTTTCGAGCCACTTTCCATATTTTTTCATTGACATTTCTCATGACAAACCTCCCACGAAATTTCGCCAATAAGCACGTTTTTTCCCTTTGATCAAGTTTTTAAATTGATTTTCAAGGTCCAAATACGATTGAAAATTTTCAATGGTTCCACGTTTCCGAAAAGCTTTGAATGCGTTCGATTTATCCTTATAAAGCTTGGAACATTGGCTATCCCACCATGGATTGGGAGGCCTTCGACGAAGAGCCTGGGATGGGTTTCGTTTGAGCGCGAACCGCGACGTCATAGATCAAACGAGAAAGGAAGTTATACTCCTCCAATGGAGGTAAACCATCTCTGGAATTGATGGCTAGAGCAATCGCGTCCGCATATTTTTTCCAGTCAATGTGTCTTGTGAGGTCATATGCCATGTTTATAGATTCAGAAGAATTCGACCCAATGGTGATGGAAATTTTGATTGGCAAGTGATCACTACCGTTGGGGTCCTGGATTACATTCCACTTGCAATCTAACGATAGTGAATTCGAGCAAAACGAGAGGTCAAGAGCACTTGGGTTAGCAGGAGTTTTAGGTACACGTGTTGTTTCCCCAGTGTTCAAAAGTGTCATATTGAAGCTGTTACAAAGATCGTATATCAACAGTGAACGATTGTCGTCGTACTGTTCCCCCCAGGCAGTTCCGTGAGAGTTGAAGTCTCCCAAGATCAATCGTGGCTCAGGAAGGAGTGAGCACATGTCAACAAGTTGCTTGCGGCTAACCGCAGCTCTCGGAGGCCAATACAAGCTGACAATACAGAGATCTTTTCCTCTGATGTTTGCATGACAAGCAACAGCTTCGACCGCTCCAATAGGTGGAAGGTCAATTCGACAAAATGAGTGGCACTTATTGATCCCCAATAGCACCCCTCCGTATCTGTCATCACGGTCCAATCGTATAATATTAAAATCGTGGAAAGAGAGATCATCTCGCGAAGAAAGCCAAGTTTCGGACAGAGCAAAAACATCACAATTGAACTTATGAATTAAAAATTTGAATGTATCCAATTTAGGGATAAGACTACGACAATTCCACTGTAAAACAGTGATATCTCCGACCTCTCTATTTGAATTAGACATCAAGAAAGATAATCATTGCAAGGAGGGGCCATGTTTGCATCAATTGCTGCAAAATTGTCTTTAATACTGGAAGCATTGATATGACAATGGTTCTGATGGAGTCGGAAACATTAAAGCATGTGAAGATTTGAGCCACAAGATCAGTCAACTTTATAAATCCCGATTGGGAAGTTGAACTTGACGGTAAAATAGGGACAGTTGGGGTTTTTGATGTCCCTTCGAGTGCTGGGTCGTTTGAAGGTGAATTATTCCCACGGAAGCCAGGAGGAACCTGATTTTGCTTGTCCGCTGCACTCGATTTTTTGGGCATGCTAACAGAGGGTATAACCGGAGGGGCTTGTCCTTGAACTTTGGGAGTGGTCACATTTTTGCGCCGGGAATTCCCTTGGAAGATGTACGGTGTGCCCTCTATAGCTGTATCCGCTTCCATTTCGTCAACTGGCAGCGAAGCGAAGACATTGTTTGCGGTTAAAGGTTGTTGCTGTTGGGCCAATGGAGAAGCGCCCTTTAAAATTTCCGCAAAAGTGCGCTTCGAGCGTTCCTTTAAAGAGCGCTTCTGCTTCTCCCAGCGACTCTTGTAAGTTTCACAAGCCGAGAGCACGTGCGGAGTTCCTCCGCAATATGGACACTTTTGCTCAATCGCACTGCAGGATTTGTCCACATGTTGCTCTCCGCAAGTGGCACAGCGCTCCTTGTTGGCGCAGTAAGCTGCTGTGTGACCAACTGACTTGCATTTCAGGCAAGTCATGGGCTTTGGCACGAATAGTCGCAGCGGTAGCCTCAATTTGTCCACCATAACGTAGTCAGGGAGGGCGGAGCCAGCAAAAGTGACTCTAAACGAGTCGGACGGCGTAAATTTCGATTCTTTCCCTTCCTGGGAGACTTTGCCGAGTTGTCGGCATTCTAAGATTTTAACCTTAATCAAAGGCAGCTTTTTAAATCTGCCATCTCCTTCCATAATTAATTTGCACGTCAGACCCGTTTCGGTTATCACCCCCGTCATGGGAAGGCACGTAGACACGATATTCCAGGGTAAACCTCTGATCGACGACAATACCGTTTGCGTCTTTCCGATCAGCCACGACAACACGCAGTTTGGTCGGTATAACCTTCGAAATTTCTGTCACGGAGGAGTATCTTGCCAGATCTTTCATGATCTGAATAACATTAAGTGCTTTTCCGTTTGGCTTAGGCCTGAAGAAAACAACCCACGGACCAGTTCCAGGTGCATCTTCAGGATAGACCTTGACACGTGGAGAGAAGGCAACAGGAGGAGAAGGAGATGACGAGGATTGAAGGGGATCGGAGACAACAGGATGGGGAGGCGAAATCTGAGCTGGGGTAGGAGCGAGGGGGGTTGGAGAGGAGATATTTGCAGGTTTTTTTAGAGGGGGACTTGCTAGAGTTAGCAGACTCGTCCCCGGACGAAACATCCTCTGATGTAGGAATGCGTTTAAGTGTCTTCGCTGTTCCTTTATTAGTTTTTTCAACCAGAGGGGAGTCATCATCAGAGATCTCCATATCTGGAGATCCTCCCCCTCCTTCTGCCATTCTGTAATTGGTACTTATATTCTAATATTTTGTTTTTAATAATAATAATAATAATTAAAAAATAAAAAAATTAAAAAAAAAACATCTTATATCTTATTTATTTCTATTCACCACAATGCACCCCAGTGCTGATGAACTGGCAACCGCTGCTTGCTTCTCAATCGGAGGGCTTGAGCGCTCGGCACTATCACACACCACTAAGAAGTGATGCTCTCCTTCACACTGCTGTAATGGGCACCTTACACGATCAACCGGATTGACAATAAGTGTCTTCAATATCGTGACAGCTAGGCTTTCAACATCTGATCTAACCTCAATCAATATTTTTCCACCTTACACGGTCAATATAGCCCTCAACCCGAGACAACGAAAATATCCGCGATGGCTAGTGGCGACATTTGAGTTTGGGATCCAAACTATTCTCTATCAGATTAGAAGGCTAAAAGGCAATTTTCAATTGGTAAAATTTGAATGAAAATATCTACTTGGTATTATTTAATTAGTGGAAGCGCGTAGTCCTAACCTTAACTTAACCTATTTCCCCTGAATTTTCAGATATTCCTACTAAAATGTATTATTATAATATAACGTCAATTTCAGACATAATTTTTGTATGGGATTTTCTCACCACTTGCAGAAAAAAAGTGATTTGCATTAACATAGAATACTAATTTGATTCGTAAAAGTTAATTTTCATTCATAATTTACACTTTAGAATTCGGTTTTTCTTCCCAAAAATACATCATAATACTCGTTTCACAAATACAGATTGTTCCTTTCAGTTTCAGAGATGCCAGAATATTTTAGTTTGCGAAAATATATGCAAGTTATTTTATCTGCAAGCAAATGTTTTTATTCCATAAATGAGACTATGACAGTAGAACCCCGATTATCCGCGAGTTCCATAGTAAATCAATAGGCCTTTCCGGAATTTGTTAGTGAGTGGTAGGCCCATGCTCTTTTGTTGTGGTCATGGCTGTTACATTATTTAGCCACTGGTGTACACGACCTTATAAATGGATAGTTGATAGATTTCTGTATTGATAGAACATAGTTTTTATGTTGAAACATCTCTTTTCGTGTCCGCATTTTTTTGTCCTTTAATGGGTCATCCGCGATTTTCGTTAATCGCGGTGAGTTTGCCCGACTATTCCGCGGATAATCGGGATTCTACTGTAGCTTGAATTAACACATGATGTTTTTTCATCTGTGATTTTCCCAGATCTTCTCATTCTCACTAGCGCAAAGAATGACCGAGTTCAACGTTAAAAAATTCCTAAAACGTTGTTAAGTTTCATCCACTCTCTCACCATCACATTGTCAGTTTACTTTGAAGTTTTGATTTATATCGTGAAAAATACCGTATTTTGCTATTCAAAGTATCGGTTTTCCAAACCAAAAGCTTCCATTTATGATTCCTACAATTTCAGTAGTTTATAAATTTTAATTGCAATCGCAAAAAAGACTAACAAAAATTAAATGTGCGCTTGCATATCTGGCAACTTAGTCTGGAAGTCCGTGAGGTAAAACGTCAACATCAAGGCGCGTAGAAGTATATCCTAAGGTGGGCCAACTTGCTAAAACCACTCTTCAGCCATCTTGGAAGTCTACTGTGTTTTGTTTGTAAACAAAACACAATATGCTTGTGCCCAAGCTCGCTCGTGATCAGTCTGTCTCTTTCACGCTTCAAGGAAATAATTCCCCTTCTGCTTTCTTCCGTACTGTTTTCATATATCGCTCCCCTAACCAACTTAGTGACGAAACGGCCTCACCTAGTACCATAGACCCGTCTTGGTCAACATCATGCATCCATATGAAATGTCACGATATTGATGCTCGAAAATCAGAAAATCCGGATTTCTGCGTCGTCGGCCATGTTCAGCTGTCATTATGCTCTCAAATGTCATCATATTGTCAATAAAGTTGACCGTGTAAGGTCCGCTTAAGTGAGCAGCGAATCGCGCTGGTATTGTGTGCGTGCAACTGACCACCGATGTCCGACTTCGATTGTGATGGCGACAAATCGGCAAAAAATAACAGCCAACGGTAACCGAAAACAATGCTTTATCCACACTATGTTAAATATCAAACAATGGATATCTGATATTCAGTTTCGTTCAAACAATTTGGAAAAAAGGACATAAACAATGGATATCTGATATTCAGTTTCGTTCAAACAATTTGGAAAAAAGGACCGAAACTTTCACTGTAGTAACAAATAAGGAAGATCAAAACGAACGAGATTGTTTGTATCGACTCATAATCAATTTCATTGACCCAGAACAGCAACTCGTGTTGCACTTGAATAAATTTGCATTAGCAACTGATTTAGAATACCACTTGGATCCATCTCTTAACACATAACAATGTGCGGGGATTCCCTCGATTCGTGTGGATAATTCGTTTGCATCTGTAACTTTGATCGATACGCGGGATTCAATTAATTAAATGCGAAGACTCCTCATCCTGCTAGTAATCTTCACAGCAGATTAAACCGAATCAACCGGTGAGCATCAGATACCGGAAGGAACTAATTAAATAGCACTGGAAATTCTAAATAATGATGCTACTCCCCCTGATTCGCTGCACAAGAGCTGCTGCCAGGAAGTACTCAACACTCACTGAAGCAAATTCTGCTTTCAACGGCTCTCGATTTACCAACCAACCCATGTGCTGCAACATTGTCGGGGTGGGCAAGAAGTAATTGAAGGGTGCAACGAAATTGCATCCACATCCGAGAGGATACTGAATGGCCCGTCGTCTCTATTCGTTGTGTCTTATTTCAAATCCTTAGTCGCTGCTTGAGACGGATGCTCCGATTGGTTGAAAATAGAGTTTGTGCAAAGTTTAACAGTTTACGTTTTGCGCCAGCAACAGATGATTAACTGTATTTATTCTTACTCATACAAAATTCTGAGAAAGCGAAACCAATAAAACAATCTGACACTCTTCAGGCTTATTATCATAAGTGGAATCCTTGTCGTAACTCAATAAGCGGGAATAGAATGTTCATTTGCAGAAACAAATTTGTTTGGCCATCTTTGTAACAACAGGCATAGCATTCTCACTTATCGACATCAATGCTCTCCTTAGTTTTCAAAGTTAGAATAGGAACGTTTCCCTGGAGTCTGCAACTTAGTCATAAGCGATTATCATTCGCTTTGACGAAGGATTGTATGTATCGAGGTGTCTGAAGAAATTTCCTCTCGTATTTATGTATGTCTGTATATCTTCACAGCCGTTGTTTGTTTATCATTTTCAAATATTTACATACACTCAGAAGCACCTTCAAGATATGCAAATAGGTTTCCAGCTCAGGGCAGGGATCCTTATGTTAGCTGACAAGGGAGTGCATATGATACTGTTGACTGTATGTGTGTTTGTATGTTATAAATCCAGTAATACATTGCGTAAATGCCACGATTATATCTCCACCCTCTCTCGACCTACCGACAAATCATCAGGTGTTGATGATTTTGGAATAAACTATTAGATTATTTGTTCGAATAATTAATGGGGAAATGACAAATTGTTAACTAGGTTTTAAGCGAGTTTCATCATCACATGTAATGAGACCAACCCTTGTTTACTATAATAGAATAATTGTGGTTCCCATGTTCCCATGTCAAAAGTGTACTGTCGAGGTAAATGTACGAGCAACAGGCGTGCAAGGTGACTGACCCAAAATCGAAAGTCCTGGAAATTTTTAATTTATTCGACTCTGATTCGATACTTTATATACTTTATTATTAGCAATAAAAGTAAAAAAAGTAAATAAGCATCGTCAAATATTCACATGCATGGCACGTAAACCTCCCAATATTAATACTCTGAAACAAAAAGAACGATGAATACATCTCAGTAAAGTGTCAGTTTTGATAAGGGTAGAAATTTGGTTGCTCATCGTCCCATCATGAATACAAATTTGCAAAGCCATTTCTAATCACAGTATTTTGCTAGAGTTACTCTTCTAGTATATTTAAAAGAATACCATGGTTCTTTCATGTACTCCAGATTTCAGGCGAACATCGGCTCGAAACATTGAAAAATTCGTACGCACCAGCGACGATATAAACTGACAAAAACATTATCAATTTCGCCAACTTTTCAAATAAGCAGTCACTCATTGGCACACAACACAGAGGGCAGCCATATCAAAAAGCAATGAAAATGCAAGGAAATTGGCTTAACCCGTAGCAATCGGTAGCAACACTTGAGGGGAGGGAGGCCGGATGTTTTCCTGCTGCGACAGGCAGAGGCAAAAAATAAAAATTGTACGGAAACAAATTTATGTATGCTAATTTTATTGCTCCGAAACATGAAAGAGGCCGAAAGTGTGTGTATGTGTGATAGGCATGCCAGTGCTCTATACTCGCCTTCGCAGAGAAAAAGATACCGCTGTTAAAACATACATATTCGCTCAATTTTCTGACGACACCATATGTCAAAAGTTTTTACATTTTATTTATACTTTATTTTAAAATTTATCACGTGCCGCTTTGCCGCTACGCGCGCTTTCGATGAATAACGGGATAGGGATGCTCAATGTACAAAAGGAATAAGCAGAAACAATAAATGTACATTTAACTTCAAACTCATTTTGGTTATCAGCTGTTGTTTCAACCAAGGCGCCTAGAAGTATATCCTAAGGTGGGCCAACTTGCCAAAACCTCTCTTCAGACATCTTAGAAGTCTACTGTGTTTTATTTGTAAACAAAACACAATACGCTTGTGCCCAAGCTCGCTCGGGATCAGTCTGTCTCCTTCACGCTTCAAGCAAATAAAACCCCTTCTGCTTTCTTCCGTACTGTTTTCATATACCGCTCCCCTAACCAACTTAGTGACGAAACGGCCTCACCTTAGGCTATACTTCTAGGTGCCTTGGTTTCAACAAGGTAATCCAAGCCATTAAAATAAATAAGGGAATAACTGATTCCTAAATTCCATTTAATTTTTAATTCCATTTAAGGGGGACCCCTATCTGGAAGGTCGGAGAACAATGAATTTTCTTGGATTTTTTTCGAATGTTACGAATAAAGTGAAGAGCTCGGGTATTTTATTTATTGTTTAAGGTGAAGGTGGAAGCTAGCCATTGTAGTAGTATAGGTAAACCCACGAGTAAAAATGGGGTAATAGTGTTTGTGAGAGAAGAGCAAAGCACACGTAAATAGATCAATTTACTTATCAGACTGTGTGGCGCTTCATTGACACGAGTCTTTGAATACATTTGAAAAAAAAATAACAATTCAATACTAAAGTTAAATGTATGAACGATATGTTCCGATGAACAATTGCAAATATAAATATATATAGAAGGTGCATTTGCATATCAAGCAAAATTCTGATTATACGCGAGCGTAACATGAGCAAATTTATAACACATGCGAATTGGGGGTCTTTTGGTATTAATTTGGTTCTTCCGCATAGTAACTCGATGTTGATAATTCCTTAATATTTTCCTTCGTTGATCGTATTGTTTTCACATATTCACGTTGGAGAGCCTTAATTTTGATTGAATGTAATACTTTTCCGTTTACTGTTTTTGAGAGCATAGGCAGCCGTGGCAGTGTTCCGAGCTCTGCGATACAATTTTCTTACCCAATGTTAAAGTTGCTAAAACATACATTATAGACCCATTAAACGTAAAAATAATAATTGTATTGATATCAACACAATTTCATTCTATTGATTTTCATGACATGAAACGCTATGACTCACAAATAACATTTTATTGAGTGGTTTTTATAGCTGTTTCGATGATGTTGTCTGGCATCAGTGTCGAAAAAACGATGCTTTCACCAATACAAACAAAACCAATGCCGAAGATTGAAAAACGAAAATTTAACTTTCAGAGCACTTGCTAGAATTTTCCGACGTTTTTCAATATACAGTGCGACAGCAGATGAAAATTCAACATCTTGTAAGTAATCGATTAGAATTTGGTTGATATTACTTGATGGGAAGTGTGCGAAAACGATCATTTTCTTCACACTGTTTCGCAAAATTATTGATTTTCGGGCGAGAGGTGAGGGAGGGAGATGAATGAAATGAGCGCCATTGTGGCAGCCATTTGTGGCTAGCTTCCACCTTCACCTTAAGGTACATTTGAAAATGTATTTTTCATTTTTTAAGTGCACGAATAATGCTTATTACGCTGTTGACAGCTGGATGCGTACACGCTGTCTAAAAATCGGTACCTTGCTGGTGGTATTAGTTCTGAAGCAACGGAGTGTCGTAGAACAAATTGCATTGAATATTTTGAAACATTATGACAATATCTAAAGCGTTACATAGGGGTTTTTAAAAATTCGAAAAACTGCCGAAATGGCGGCCATTTTTTGTTAAAAATGAGTTATTTTTTATAAAAAAAAATCGCTGTTTAGAAACTTATGAAGAATCTATGTAACGCTTTTGATAATTCATTTTTAAAGGCTGAAAAAAAAATTCAGCCAAATCGGTCGAGTAGATCCTATGATATTGATACCACCAAATAACACGGTATCGAGAAAAACGCGTTTCAAATTTCGTACAGTAATACTATATCCCTTGAGGTGAGATCATACTTTTGGTTGTAATTTTCCAACGAAATCGAATATAGGGCAGAGGGGCATAAGCTTCCCTAAAATGGAAAAAAAAACAAAAATTCGATTTTTTCGATTTTCCAGACCGGGGTCCCCACTTAAATTGTTTTTATTTCAAATTTCACTAGCTGTACCCTGTACCAGTTGTGGCCTATTGTTCTTGTATGGTAGAGAAATGGGTAGCATCACAAAGCACATGCTTCATATGAGTTTAATTTTGGAATACTTGTGAGTATATGATAGTTTTTGTTTTTCCATTATAAGCGAATGTATAAAGGCTATCTGGTTTGCTAACACGGAAACACGCAATGTACAATTGACCAAGGTGAGGAACAATTCGTATCTGAATATAAACTACACAACTTCAAAGATTGATCTTGAGCTTTACTAATTGTGATTGCAAGCGCCAATCGAATAAAAATAAATGGGTTTAAAAACATTTTCATTCGCTATCCAACTCTTGACGAGTAAAGTTCAGTGTCGGTATTGTGCGTTGCCACTTTTGCTATTGTGCTATTGGTACGAGTGAAGGTCATTGCTGTCCGCTTTCGACCTGACCTTTTGTGAAGTGGACGAAAGGAACAAAGGAAGCAGCGCTCTTGCAGCGAGCCGGATTGCGGCTGTTGAACTGATTCGGCATAACGGGATCGCCATCGCGTGACTGTCGCAAACGGGATTCATCATCACGTGGCTGCGTAAGCTATTCTTGCGCTATTGTGTTGTCTCCGTAGCGCGTAGCCTCTGTCTCTCCCTGATTAGGGCAGTAGAGCGCATTATTGGAACAACTTATATATTAAGGTACACATATTTATTATTAATATTATTATTCAATTCATTTGTTCATTGTTTGATATTATTATCATAATTTTTTTTTGCTATTTTTTTTTAAGATTATTGTTAAAATCAATAATAATTTAGAAATAAGACAGAAATTTTTGTAAAATGGAGAATAGTGGAGGATCTCCAGAGATGGAGATCTCCGATAATGAATCTCATATAAGATCTGGGAAAAAACATAAACGAGTCCCTCATAAGGAAGATAATTCTTCTGGGGACGAATCCGCTCATCCTACCAAGCCCCCCTCTAAGAAAATTGCAAGCCTCCCTTCTCAACCCACTGTTACTTCCACTCCCCCTCTCCCATCATCGATTTCGCTTCCCCCTTCTGATGCTTCCGATCCAACCCAATCCTCGTCCTCGTCCTCATCCTCATCCTCGTCCTCGTCCTCGTCCTCGTCTTCCCCTCTGTTGTCTCCGCTCCACGTGTCAGAGTTTATCCAGTAGATGCACCTGGAACTGGCCCTTGGGTTGTTTTCCTCCGGCCAAAACCGAAAGGAAAAAACCTTAACGTGATTCAGATCATGAAAGATCTGGCCAGATACACTTCTATATCTGAAATTCGCAGGGTTAGACCGAACAAATTGCGAGTTGTCGTGAATGAACGGAAACACGTAAACGAGATTGTTGCTGATCAACATTTCACTCTCGAATATCGAACATTTATACCCTCCCATAACGTAGAAATTGAGGGGGTGATAACTGAAACTGACGTCTGACGAGCGAACAAATAAAAGCAGAAGGAAAAGGCAAGTTCAAGAAGCTCCCCTCAATGGAAGTGAAAATCTTGGACTGTCGCCAACTCGGGAAACTTTCCCATGATGGGGACCAAACTAAATTTACGCCGTCCGACTCGTTTCGAGTCACCTTTGCTGGTGCCGCCCTCCCTGACTACGTTATGGTGGACAAATTGAGACTACCTGTGCGACTCTTCGTGCCAAAGCCCATGACTTGCAACAAATGCAAGTCAGTTGGTCACACTTCGGATTATTGTGCCAACAAGGAGCGCTGTGCCACTTGCGGAGAGCAACATGAGGGGAAATCCTGCAGTGCGACTGAGCATAAATGTCCATATTGCGGGGGATCCCCACACGAGCTCTCAGTTTGTGAAAATTACAAGGGTCGCTGGGAGAAACAGAAGCGCTCTTTGAAGGAACGCTCGAAACGCACTTTTGCGGATATTTTAAAGGGCGCTTCTCCACTGGCCCAACAACAACAACCAATCAACACACAAAATGTCTTCGCCACGTTGCCCGTTGACGAAATAGAAGCGGACACAGCTAACGGGGGCACACCGTTCATTTTCCAAGGAAATCCCCGGCGCAAAAATGTGACCACTCCCAAAGTTCAAGGACAAGCCCCTCCGGTGATACCCCCTGTTAGCATGCCTAAAAAATCGAGTGCAGCGGACAAGCAAAATCAGGTTCCTCCTGGTTTCCGTGGGAATAATTCACCTTCGAATGGCCCAGCACTCGAGGGGACATCAAAAACCCCAACTGTCCCTGTTATTCCGTCCAGTTCAACTTCCCAATCGGGATTTACAAAGTTGTCTGACCTTTTGGACCAAATCTTCAAGTGTTTTAATGTTTCTGACTCCATCAGAACCCTTGTCATCTCAATGCTTCCAGTATTAAAGACAATTTTGCAACAATTGATGCATACATGGCCCCTCCTTGCAATGATTATCTCTCTTGATGTCTAATTCAAATAGAGAGGTCGGAGATATCACTGTTTTACAGTGGAATTGTCGTAATCTTACCCCTAAATTGGATACATTCAAAATTTTAATTCATAACTACAATTGTGATGTTTTTGCTCTGTCCGAAACTTGGCTTTCTTCGCGAGATGATATCTCTTTCCACGATTTTAATATTATACGCTTGGACCGTGATGATAGATACGGAAGGGTGCTTTTGGGGATCAATAAGTGCCACTCATTTTTTAGAATTGACCTTCCACCTATTGGAGGGATCGAAGCTGTTGCTTGTCATGCAAACATCAGAGGCAAAGGCCTCTGTATTGTCAGCTTGTATTGGCCTCCGAGAGCTGCGGTTAGCCGCAAACAACTTGATGACATGTGCTCACTCCTTCCTGAGCCACGATTGATCTTGGGAGACTTCAACTCTCACGGAACTGCCTGGGGGGAACAGTACGACGACAATCGTTCATTGTTGATATATGACCTTTGTAACAGCTTCAATATGACCGTTTTGAACACTGGGGAAACAACACGTGTACCTAAACCTCCTGCTAACCCAAGTGCTCTTGACCTCTCGCTTCGCTCGAATTCACTATCGTTAGATTGCAAGTGGAATGTAATCCAGAACCCCAACGGTAGTGATCACTTGCCAATCAAAATTTCCATCACCATTGGGTTGAATTCTTCTGAATCTATAAACATGGCATATGACCTCACAAGACACATTGACTGAAAAAATATGCGGACGCGATTGCTCTAGCCATCAATTCCAGAGATGGTTTACCTCCATTGGAGGAGTATAACTTCCTTTCTCGTTTGATCTATGACAGCGCGGTTCGCGCTCAAACGAAACCCATCCCAGGTTCCATCATTTCCCGAAGGCCTCCCAATCTATGGTGGGATAGCCAATGTTCCAAGCTTTATGTAGAAAAATCGAATGCATTTAAAGCTTTTCGGAAACGTGGAACCCCTGAAAATTTTCAGACGTTATTGGCGAAATTTCGTGGGAGGTTTGTCACGAGAAACGTCAATGAAAAAATTATGGAAAGTGGCTCGAAACATGAGAAATCGCTCTTCAACGAATGAAAGCGAAGAATATTCACATCGATGGATTTTTAATTTTGCACGGAAGGTTTGTCCTGATTCCGCTCCTGTGCAAAACATTGTTCGAGATATACCACAAGGTAGGTGCGATCTTGATTCCGAGTTTTCGATGGTAGAATTCTCTCTTGCTCTGCTCTCATGTAACAATTCTGCTCCAGGATCGGATAGAATTAAGTTCAACTTGCTGAAAAATCTCCCTGATGTGGCGAAACATCGCTTGTTGAACTTATTCAATCGGTTTCTGGAGCATAATATTGTTCCAGATGATTGGAGACAAGTACGAGTTATAGCTATTCAAAAACCCGGAAAACCCGCGTCCGACTTCAATTCGTACCGCCCAATAGCAATGCTGTCTTGTATACGGAAATTGTTGGAGAAAATGATCTTGTTTCGCCTTGATCGATGGGTTGAAACGAATGGCCTACTCTCAGATACACAATATGGGTTCCGCAGGGGCAAGGGGACGAATGATTGTCTTGCGTTGCTTTCTTCAGAAATTCAAATGGCTTACGCCGAAAAAAACAAATGGCTTCAGTATTCTTGGACATAAAGGGGGCCTTCGATTCTGTTTCAATAGAGGTTTTGACAGACAAATTACACTCTCGGGGTCTGCCGCCTCTATTGAATAATATGTTATATAACTTGCTTTGTGAGAAACATTTGAACTTTTCTCACGGAGATTCGGCAGTAAGTCGGGTCTCTTACATGGGCCTCCCCCAGGGCTCATGTTTAAGCCCCCTTTTGTACAACTTCTATGTAAGCGACATCGACAATTGCCTTACACAAAATTGCAGCCTAAGACAGCTTGCAGATGATGGAGTGGTGTCTGTCGTAGGACCAAACGAATCCGACCTGCAAGGACCCTTACAAGATACTTTGAACAATTTTTCAACCTGGGCCATTGGGCTAGGGATCGAATTCTCCACGGAGAAAACAGAGATGGTGGTTTTTTCTAGGAAGCATAGACCAGCAAAACCAAAGCTTCAACTTTTGGGCAAACCGATCACTCATGCTATGTCATTCAAGTATCTTGGGGTCTGGTTCGACTCCAAATGTACTTGGGGGCCCATATTAGGTATCTGAGTAAAAAATGCCAACAAAGAATAAACTTTCTCCGTACAATTACCGGCACCTGGTGGGGAGCCCACCCAGAAGATCTTATAATGTTGTATCGAACAACTATTCTCTCAGTGATGGAGTATGGCAGTTTCTGTTTTCAATCAGCTGCCAAAACACACCTCATTAAACTCGAGCGAATTCAGTATCTTTGTCTCCGTATCGCGTTGGGATGTATGCCCTCAACGCATACCATGAGTCTCGAGGTTTTGGCAGGCCTACTCCCACTAAAAGATCGCTTCAATTTATTATCTCTTCGGTTCTTCATCCGGTGTAAGGTCATGAACCCATTGGTGATCGGAAATTTTGAGCAGCTGATCGAGCTAAATTTTCACTCCGGGTTCATGAGTTCATATCATGAATTCATCTCCATGCAGGTTGATCCTTCTTCGTATATTCCCAACCGTGTTTGTTTCCCTGACTACATCAATTCCTCTGTGCATTTTGATCTGTCCATGAAGCAAGATATCCATGGATATTCAGATTACCAACGATCGAGGATCGCTCCAACGATCTTCGATGAAAAGTATGGGGGTATCAATTGCGATAATATGTACTTTACTGATGGGTCCACTATAAACGAGTCCACAGGATTTGGAGTGTTCAACGAATTTTTTAGCACCTCACACAGTCTTCAGAATCCTTGCTCAGTGTATATTGCTGAATTGGCAGCAATTCATTGGGCGCTGGACAGCGTCGCCTCACGACCTGTTGAACACTATTACATTGTAACGGATAGTCTTAGCTCTGTCGAAGCTATCCGTTCAGTGAGGCCGGAAAAGCACTCACCGTACTTCCTTGAGAGAATACGAGAAATTTTGAGTGCTTTATCCAGACGCTGTTATGTCATTACCTTTTTCTGGGTCCCTTCACATTGCTCCATTCCGGGTAATGAGAGGGCTGACTCATTGGCAAAGGTAGGTGCAATTGAAGGCGATATTTATCAGCGTCAAATCGCCTTCAATGAATTTTATTCTTTAGTCCGCAAAAATACCATCGCTAACTGGCAACGCAAGTGGAATGAAGATGAATTGGGCCGGTGGTTTCACTCGATTATCCCTAAGGTTAGCCTCAAACCGTGGTTCAAAAGTCTAGACTTGAGTCGGGACTTTATTCGCACCTTCTCCCGACTCATGTCCAATCACTGTTCGTTAGATGCACTACTCTTCCGTTTCAATCTTGCCAGCAGCAATCTCTGCGTTTGTGGCCAAGGTTATCACGACATCGAGCACATTGTTTGGTCGAGCGAGGTGTATCTGGTCGCCAGATCGAATTTAAAAAACTCCCTTCGGGCCCGAGGAAGACAGCCCATATGCCGGTGAGAGATGTGTTGGCTCGGTTAGACCTTGATTACATGTCCCATATATATGTTTTCCTTAAAGCTATTGATCTTCGTGTGTGATTGCCCCTACATCCTTATACCCTCCTTTCCTTCCTTTGCGGGTAATTCGTCCCCTTGCTATAAATAGTAGAATAAGTTGAAATGTAAATACACTATAGATATACGAATAGATTTATAAATTGAGTGTTCATCAACATTGTTACAATTTCCTTATATCCCATCCTTCTCCTAAAAATATGTCACCCTCCTAAACTCGAGTACACCGCGAGTAATCGGTTTTCCACCTTACTAACCATAGATGTAAGAAAATTGTTTATATATATAGTTTTAAAATTATATTTAAGAATTCGGCTCCTTTAAACTTAAGTAACTGAGCCTGCAAAAATAAACGAATTAAAAAAAAAAAAAAAAAAAAACATTTTCAAATACATTTTTAGTTCACGATTTTCTAAACACTTGCAAAAAAATGTGTTGATATCACATAGACGCCAGTAATAATCCAATCAACTTGATTAATTCGCTTCCCTTTGATTCATATGGAATTCCAGTAGAACATTTTACTACAGAGATGCATTGTTTTATGGCAGAGTTACAGTGTTACTCAAAATTTTAGATGAAAAAATTCTTTGCTCACTTCGGAATATGATAGATCACTAATAATGTCGATTCATCTTCACTCTGGATTTACGATTCACCTTTAGTCGGTAGCGCAATTCAAAACCTTTTCCGCCATAATTCGGAGAGTATTCAGAGAGTATTAAAAGCGTATTAAGATGTTTCATTATGTTTCAAATGCTTATAGACCATTCTGCATTGATTGTCCAGATGATTTTCAAAGTGCTCGCGGGGAAGAATGACATCAGACAACTCACGATTCATCAATTCCCAACTATGAAATCGAGCTCAAATCTCAACTATGAAAGTTGAATTTTTTTTATTCTATATTTTTGAGACTTTCTGCCTCCTGGGCTGGTTCGTCTCAGAGTTTCTTGAGACCCAGTTTTGCCTTAAATTGATCCCAATTCAAAAGTACGCTCCATATAACAATTTAATTGAATTCATTTGAATGATGAGAAAATTTTCCATAATATTCTGATGTAGAACATTTTCAATAGTGAAAGATAACAATAGAAATAACATTGTGTTGTCGAGGAAAGAATTGTAGGAGGGTTAGAGAGCTTTAATTTTGTTGATAGAAACAATCAAGTTTATCATGTATTTTTGGGGAAAAAAATAATAAAACTTTTAAAAAACGAAAAATTTTAAGTATTTTTGCACTTCTAAAAGGCACTTCAATCCATCAATTCAAATGTTTTACAGCTGCAATCTATGCGAAATTTTCTGAAAAAAGGGAATACTGGGTCAATTGATTCAAGTTTGACGACTGGTGGTGCATGGATCATTTCACGCAAATGTAAATAATAATTCCTAGAAATTGACGGGATTCTAATACTTAGAAAAATTCTAACTTTTCGAGAAAAGTAATGCGAAAAAATGATTTTACACGAAATTCTGCATGAAAAACTATACAGACAATATTATCCTAAGACTACTTGTTCTCGAGATAGAACAAGCTCTATAGAAAATTGTATTTGATTAAAAAACCGTATTTGTAATATCATGGAAAATTAACCATTATGGAATCGCTTATTTTTTATAGGTTTGTGCTATGAACGTCTATGCATAAAATGCCAACCGTAGTCATGAGATGACTCTCACCCCAACTCACGTCATTCGCCGTGCAGAATAGGGGGATGATCCGTGTTTTGACGTAGAACTGTGCGAGTGATAGTAGGCTAGAACAGGATTAGCTCGTGCTGTCTCCATTCTACTCGGTTGTGGGCCAAGGTCACAGGATCCCAAGCGTCTCATCACTCACAAGTCGCCTTCGATTTAGTTGAGCCAGAATACGCGCTACGTTCCTGTGCTCTCAGTGCCGGAAGGGAAGTTCGATCTTAGCGTCTTTCGGATACTGAATTCATGTCTGGAACTTGTTATTGGTGATATTACTCTTCGACCAAGCCCATCGCCGTCTACGATGACCCTCGGTGAGAGGCCAATGTTGTTCTCCTTGGAGCCTATTGCCCTCATATGTTTTGTTCCTGACACATTCATCAGTAGTACAAACCGTCTATCTTCCACGTTTAGTCTTGTGTATGTATCGGGCAACGTCACAAAATTACCTGCTAGAGTATCGAGGTTATCGGCGAAGCCTAGAAGTCGTGTCATCGCCACTCGCGTCAATGTCCACTTTCGTATCAAACTCACCAAAGCTATGTTAAACAACAAACTCGAAAGTACAGCGCCCCTAAGTGATTCGAAGAGAGTTTCCATGAAACACTCACGTAACACACGCATCACACATGGTAGCCTCATCAGTCATATGCGCATTCGGGTGGATGTTCTTGCTTTCGTGCAAGATCTCAATCGATCGATTCTCGATCACCTGTATTACACGCTGCCTTAGATTCGATGATAATGTGATTTGTCAGATTTTGAAATGATTTGATTCGTGACAGTACGAGCTCCTATGAAGCCCACCTCATATTCGCCCTCGATCAACCTCCTGGTTAACGGAGACAAACGTCGGAATAATATTTGGGAGAGTATTTCGTAGGCGGTGTTGATAAGCATAAAACTTCGATAGTTGCAGTATCCTAGCTTGTCGCCCTTCTTATAGAAATGTCACGACTGCCTCCATCCATTCTTCCGATAGCTTTGACGTAGGATGTAAGAAAATACGCATTCCGTAAGGTTGCCGAATCAGAAGTCGGTTCACGTTGTTATGAAACAATTTTAGCTTTAATAACCATTTTTTTATCTCAACCCCATCTCTAAGGAACGCATACTCGAGCTTCCTAGAGCTGGTCCTTTCTTTTACCCAGGACACGCTTAGAGCAGCGGTACTCAACCTTTTTTTCCAAAGGGTCCACAAAAAAGTGTTATAAATAACATAAAGAAGGGATAAATAAATAAAGAAGGGTGAATCTTAGAAACGACCACATTGCTAACATAGAGCTGCGAAATTATTGCCGGTGAGAACAAACATTAGAAAAAAATCAATCATAAAACTCTTTGATACATATATTTGATAGCAATGAGAAGGGCCAATGAATGCTTTCACTGAGTGAACGTTTCGCGAAACAATTTTAGTAGATTGTCAAATTAATTCCAAGCATTAACATGTACTGTTGATTGATTGCTGTCTTGAGCACTGAAATTGAAATACTGATCTGCGTGAATATATACGGAGTTTTTCAATATTTCTTAGCAAAATTTCATCTCGAATGTAGATCGGAACATCTGAGAAGCCGCAGAATCCAAACAAACTGTTGAATTCACAGAAGCTACTTTCAGCCAAAAACAAATATAAAATATATTTTTAGAATGCATCAAAATTTCTAAAATAACTCTTCAGCCGAAAGTTTTAGTGCCCCGGAAACGGACCGTTGGGTTTGCGCTGTTTTGTAGACGCCTCTGAAGCTGAAGATTGTTGGTTGATGATTCATTCTTGTTCTCGCGAGAAAAATATTCACGCTCAGAACAGTACACGTAACGAACTCAGTACGCATCGCAACATTCTTCTCGTACTACACACAGTGCGGCTCCAGGCGATTATATATTTGTCCCCCACTACCGTTATCTATTTGAAAACGCATAAAATCAACAATTCGTACAATATCGTACGTACGTCCTATTTAATATTTCTGTCCTGCTCTATACTATGTTTGCTTCTCGCATATTCTGAAGATGCATTCTGTAGCGAAAAATATTGTGCAATACAGTGGCAAAATGAAACTGAGGTTGGCCAGGGCGAGCACCACATTTAGAGAACCTTCACTGAAAACCAACGACATGCATTGACAAATGTTGACTAAGACGAACTTTCAAGCAGGTACTCATATTTATAGATTTTTGTGATTTGCAGTTTTGAGTAATTGAACGAGAGGCACTATTCACCAGACGGTATCTAAATCGGCGTGGTGCCCCCACCGAATTTCTTAGAATCGAACACCACTATGTGTGACCTCAGCATTGAAAAAGACTGCTGTCTGATATCTGGGCGAGACGACTTGAATGACGGTGATGATAATGTTTTGAATTAAAGAGACTTTAAAGCAGTATTCTAGTCTACAAATATGAAAAAAATCCATTTTTTTCCCTTCATATTTCTGTAGTTTAGGCATTCAAGAATATACTCTAGAAAGAACTTATCGAAAATCCTATTATTTACCGAGTTAGAGCCATTTTAGTGATGCGGTATCTAACCTTGTACGACCATAACAATGAACATAAAATGCGTTTTTCTCGAAACTAGTTTTTCCAAACTGGCATACACGATATCTCAAGTTCTACTGAACCGATTCATTCATCATTCGAATTTATATGGATACAACCTGCAGGCATCTCTCTATCGCATGAACCTCTTAAAATAATATTTTTAGAATTTTACTATTTTTGAAAAATCGGGAAATGTTAGAAAAAAACTTTTAAAACCATATTTTATTTTTCAAACGGCCGCCACTTTGTCAAAAAAGATGTTTTTGACTTGTCCAAGGTTCATGCCATAGCGGCATCTCTACTGATTCAGAATCTGCTCGATTTTTTTGTTTCAGATAACCAGAAGGGCTGGAATCGTGTACGCCATGGCACAACTTTTGTTTGATCCCCCTCACTTCATCACCTCTTCACTATTCTCGTTATGAATATTTTTTCTCCGTTCAATTTTTGTTTTATTGTTAAAAGATAGATGGACAAATAATGATATAATGGATACTAAAAAAACCTTTGTTTTATTGTTACGGAACTCGAGAAGAGTCCGAAATTCGTGTCTTTACACTAGAATACCCCTTAAAACTAATCAGTTAATTCGATACTAGCCTTGAAAAAATTCTCAATGAATAGAATACGGCGGAGTTAAGGTTGCATTATTTTCTCTATCCACATTGTCCGTAATGCTGCATCTGCATTTCGGGCAACCGATTTACGCTCGTCTGATTAGGAATGATATGATACATTTTCGGCCACGGGAACATGATAGGAAAATGTGTATTATCCTAATGTTCCTTAATTTAAAAAAATGTGACCTGTGTTCTGATTTGCTATCATTACTGAAAGACGTAGTCTTAGGTCATATTTTCATGTCGGGGATCACAAATTGAATAATTTGGACGGCAACTCTCCTATTCCTTGCTGCGTACACCGTTTGGTTCTTCTCATAAATAAATAACACTCAATACATGGCACTTTTCTCCATAAATATATTACACAGTTCAAGTTCTTCATATAACATTTCACAACATATACAATTTATTTACAATACATTTATCTCATAACACTACATATATAAAAACATAAACCGACTAGGCAAAAAAAAACTTTGGGATGATAGCTGCTCGTTTCAAAACATATATCACTCGCTCGCTCGCTTTTCGTCGACGGGAATGACGTCATCTCTTTTCTCTCCGTTTGCGATCTCTTTTTTACATTCTTCTATTTTTTACGAAACATCGATGCCAAAAAGAGAGCAACTATCTCCTGTCCAGGGTTGCCTCTAAATGCTATTTCCAGACATCAATATTTTCATTTTTATTCACTAACGTCAACAGGATTAGCTCTAATGATCGGATTAAATATATTTAATAGATATTTATTCTACTAATACTACTTAACTAAACAACTGACACACATTAGTCTAATGTCAAATGTCTAATGTGTAATAATGTGTAATGTGTCAAACTCCATTATCCTCATTTTATGTGTCCTAGATAATTTCTTATGTTTTCATGATTGTTACACATATAAAATGGTAACGAGCCAGGCGGGCCAACCAAAAGAGCCCGATGGGTCGCAGGTTGAGTATAGCTGGCTTAAAGGTAATAGGACAAATCATAAAAATCTATAACTTTGGATCCCAGCTATTGATATTTTTTTAAGGAACCCAAAAAGAGAGCACAGATAAACTAATCAATGTTTTTTTTAAAAAAGGAGAGATAATACTACTGTCTGCTTACATTCATGTCTGTATGTCTATCTGTCTACATTAATATTTTGAAACATTTATACCAGTAAAGAGTTTATTTTTATCTTCAGATGCAATCGCAGCTTTGTCCTAATCGTTCTGATAAACGGTCCATGATAAAGAAAACGCTGTTGACCAATGCCAGATGTTGCTCGAGGCCGTTATAAGTGCTGTGCTTGTCGTGTAATGTAATAATGATTCGCGGTGGGGATTGTCATGGTGTGATGTATGTTGTTATTGTGTAGTGTACTATGTACATGTTTCGTGGACTGATGTTCCCGCAACCCAATGATAATAATGAAGTTCCCGCCTCATTCCCCTACATAGGTTTGAGTTGGTCGATTATCTAGTTGATAATTAATTAATGCATAACCAGTTTTACCAATAAAAACGAACTGATTAAATTTGCAGATATGAAATCACCTCTTTGTGATATCGGTAATTCACTTAGTTTCGTTTATTCAAAAGTTTCTTCGGACATGTTTGTAAGAAGTCACAGCAAATCTTTCAATTCAGTCAAATCTCAAGAAGGTATGCTTGCTGTCCCGTCAAGCTAGCCCATAGCATCTTCTGAGTTCACTGTAACCTGACTGCCAAAATTGTCAGACTATTAACTCTTCTGATTAATCGAACATTTGACCCGTTGGATGAATTTCGGGTTGTAGCCTATCCTTTCATTCAGACTGTTGTCTGCTTGATCCTTCAGAAATCGCTATTGAGCCTTCTCGACTCGACAACATTCGTTCCCTCGATCTTGAACGAACCCCAATCATAGCTGTGCTCCTTTTTGATGAAACTAACATATCCAATTCCACAATAAGAACAATAAGAATGACAGACAAGATACTGTGAGTCTCATTTTGATACAGTCTGCAATGTCTGTATTTTTTTAAGTCGTGTTTTGCATGCATAACCCCAGACCAATACTCATTCTGTAAGTATTATGGAAAAGCATTTTTTAAATTTGTTTCAATTATCGGGTTTGTCTGGCATAACGGCACAATCAAAAGCGGATTGTACGGCAACTCCCTGCGGGTTGTACGCTTCAAGTTCGGAAGAAAACGTCGGAACGGTCAGATGCGACTCCTGTTAACAACGGTATCACTTCAAATGCGTCAAAGTATTAGCAAATGTTCGAAAGGAGAAGTAATGGTTCTGTCCAGAACCGTCCTGTTAGAAGCAAATAAGATGGAACCATGAAGAAGCAGAGTACGAAGAGAAAAAGTAAAGCAGATCCTGATAAATCGAGTGTAACATTTGCACCACCATCGGTTTCTCAAAATGGAACATCGATCGGAGAAATTGAAGTCGATGCGCGATTCGTGTGAAGAAATGATGAAACATATGAAGAAACAGTTGAGCTCGCTAAAACTGCACCTAGTGAGCCAGCACAAGCAATTCGATGAAAGGTTCATCCGGAGTGAATGAGCGGGTGCCACCACGTGTTCCAGATGTCCGTGGACCATCCTTCCGATCTCTCGCTAGAACACGTGGAGGCCAGAAACTGATACCCGATCTAGGGCAGTTCCATTCCCATGATCAAGTGATCAAGTTTCCCTCCACATTGCTGTATATGTCGGCCTGTGTCACAAAACCTCTGCGGAGTTGGACATCTGTCTCGTATTACTTCCGCGTACGGGCAATGCGATGCAGCGATGACAGGAGACAGCTTCTACATGATTGTGATTACACTTGTTTTCTACATGATCACGACTCTTCTGTTGGCACTTCCTCCGTTTTAGAGTCGTGGTCATGTCGTTCCAAACCCGTCTGTACCTGGTTAAGTTCTCTGTCGTTCTAAAACTGAGGTAGATCCACTACAACCACCGCTGCTTCACGCTCTCCGTCATACCAGACGTTTCATCAATCGGTGCCTCTCCTTATACTGTCGCCGTCACGAATTTCCTGATAACTGTGTAGATCCTACACCAACCATCCGCGAGACGTTCTGCGCCTAACTCCTCTGTTGTGGGTAGCGTCGCTCCAAACCGCTGCGCGTAGTCCTCGGTAACTTGGGGTTTCGTAGATGCTTAATGTTGCCATGGAACTTCAGCTTCAGCTTCATAATGCTTCTAAGCTATGATACCAGTTGAAATTCGCACTCCGGTAGGTAATGTTTGGGAGGCATTGTCCGTCAATGAGAATATGATAAATTTGATTTGTCGATCATTGACCGGGAGATTCCCATATGACAAAGATGCTTCGGACTACCTTCTGCTTCTTCGGGAAGCTGCAAAGTTCACGCCATTGGTCATCAACCATTGTCTTTGTCTGCATTGTTGTCTCGGTGTGCAGACCAGACTGTCATGTCCGATCAACGGCTTATACATATATTCACATCCGATCTGCACGTTCATGCCCCGATGACGATCTCGATATGCCTACATGGATTAAACACTTTCATGGATATTCGCTGGCTTCGTTTAGAATGCTTTCTTCTCGATTTCGAGTCTTCCTTCGTACGCTTGGGTTAATGGAAATGTCGAAGATACACTGTTAGGATAGATCTTATGAAAACAGTGTGATATAATTAATGAACGCACGATAAGTCGTGTTACAATATATGTGCCTAACTAGCCTATAGGCAGTTTGTCCGCGGTGATTCATTCGGTATATTCGCGGCTAATCTATATCTAGATTCCGTCCGCTATCCGTAACCTGCGTTCCAACAGATTCCTTATAGCTAGGATATGAACCTTGTAAGACTTGCAATGATCAGTATGAGGGGAATTAAGCTAAGCGAGAATCAATACGACAATCGAACGATTGATTACGTCTTTCATTGAGGGTACAATACACTGCGTTTCACAACTATAAAACCTCTTTTTTTCTGAGTTTCCAGAGATATGTAAAAGGTCGGTTGTATTGAAGTATGTAGTGTGGGATATAATAACTATCTTCGTTTAAAAGACTGGATATTTGAACTTTATTGTTGTGTTCAGGCGCGAAACATTCAGAAAACTAAAATTCCAGTGTTTCATAACTATAGAATCAGATTGGAAAACTCTCACTCCTTTACAAAATTAACGCCAATTTAACATGAATTACGATAATTTTCTAATTCGTAGATCATCTTGACCTCCAAAACCAGACCATTTTGAGAAAATTCTCTCCAAACCTTCAAACTGCCGCCTACAAACTTATGAGTTGAAAAATTAAATGACACGTTCCTTAAATCCTTCCAGTATGAAGAATTTCTATTCAAGTTGAATTTCTTCTTATCAGAGAGGTTCTCCTGAAGTAGTGAATCCCATGGGATTAACTTCCACATTCGTTTTTGAACTCGCAGCTTTGAAAATGGGATTTTTATGGCTTGGGGAGAATTTTCTCGAAATGGTCTGGTTTTGATAGATTACCATCAACACAAATGAACAGTTAGAAGTGCAATGAAGTACTTCAGAATCATTTACGGCTGTTTTTGCATCAAAAACAATTTGATAATTGGGTAATTTGGCATCAATTCATAAAATCTCGAAGGTCGCGGTATGGTTTAATGAATAGGAGGTTCAGATTCTGGACTGATCAGCTCGTTTGTCAATCAAAACCCTGTCAGGAACTTATGAGGAGTGATGGGACGAATAGTAGATGCAGCTTACAAGCAGTATGAGTCATTTAAGGAGCTTAAATGAGCAGTATCCTCTGCGTAGAACGAGATACACACTACAACATGGTCGTAACCACCCCGAATGGGTTATTTGAACTGATTGAGAACTAAAGATGACTCACGAGCTAGAAACTATATATTGTTTAAACCGACGAAAATTTAAAGCATTACCATTATTTCACAGATATTCTATACTTTTTAATGCTTTCAAAACAAACAAACACTTAAAATAGCGACGAATTGTTTCATCCGCTTCGAAAAGCATACTCGAAAAATGCATAACGCCTTTCCAATGCAACGCTAAGTAGTAGAGAAACTTTAAAAACTAAACTCCACTTGTGCACAAAAATTACACCGCGCGAGAGTGTGAAGAGAATTGCGATTTCTATTCAAGTCCCATTCTAGCCAGCGAGCAGTTAACAGCCCTTTTCAAGGCTGCAGAAAATAAAACATTTGTAACACAACTGGATATTTCTGTTAAATATCTGCGGTTGACTTTAGCTTCTGATACGTCCTAGGCGACAAAACCAGTCAAAATCGTCGAGGGAGCTGGACAAAAACATTCTACTAGATGTTCTAGAAAAATCGCCGGGCGAATGGAATTGCCCCATTTTGAAAGACCACAAGAAAATTGAAATCTATACCAACACAATTGCTCCTTCTGGGGTTGTGATCGACATTTTACTGCATCTCACCCATTAAAATAAAGCTAATACATTAGAAAAGTAAAAGGGCCTGTACCTAGAAGCACTGACGGAAGCTTAACGTAGTACTCTAATCATTAGGGGCATTTATTATTGAATTGAGCTTTTGTAAAAAATCCATAAATTTAACTCATTCGAATTTCCAAATTTATTTTCTGGAAAAACCGTTTGTTATATGAGCTGAACTGAAAATAAAACGGGTTGTAGTGGTAGAATGAATCCGAAACTATTAATTGGTAATCCTGTCTTATTTCAATAGTGAACTGAACTATCCAATGGTGTGGTTTCCATTATCCACAGATAGGGGTGTTATCTTATGCCCCACGCACTTTCTTTTAGTCTTATTAATGTCCTAGATTAATAAAGGAAGTGATAACTGCTCACTGATACTTGCCAAATTAATTTTTGGTTTTCGGTACATTATCTGTATTATTATTATTTTTCAGTGCATTCTTAATTTAAAGTTTAAATAGTTAGAGGTCCGAGAGAGAATTGCAAGGTAGAAAAAGAATTAACATTTATATTCAATCAACGTTTTAATAATATTTTTGAATTTGTTTATTATTACTCATCCTTAGTTTTCGAACATCCCTAGAACTCAAATGTGTACACACAAAGTACGGTTAGAGATTGGCCGAAGGAACCCATATGTTTGGAGAGAATTAAATATGTGTTCCGAAGTTGCCGTACAAGCGGGTGCGACTTAGTGCGTATAAATAACAGCCGTGTATAACACACATTTATGACAGACGGAAAGTGGGAAATTCTTTAATGTGTCTTTGAAAACTCTTTCAACGCCCGCTCGCTCCCAACGGCGCGACCCGCAATTGATGATTTAATTAACCGGAGGAATTCTAAGTGCGCGGTTGTGAGTAGTTTACAACGGCTGTAAATTTAGGTATTTAGAGCTGGTAACCAAAAGGGGTGACTAGCCTTCATATTATATCGATAAATTTATCGCTTAGCAATTTCCATTCTCACAAACTGGATGCCAGATTCAGAATTTCAATTCGCGAATTCATCATCTATCTTTGCTTGTTCGTGAGCATCTCAGCCTCTGTTAATACGATTACAAATTGTTCATCTCTCTTCAGCTAACGACAACCCAGATGAGCGCCGGAAGGTCAACTCCGCCCGTCTACAGGGCAAAAACAACAAAAAAGAATATTCCAAAGAGTAATTACAAAACGTGATAAATTGCCTAAATTTATTTCCATTTCATAATGACTTTCCCGGTAGTTGAGAAACAGACCGGGCATTATTTGTGCGGAGGCTTCGGATAGAAGTACCCGGTTTGGGGAATTTGCAATGCCTTTCTCAGTGCAGAGCAAGCGTGGAGTGAGCTCATCAAACAAATTGAATGAATTGTGGAAAATGGAAACAATTATGTGTTCATTTTATAAATTTCGGTTCGGTTTAACAGTCAAATTCGATTTGGAATCTATCTCAGAAAGCTAACGAAAGCAGAATGTTTCCTCGTCATGTGGGCTCCCTTCGGCACTACATTACCATTGTGAAATAGCACAGAGGTGATGATAAATGACTCCATTCGTGGTGCAGTTTGGGGACTGAATCTAGGTGAACTACGAACGTAACAATCGGAATATTAATAGTCATCTCTTTCGTATGTGCAAATTGAACGATACCGGAAATAGACACGACACAGCCGCAAGACGCCCTCGGCTCGAACTATGAAACGACAAAACTGTGAATAAAGGGTGTGTCACATCAAATTGCATCACGGAAAAAACGCTGCAGAAATTCGCCCAGTAGACAGATCCTTTTGGAAATTTTAGACAGTAAAATAAAAACTATTAAACAACTTTTGGCATTTTCTTTTTATTCATACTTCGAGCCCAAGCCCGTATGCTCGCACCTTCCTCTTTACCCCGTCCATAAGGTTCTGTACAACGTCAGGTTGTAGTTTTTTTAACAGAAATCCATTTTCTCTTGAAGTCCGCCTCCGATTTGACAACTTTTGGGTTCTTCCGGAGGGCCTGCTTCATAATCGCCCAATATTTCTCTATTGGGCGAAGCTCCGGCGCGTTGGACAGGTTCATTTCCTTTGGCACGAAGGTGACCCCGTTGGCTTCGTACCACTCCAACACGTCCTTTGAATAGTGACACGAAGCGAGATCCGGCCAGAAGATGGTCGGGCCCTCGTACTGCTTCAATAGTGGTAGTAAGCGCTTCTGTAGGCACCCCTTAAGGTAAACCTGCCCGTTTACCGTGCCGGTCATCACGAAGGGGGCGCTCCGCTTTCCGCAAGAGGAGATAGCTTGCCACACCATATACTTTTTGGCAAACTTGGATGGTTTCTGCTTGCGAATCTCCTCCGGAACGCTGAATTTGTCCTCTGCGGAGAAGAACAACAGGCCCGGCAGCTGACGAAAGTCCGCTTTGACGTAGGTTTCGTCGTCCATTACCAGGCAATGCGGCTTCGTCAGCATTTCGGTGTACAGCTTCCGGGCTCGCGTCTTCCCCACCATGTTTTGCCTTTCGTCGCGGTTAGGAGCCTTCTGAACCTTGTATGTACGCAAGCCCTCCCGCTGCTTGGTCCGCTGGACAAATGAACTTGACAAATTCAGCTTATTGGCGACATCCCGGACCGAACTTCTCGGATCACGTCTAAACTGCTTAACTACGCGCTTGTGATCTTTTTCACTGACGGAGCATCCATTTTTGCCGTTCTTCACCTTCCGGTCGATGGTTAGGTTCTCGAAGTATGGTTTTAGTACTCTGCTGACCGTGGATTGGACGATTCCCAGCATCTTACCGATGTCCCGATGTGACAACTCCGGATTCTCGAAATGAGTGCGCAGGATTAATTCACGACGCTCTTTTTCGTTCGACGACATTTTTCCAAATTTACGAAAAATTGACAGTGAAGCATGGCCAACGTGATCTATACACTCTTATTTGATTATAAGCGAAAGCTGAAGATATAATTCCTAAAAATTAAATTTCTACAGCGTTTTTTCCGTGATGCAATTTGATGTGACACACCCTTTATACATATGAGGCATACTCCAAAGTGAATACGAGTTTTCTCCACAATGAGAGCAGACGATTAAGTCATTCATAGTCTCCTTGAGCGACACAACGAAAACATACCTAGCGAATGTTTTCGGTCGTGTTTAGAATTGTCCTCACATAGCTGCTTGTTAAGCCTCGTTATCGTAACATGTTAAAGGCATTTCCAAAGTTCCAATTATTGTATGGGCTCTTCGATCTTTTTATGAAGTTCTTCGAATGCCGGCGAATGCTATGTTTTTACCGTTCAATTTGTATAGATATCAGAAAACAGAAAAGTTTTAATAATTTTTAAAAAATAAAATCTCTAGTACATTACAATTCCCGAAACCGTAAATGGTTTAAATTAATGAAAATTGAAAGCATTCCCATTTTCCATATATTTGTGCAGCGCCTTATCAAAGTAGGCATCTAGGATCAAAAGTATTTTTTTGTTTTTCTAAAAAATAAAACAACGATACTAAAATGGGAAAATTGCCTACTAATTACCTTCTTTAATGTTTTATTGACGGGAATACCGAAAAATTTGAAAACAACTTTTAACCCTTTGCGGTCGTTTGTCTGCTCTCAGCCACCGCAGCAAGGAATCATACTAAATACTTTATTCAACGATGTAATAGTTACACATTTTTATAAACGAATTTTAATGTCTAGTGAACTTTTTCTCAAATGTATACGGAGTTTCTGTGAATAATAGGTAACGGTACTCGGTATAAACAATATATTATAAGGGACTGTCCACATACCACGTGGACAACGTGGAGGGGGTACGAAAATGTCTATGTTTGTCCAAGGTGAGGGGAGTGGGAGTTCAGATAATGTCCACGTGGACACGTTAAACAAAAGTTTTTTAAAAGCACATTCAGATCTGTTTTCAAAAATAAATTAAATCTGTTCTGCAGTTTTGAGAATATTTAAACTTTTCGCCCATGTTGAGTGCTCCATAAAATGGTTATTTCGAATATTTTTCCATATCAGCGAACTTCTCCACCCAAATATGTATTCTTAATGAAACTCACATGTGGGGTGAGTACATGTGGGGTGTTGATAACATGATGAAATGGCCGGAATATTTGGAGGATTATCTAAATAATTTGGGAAGGACTTAGGGAAACGAGTGCTATCCAAATCTCTATACCTGCACTTGTGTAATAGGAGAACCAGATTCAGTCCACCTTTTCTGGGTACCCTCGTTCCCGAATATTTCCCGATTTTTGCGACGTTATCTTTAATACAGTTGAGTTAGGCATGCTCAGCACCGGAGAGCGGTTTTTTGCGGATCGCTTTGTCCAACCGAACGAAAGATTGGGATATAACAAGTGAGTTTTCCGTTAATTAGTACATGTTATTATCACATTAGTGTTTTTCAAGAGGCTTTGAATCCGGGATTAGATTATATATTTTGCCCCACAGCCAAGAGGAAACTGCTATCAATTAGATCTATTCCATAGTGGAAATCACAAGCGATAACTCTTCCTATATTTGAAATTGAACTTGACAATTCCACGTTTTATGAAATTAACTGCATCGAATTTTATATTTTTGTTTCAAATTGGAGCATTTTAGGCATCCAAAATATTGTTTTATTTGTTCTAATTTTCGCTTCATTAACTGAACTTGTATCTCGCTGTCAAAGTTCAGTAAAGAAGTATGCCGAAATCCGTTGGAATACTTTCGACACATTTTTCTTAATAGTATCTTGATTAGCTTCATTCAAAACAACATCCAATTATGCTAAATCATTTCAGAAGTATTCAGAAAAACTATGTTCGATGGACACTTGTTTCTGCAGGCGGATCATTCTATTGCCAAATAAGTTTCTTTAGATGTTATTTCATGCGTCATTTGATTATAGTTTATTGATTCAGCTGTGATTTTACGATTACAAGAAAAGTTTTTTCTAGATCGTTGGTTTTCTCGAATGTTCTCGAAAAGCTATTTTGAAGGAGTATTATTTTGGGCATAATACCAGTTATCATAGTGGAATAATTACATAAACGATTAAATAGATTTCCACACGCATTAGGACAAATGAGATGAAAAAGCACGAATTTATGTTTTAACAACTTTAACCCACCATTTCATACAGTTGCCATTACGAGCTTTTCTTGCAGCCAACGATTTCACATATTTTCAAACTCTAAGATATATTGGTAAGAGGTGAAATCAATCAAAGAATAGAAAACAACCGCAACTACTAATAAAGCCTATTCGATTTAGATTAAAGGGTGTGTCACATCAAATTGCATCACGGAAAAAACGCGGTAGAAATTTAATTTTTAGGAATTATATCTTCAGCTTTCGCTTATAATCAGATAAGAGTGTATAGATCACGTTGGCCATGCTTCACTATCAATTTTTCGTAAATTTGGAAAAATGTCGTCGAACGAAAAAGAGCGTCGTGAATTAATCCTGCGCACTCATTTCGAGAATCCGGAGTTGTCACATCGGGACATCGGTAAGATGCTGGGAATCGTCCAATCCACGGTCAGCAGAGTACTAAAACGATACTTCGAGAACCTAACCATCGACCGGAAGGTGAAGAACGGCAAAAATGGATGCTCCGTCAGTGAAAAAGATCACAAGCGCGTAGTTAAGCAGTTTAGACGTGATCCGAGAAGTTCGGTCCGGGATGTCGCCAATAAGCTGAATTTGTCAAGTTCATTCGTCCAGCGGACCAAGCAGGGGAAGAGGCTGCGTACATACAAGGTTCAGAAGGCTCCTAACCGCGACGAAAGGCAAAACATGGTGGGGAAGACGCGAGCCCGGAAGCTGTACACCGAAATGCTGACGAAGCCGCATTGCCTGGTAATGGACGACGAAACCTACGTCAAAGCGGACTTTCGTCAGCTGCCGGGCCTGTTGTTCTTCTCCGCAGAGGACAAATTCAGCGTTCAGGAGGAGAGTCGCAAGCAGAAACTATCCAAGTTTGCCAAAAAGTACATGGTGTGGCAAGCGATCTGCTCTTGCGGAAAGCGGAGCGCCCCCTTCGTGATGACCGGCACGGTAAACGGGCAGGTTTACCTTAAGGAGTGCCTACAGAAGCGCTTACTACCACTATTGAAGCAGTACGAGGGCCCGACCATCTTCTGGCCGGATCTCGCTTCGTGCCACTATTCAATGGACGTGTTGGGTGGTACGAAGCCAACGGGGTCACCTTCGTGCCAAAGGAAATGAACCTGCCCAACGCGCCGGGGCTTCGCCCAATAGAGAAATATTGGGCGATTATGAAGCAGGCCCTCCGGAAGAACCCAAAAGTTGTCAAATCGGAGGCGGACTTCAAGAGAAAATGGATTTCTGTTCAAAAAAAAAACTACAACCTGACGTTGTACAGAACCTTATGGACGGGGTAAAGAGGAAGGTGCGAGCATACGGGCTTGGGCTCGAAGTATGAATAAAAAGAAAATGCCAAAAGTTGTTTAATAGTTTTCAAAAGGATCGGTCTACTGGGCGAATTTCTACAGCGTTTTTTCCGTGATGCAATTTGATGTGACACACCCTTTATGATCCGAATGAAACGATTTCAATGTTACAGGCTCCGGAAGTGAAGCAGTTTGCGTTGCACCGAAAGAAAGATGCGCTGCCTGAGTCAAGAATTGTCTAGTGTAATTGTGCCTCACGAGCACTCTGAGGGAAATCTGGATATTCAATGCAGAATGGTCGCTAGGAATTTGTTATTGCAACAAGTTTTCAATGCGAAAAATCATCTTGTTTTTCTTTAATTGTTTTTTTTTTCTTTTTTTATCATTATAAAAACACAAAAAAAAATAAGACTAGTTCAAAATTGAATATAGACGCAATGCAATTATATCCAAATAAAATATATGGAAGAATGTCCACGTGGACAACAGGGGAGGGGTATAGGCAATGTCCACGCATGTCCACGGAGGGGGAGGGGGAGTCTAAAATCGTGCTTTTTCTGTCCACGTGGTATGTGAACAGCCCCATTAGGGTGGCAGCGAAAATAGTTATGTCAAATTTCAAAAATCGACCATGTACATTTTGTTTATTGGTCCAAAAAAATGATCTGTGCAAAGTTTCAGTTCGATAGGACATGATTTAGGGGTGCCTCAAAACGCTCAAAGTTTTGATTTTTTGATCCTCGAAAATCGTTCAAGGGGATAGTAAAGGAAATTTGGAAAATCGTTTTTTTTTCGATGCCAAATGACTTAAAAATGCATAAAACGTCGTGGTCTGGTGTTATCACGAAACAAATTTTTGACCGAAAATCATACTAAATCAATACTTGGAAGATTTTCGAGGATCAAAAAATCAAAACTTTGAGCGTTTTAAGGCACCCCTAAATCATGTCCGATGGAGCTGAAACTTTGCACGGATCATTTTTTGGACCAAAATGTACATGGTAGGTTTTTGAAATTCGATGATGAAATTTTTCCCATACATACATTGCCACCCTAATGTACATACAGCTCGGTCATGCACTATCGACGGAAACAACTTCGTGTATTCTAAGTCGGCACGATCAAGACCCGGAACAGAATTTGCTGTCCAATGCAATACGATTGGAGACAATAACCAGCGACAGTTTGACATGATTTTTGTCAGTTACAAAACGGCTTGTTCAGTAACCACAGAGTCGACCCATTTGTACCGTTGGAAAACCATCATCCAGCCCTTATATTTGCCCTCGGAAACATCGCACGTCTAGAATACGAGCTTGCTGTCGATCCCGATTCATTGAACTAAAGCCGAATAAACTATACCACGTTAAGTGAAAGTTCCAAATTGAATGGCTTTTCTACTGCCCTTGACTGTACAGATGTTGATGAGTCAGTCTATCAGCTTAGCTCAATTGTGAACTACTTACTCATTGACCATACTCCCCGATTCAAACCACCATGGTACTCGAAGATTCAGTTCAAGGTACCATGCGTTCTATCGCCAAAGATATGCTCAGGACCAATTTCATCGAAATCCAATAATATTCTGATGAACTGATCGTGGTTCTGCCAAAACGAACCAAGCGCCAAAAACATTATTTTGAGATATTTCAATGTGAAGTTTTAGTAAGAGCCAAAACTTTCACTGTGTCGAATCAAATTTATCATTATACCGCTCACGTGTTACAAACATGACGTCAAACATAATACTCCCTTCATGCTGTAAGCACACATCGTCATCAATTTCTGATTCAGAACCTTTAGAAATATGAAGAAAACAATATTATGTTGTTGCTAGACACGCAAAACTTCGTTCTCTTTGCAGCCAGAGCGAACCAGGTACATGCTAGCTATTAACATACTATTTTGTAACGGCTCTTGACTAACATCATGAATGGTTTATATATTGACTCACTTTTGCTGTTTCTGACAAAATGATATCTTAATAAATGAAAATAAATTGATTTAGGGATGCATTACACTTGGTTCGTTGTGGTTGAACAAAATTTTGAAAAATGCAGATCAGCGCTTCTACACTTCATGGCAGCCCTTAGGCTGTCTTACACACCAGATCCCGACGACATCTGATTCCAGGAGCTGTCCGAAACAGAAAAGCTGTTAAAGATTAGGATCTGCCTTCTTGGAGAAAACGATCACTATCCTCCGATGCCATATTGTGAGTTTATGCAATTTCGTTTTTTAACAGTCTGCTACACAGAATTTTTCTTCTGGAGCTGTTGCCAATTATCCGAATGGCATGGTCATTTTACTGTCGATAGATTATTACTTTCTGCGTCCAAAGGTGTAATTAACTCAATTTTGAAAAAAAATGCGCTTGGCTCGTTTTGGCAGAACACCGACCAACTGTTCGATCGAAACAAAATAGAATGGTTCATATTCGACTATGGCACCTGGAGGCTCTACAAAATCTATCCACTGAATTCCTCAATACAGTAGATCTTGTCGATGGTGATTGCTCCCCAGTATTCGAAGAAATGCTCCCTGGACCGGCACACAAACTTAAATCTTCGTACACACTGGGACACGACGCGTTGCTCAGAACAACATTGGCATTGGTCGAATTGCACTACGAACTGCTGCCCCATCCACCGTATTCTCCAGATTTGGCCCCGCGCAACTTTTTTTTTTGTTTTCAAACTTGAAAAATCTCTCGCCGGGCAGAAATTTGAGTCGAATGAGAAGGTCGTCGTCGCCACGGAGGCCTACTTTGCAGACTTCGAGAAAACGTATTTTTCAGATGGATTAAAGAAGTTGGAGCATCGCTGGGTCAAGTCCATCGAGCTAAAAGGAGACTATGTTGAGAAATTGATCGCCACTTTTCCAAAATTTTTGTAGGCTAAATAGTTATCGGACTGCCCTTGTATATTTTTATATGGTCATTTACTTCTGCCAGGTATTTCTTCACTTGACCAAAATGATTTGGCCGGTTCTCGGCTCGAAATGCCGAACGGCAAAGCTTCTGCCGCGGTCACGCAGCATCGTCGGGCGGCCGCAACCAGACTTCCGTTCGGTGTTCTCTCCTTTCTCCTGAAGATACAGGATGTTGTAAATGCTGGATCAGCCTTATCTGGCGGACACAAAGTGCTTCATGAAGTTCAACATCTTCGCTTCAGGGCGAATCGATCTTAGTTGCTTGACTTTTTTCAACATAGGTGCTGCAAATCAACTGATAATGACGTCGAAACATTTTTGTAGAAGGCCAATCGTAGGATTTAAGGAAACTTTTTTCCATCAATTTATCTTTTGTAGTTTTTTTCTCATCGCCATCCGAAATAAATCCATTATTTTAATCCATAGGGATAGGCCTTCCTCAAATGATTGCTATAGCGGAGTCGTTGAACCCGTTCCCGATTCAATTACGAATGAATTGGAATCTAGTATCTACGATATATTTGTAAATCTTCTGCATGTTCCATTTGCATATAGTTCTAAACTGGAGATCTCCAAGAGTACACCAAATACTGCATCGATTATGTCCAAATCAGTTTTCTGTTCTTCTGTGTCCAAAATCAACACAACCAGGCCCCATTTAAAGCTAAAATAGTCCCATATCCGCAACCAGAATCGATTCCTCAGTACACCAGATGCGATCCTAATTTGGGATCATCGTGTACTACGCCAAACTCATAGGCTGACCACACGTACTATTTTGAAGGGGTCGCACCGTTATTTCGATCATTTTTGAAGACGGGACTTTTTATTAATTTGTACCGTATTCAGAATATGAAAAATACTAGCTGACCCGGCAAACTTCGTCCCGCCCAAAATTTGTGTTTTGTTATCAATACCTTCAAACATCCACGTTTTCTTACTATGAGCAAGTTCATGGGTCCAATCGCAGAACTGTTCATTGATTGATCTTCTAATTGACCCCGTTGAATTTACCTTTTACTATAAAATTCCTAGTATTTCTAACAAAACTGTTTCATTTCTATGGCAGACCTCCTCCTCCCCTCTTCAGAAAGGTAGGAGAAGTGTTGAACCACCTTAGAAATGTTTCTTGCTCCCTAAAACCTTCACATGCCAAATGTGGTTCAGTTTGCTTGATTAGTTCTTGAATTATGCAGAAATTTGTGTTTCATTTGTATGGCGGCCTCTAAGGGGGGGCGGAGAGTCTAACCACCATAGAAACATTTATTGCACCCTAAAACCTTTGGATGCCTAATTTGGTCTCATTTGCTTGATTAATTCTCGAGTAATGCAGAAATTTGTGTTTCATTTGTACGGTAGGACGTTTCGGATTTAATCGTACGACACGATTCCAAAGACTACTTGCTTTATTCAGAGAACCTTGGGTTTTTATACAATTTTCTTCTATCCTAATACTAGCCTAAATTCACACTTAATGTGTGAAGGAAAGAGAAAACTATAAACGTTCTTGCCTCTTTGTATATAAATCCTTTACCTATCGCTTATCTGTGATTCACCACATGCAACCTGGTTAGAGCTTATCTTTGACTCATAACTGCATTCTAAGGGCAACGAACTTAGCACGATAAGAAATGTGTGCGATCTATTTGGTCCCTTTCCATTTTTTTTTTGGTCCCGTTATTCTATTGCATTGGGTTTTATTGCACCCGCTACCGGTAGGTGAGATTGTTATTTTAGGATCGTACACACGGTTCGCTCTTATCGAATCATGTTTTCCTTCTGTCTTTCTTTCGATCGTTTACGATATTGAAATTGAATTGCCTAATTCTTTCGATTTCTTACAGTTGGCTTTGTTGAAATGTCGACAAAAGGCTTTTTTGTCGCAATCACTGACCAATTGTTCGCGAGAAAGTTTTTGTTTGATCCTCCTAAATGATTTTTCTCTTGAACATTGTATCGAGCAGAACCGATATGTGTGACATCTGAGAAACTGCTGACTGCTTGCTAGTTGGAGGGAGAATGAGTATTAGGAATCGCGAATGGCTTGTCTATACCCAATAAATTATAGACAAGCCAAATTAATTTGCAATACAATGCGTTTCACAACTATAGAACCACTCATTTTTTCTGAGTTTCCAGAGATATGTAAAAGGTCGGTTGTATTGAAGTATGTAGTGTGGGATATAATAACTATCTTCACTCAAAAAGACTGGCCATTTGAACTTTATTGTTGTGTTCAGGTTCGAAACAATTAAAAAACTAAAATTCGAGTGTTTCATAACTATAGAACCAGATGGAAAAACTCTCACTCCTCAAAATAAACGTCAATTTCACATGAATTACAATAAGTTTCTAATTCGTAGGTCATCTTTAGTTCTCAATCAGTTCAAATAACCAATTCGGGATGGTTTCGACCAAGCTGCGCCATAGTGTAGTGTGTATCTCGTTCTACGCGGAGGATTAAGCTCTTCAAATCACTCATTGAGGAAAATATTTTTAAAACGGCCTGGTTCAGACAGCTTTTCATCAACACCAATGTACAGTCAGAAGTGCAATGAAGTACTTCAGAATCATTTACTGTTGTGTTTACATCAAAAACAATGTGATAATTGGGTAATTTAGCATCATTGTGCACCCGTGGTTGAATGGTTAGCGTCTCACATTATCATGCCAGGTGTTCGGGTTCGATTCCCGTTCGGGCCGGGGGATTTTTCGTCAGAGAAATTTCCTTCGACTTGCACTGTGGTCACGCGTATTCTAGAGCTTGCCCCTCGGAATACATTCAAGGCGTGTTATTTGGCTTAAGAAATCTCAACTTAGTATTAATAAATGACGCTAGTTAATGCCTACGTTGAGACGGCAAAAGTTCCACATGGAACGTTAACGCCATTCAAGAAGAAGCATCAATTCATAGCATCCGGTAAGTCAAGGCATGATTAATTGAATAGGGTCTTCAGATTCTGGACTGGTCAGCTTGTTTACCAGATCAAAACCCTATCAAGAACTTATGAGGAGTGATTGTACACATAGTAGATGCAGTTTACAAGCAGTGAAAAGCTTAAACGAACATTATCCTCTGCTTAGAATGAGATACACACTACAACATGGTGCAACTTGGTTGAAACCACTCTGAATTAGAAACTTCTTACGTAAATTTTATAAAGGAGTGAGAGTTTTTCCATCTAGTTCTATAGTTATGAAACACTGGAATTTTAGTTTTTTGATTGTTCCGTACCTGAACACAACAATAAAGTTCAAATGGTCAGTCTTTTAAATGAAGATAGTTATGATATCCTGCACTATATACTTCAATTCAACCGACTTCTTATATATCTCTGGAAACTCAGAAAAAAATGAGTGGTTCTATAGTTATGAAACGCAGTGTATCTCCTCTTCTCACAGTGTCCGTATGAACGAACGCTGCATTTGCAGTTGGAGCGAGCGCTTAACGCACGCAGTCAGTGGTATATAAAAATTTTCCCTCACTTCACTCGTTCCTCGGTATAGTATGCACAGTCAGGCATGCACAGAAATTTGTAGAACAAATGTGTGAGAAAATGGGTATGCTTTCTGTTTAGAAGATCGTAATGCATAACATATCAAACAATTTCAATTCGATTGTTATGCGAATCGTTGCCCGTTCATCCGTCAACATCCGTTGGCAGCAAAATGAGTTATCAACGTTGAAACTGTTCCATAAAAAATTGACATGTTTTTTGATCTGGCGTCCTTACTGAAGGACGTAATCTTGACGTAGGACTAGTTGATTCAGATGAAATAATAGAGGCAAAATTCCTTAAGAATGTGCGAATTTTTCATGATACTGCGTTGAAGTACATTGAAAAATGAAAGCCTAGTCTAGGACAAACATATTAAAGTCCATTCCGGATATTAAAAAGGACATTAGAAAAACAAATCCGGTTGATATAGATTACAGGAATTATAATTAGTGCGATAAGAAGGTGGAGAAAATAATCCGTACCAATTGCAAATCGTTGTGGCCAAATATTTTCAGAAAAGAAAAACAAACTTCTAGACTGTATGGAAATCGTGAAGCTTACTGATTATATTTTGGGTTTCGGCCTCATTCGATAGGACCTTTAATATAACTACTATATAAAACTTTCAAAAATCATTATCTTCTTCGCGAAGTCTCTTCAGCATCTAAATATTACTTCGTTATAGGGAGCCAAGCAGGTACACCAAAGAATGTTTGATTGATTGGATTCACTCAATAAAATTCTTCAAATAATATTAAACAATAATTTACGTGTCCCGTTTTTATTCCTGAACTATTACACGCGAATTGAATGAAAACTCGTCACCACGTGGTGCGATTTTGAGATTTAGACGAATCAATGGGTCATTCAACTTTCCGGAACGTTCAGTACCAATTTTGCCGTACATGGCATGTTTTCGATGTCGGAAAAACAAAACAAGATTCATATGAAGCAAAAATGTGCACACATATTTTATCACGAAACACCAACATTAAATTCTAACAGAGCTTCCAATATAGCGCGGAATTCCTCCAGCACGAATATCATCGACTGCAATTCGAGCAATGTTTATTGTCTCTCGTGAGGAATGCACTTTTTGATAGATTGTCCAATTACATCTGCGATCTACGCGTTCCCGCCTGAAGCTTGGAGCTTCCGCGAGCGCAATTCCACCAGACGTGAACTCCGAATGAATTTCCTGTGTATATCCTGTACACAGTTCAATGAGCTGCTGAAGTCAACAGAACAAATACAGGCGGAAGTACACATCAAACTGCTCTCTGTTCCCGTTATCCACGTGCGCACGGGGGTGTATGAATCTCTATGGATTCCGTGTCTGTACGAAACTGTCGTATCCATTCTGTGGAAAGTATTCATTTGTTTCCGTTACAACGACACAGAGAAGGAGCATAATTTTGGAACAGAAAAAGTCGATTGAATGTGTTCGAATTTGATACCGTCTTATACGTTGTCATGCCCAATCGAACATGTTTGCACCGTGTTTGCGATTCTCTGTAATTTTCTATTCGAATAAGCATGAATATCGAAACTATACCAGTGCTGAAATGTATCAATTTATGATATAGATAGCATCTGAGAAAGAGCTTTTTGACGTAGGATTACGTCTTTCGGGAACATATTGGGATACAAATTGAAAATCGAAAATCGAGCACATCATTAAAATTGTCCAATTTCAAACGCTTATTGCTCAGTCATTTCATGATGGATTGATGAAATTTTTGCGTCAATCGATTCCGGCACTCCATAACAATTTTTTATATTGAATAAAATAATATATGTCATGAAACAAACTATCGAACAGTTGAAAAATCTCAACCCCTATCCTAACGGAAATATCCACTTCTAAATGGTCGAAATTGATGACACATGCGGCGGTTCCCTAACAGAGACATCAAAACCATTCTGCCTGGGGGAAACGACATTGCAAAAACATAAAAGTAGGGGGAGCTTTTGTTCCTACCGAAATGTGTTCCCTAACAGAGATATCAAAACCAAGATGCCCGAAGGAAATCGGCATTGCAAATATATGCAAATCGGGGGCATTTTTATATTGCAAGTAGGGTAAGTGATACGAATAATTCTAGCAAATAAAATTTAAATTTGGAACTTTAATGTTCGTGAAATTTCATATCAATGACCGATCGTGTATTGTGAAAAATTTAGCACAAGTGTAATTGTTAAATTGTATATGGTAGTAGTTGTGTTAAAAATGACTTGATAAATGAAATGATTTATTTCAATTTTCATAAATAAAAACCAATATGTGTTCCCGCTCGAGAACGGGTCGTTCGGTTTAAGTTGTCTGTTTTGTCGTGTTCATTTTCACCCGAGGAAAGTTCATGCGGCGAGAAAAAATTGGAAAAGTGAAGAAATATGAAATATGAAGTGATTTCCCATATGCTCTACTTATAGTATTAGGTGTTGTTAATCCAATTAAAATTCGTATTGGGTTGAATAAACGCTCAGAAAGTAAAAATTATAAAACAAAATTACCTTTTCCATTTCAAATATGTTTTCTCTATATTAAAGTAACATGTTTTTACTGATGAGAAAAATTGATAATTGTGTTCGGTATGGTAATTATCTTATATTACATTGGTGAGTTTTTTTTCTTTATTTCATTCATACATAACACAGGAGGCATCTCTTCTAGGGTCACAGAGGGCGGTTTTCATCATTTCTCATTCCACTTCGGCATCTTCTCACCACCCAACGACTGTTTACCATACTTCTGTCATCATCACTCGATGAACACTGGTGGAGTGAACAAATAATGCTCAACTACTAAACAAAATTGCCTTTCTCATGGCCACTAAATTATTATCAAAGAGTTTAACGATGTAATTCTTCAAACATATACAAAATCAACAGATAGCCGAACGGAATCCTACGTCAACTATGCGGTCGTGTCTCAGACACAACCCCCCTGTGACTTTTTTTTTGTTCCAGCTCAATTGCTCAAATTCAAATGCATTTTATGTTTGAATCAATGGGTTGCCAATCGTCATTCTACGCTTTTTAAGGTAACATTTTCCAAAAAAGTACAACACCCGAAGTGTCTTCGAAACGCTAGTTTCATGTGTCCAGTTTAATTTGCACTACACAATTAGCCGCATGGCCAATTTGTAGAAACACGTCCAACAACACAAAACAAGACACCTATTTGTCGGAATCGATCCCACTTATCGACACCGGTGTGTTCATGCATGCACCGGGAGCAAAAACCGACCAGTTTATCTTCCTTTCGGCTCGATTCACGGCCCTCCCAATGATTGACCGGAAACAAGTTTCCGGCAGATTGAGCTGGAAATTTGTATCGATGATATGTTTCGTAGCAACTGGTGAGGTTAGAATGGTTAGAATACTCAGAAGAGCAAACCTTTACCGGAACACGGATCGATGAGCTGCAATTTTGCAGCAAACTTTCCCGCTCAAACGTTGGATGAAAACATGTTTTATGAAAAAAGGATCACAGGCGAAACAAAAGTCGCACAATTCAAGGAAATATCATGCACGATTCGTTAACACGTTGAGCCCCGGATTTTTTTTGCTATGCTCTTCCTTCAGCCCGCATCAAAAGCATTTGTACAATATCAGTGTCGGTCTCCACTCCCGAAGATATTTATTGTATAAAAAGAAAGTAACAGTTCGGCTGAAAAGTTCATAAGGTTGACGTCTAGATGGCGCCTCTTGCAAAAATCTACTTGACTATCACAAAGCATCATCTTTTAATGGATACGTGTCAAAATTTTACAGCAATCGGTCGATTGTTTCGTGAGTTACAGCATTGAGAGCGAAGAAACTTTTGGTATTGTGAAAAAAATGGAAAAATCACAAATCAATGAAAACGATGGCAAAATTTCATGAATTGGGCTTCGAATTGCTTCCGCATCCACCGTATTTTTCAGATCTGGCCCCCAGCGACTATTTTCTGTTCGCAGACCTGAAGAGAATACTCGCTGACAAGAAATTTAAGACCGACGATGAAGTGATTAAAAAAAAAGAGTACTAGAAAAATGATATCGAAAAGTTGCAAGATCGCTATAATCGCTGTATATCGCCTCTAAGGCAATTATATTGAATAATAAAATTGAATTTTGCAAAAAAAAATTACTGTGTTACCTTAAAAAACTTTTCAGCCGAATTGCTAGTTAGAAGTTCGACTAGAAAGAAGTCACATATCGTAAATCATCCGAAAACAAACCATGTTATTTTTATTTCCTTATTTTGTAACTGTCAATCCCAGTGTTCAACGTTTTCTAACGAAATGCTCAACGTCAGGGACCTAGGGATCGACACGGTCTCATCGGACCGACAGTGAATTTTTCGTTGAGAGAGAGGATATGTGGAACTTTAATGACAAAGTTAGAAAATGATTTTTAGAAAAGTCCACTGTATGCCCTCAAGGACTGAGGTAGGTCAGACGAAAAGTTCATTGTCGGTCCCTTAGTTCATTCGGGGTTCAACATGTTAATGGCAAATAACCATAGCCGACACAAACCCGTTTTTTCGAGATCAATTTGTAGTATATGTTTTAAAACTGATCAATTACAAGAGTTTAACTACTGATAGAACCATTCATGGTAGACTAGCTGAACATGGTTACAAGAGGAGATTAACGAAGAGATGTCCATTTGTTGGCAGATCAAACAAAGTGCTGCACTTGACTTTTGGCCAGAAGCAGGTAAACAAGCTTGAGAAGTTCTGGAGATGTATTTTGTAAACCGACGTATCAAAATTTGAGTAATTGATTTATGCTAACAGTATGCAACAAGTTATCGAAACCATGAGGAGGTCATGAATACCGTATGCGTGATAACGATTGCACAATCATACAAATAAGATTCCCGTTCCACCTGTACATACAATGCTTTAGTTTGGTTTTCATTGCATGCACGTAAGCCATAAATCATATCATAATATGCTCAGAATAAAAGAAGCCAATTCCCTTAGTTTGACGGTTGAACCATGACGAAGTGGCAACGTATTCGTGATTTGTCCTGTGCGTAATTGACGCAAAATAGCCGCGCCGTGGGATAGTCCCGCTAGTTCATGAAAAGGGTCTTAGACCGAGAAAAGAGACTACTCCGCGAAGGTGGCCACAGGTCGTCCTAGGTCAGCTCTGATTCCGAGGGTTATGGCTGCCATCAAAACGAAGATTCGGGCGATCCAGCGCGTTCAATGGGGAAAACGGCGAAGGAACACGGGATCAGTGACTTTGCGGCACAGAAGATCGTACAGGGGGATTGCGGGGCGAAGTCAATGGCACGGAAAAAAACTCACATGATTACCAACCGTATCCGGGAGCTACGAGTCGAGCGATCTCAGAAAATCTTGAACTTCCTCAAACAAAAAAATCCGGTAATCCCATTCACCAATGGGAGCGTATTTGCTATATTCGTTCTCTCCCGGTAAAAACGTGTATCTGACCAAGCATCCTGCTAGCGTTACGGTGTTTGGACTGGTGGCTTCCGATCGCATAAAAAATGAACCCGAAGCCAAATGTTGTATTTCGACAAAATGGGGCTCCGTGCCACACCTCAATCCGCACTCAGATGTGGTTGCAGGAACATCTGCCGTTCTGGGCGAAGGGTTTAGATGGCCCCAATCTTAATCCTCTGGATTACTCAGTATGGCGCGTCATGATGGTTAAGGCCTGTTCTGAACGCCCCCCTTTTTGAAACGTTACAAATAAAAAAAAGACGGGTGGGTAATGTCGGGGACATAACCGGAGTGACGTAGGACTATACAAGGGGGACAGCTTTTGTTAAATATATATTTTAAATATATTGTTTTATTTTCTTCTCCTACGTTAATACCTACCTATCTACCTGAAAAGTGGATTAGTTTACTGTTTACTCTTTATGAATATGTTGATGGTTCTGAAAAGAACCTTTGGTGTTGTGTTTTTGTTATCACTCGATATTCCCATCTTGTTCGGTTAAACCTTCCTGTTTAGCTATTGCGTTTGCCACTCGCCACAGCTTTCACAGTTGGAAAATTTCTTCCCATCCAGCTTGTGACATATTGTTCAGTAAATTACATTTAATGCGACGTGCCGGAGAAACACTTTTCCACTCACTGAAACTAATTGTTGCCTTGATGAGCGCCGAACCGAAGCTGCTCTGTTCTTGATGCGGGTTTTCTGATTGTCGTGAGCAGCTTTGCAAGCCAACTCGAGCACTCCGACGGCCGAAACTCTATAATCGCTGTTAGGTATACTGGTGCTTCGGCACCAATCCGTTCGGCCTAGTTACCCTTGCGGAGCAATAAGTGAATGCAACCAACAGGGATCTGGAAACCTGCACGGTTCGAGTGAGACTTTGCCTTTCCCTTAACTTGTCCTCCTTTGTTACGTCCACGATGCCGATGCCGTACAACCACACGGGTTTACGGTTTGAAAGAAAATAAGATATTTTTCTGGGGTCCGCGTGTTTTATACTCTAGCGGTACACACTCACAGGATAGAGACAAATCGGCAGACTCAGCCAGAGGGGCGAGTCCAACGAGACGAACGAATGAGCGTTAAAAGGGAGCGATGGCAAAAAATACATTCATTTTCAGCTCTACTATACACCATTAAATTCAAAACCACTATATTTTATTATCTATTCAAACTGTATTTCATTTCATTTCACCCCACCCCACACCCCACTCCTCCCCTTTTTCCTTCCCATACCACTCCCACCCCCTTCCACTCCTCTAATCCCACCTAAATCCTTCCCACTCCTTTCCTTCCTATCCTCCTGAGAAGGGCCTTTTTGTTTTTTTTGTTTTTGGAACGCGCCTTTCGCTGGGTCACTTGTGCTTCGTTACTGCTTTGGTCCTCGGATCAGTAAATATTTACTTTTCTTTACAGCATATATTAAATATCTTATGAAGCATAGGATCCCTTCATACCTTCTTCTTTAACCGAGAGTCGAGCGGACAGATCTGATGAGTGGTTTTTTTTGGTTTCCCTTTCGCCAGTCCCCTCTGGGCTGGTTTTATTGTGGCTCTTCACTGGGCTAGAGGCGAATGAACTGCAAAGTTTAAAGCCTCTTAAAAACAAAGAAGGAAGGAAATACATTCATTACGATTTGTTCGCTCGTTGGATTCACATGTAGACTAAAAAGGGTCCTTTTCAGGATCACAAAATTATCTTCAATCTAAAGAGTTTATTGTTTTGTTATCACTCGATATCCCCATCCTGTTCGGCTAAACCTTCCTGTTTTTGCGATTTGTTGCCACTCGCCACAGCTTTCACAGTTGGAAAATTTCTTCCCATCCAGCTTTGTGACATGTTGTACAGTAAATTACATTCAATGCGACGTGCCGAAGCGCCACTCAGTGTCGCATTGGAGGCGATTTTAACCTGTAATTGAACATTTGCGATGACAGTGGTACAGTGTCGACTTTCAATGTGGGGTCATAATTTGGATCTCTATGTTTACAAAAATGTCCAACTAAATAAGTCGCATCACATGTCCGTCCAATTAGCTAAATGTCGAACTAATTGTAAATTACTGTACTTTCAATCTGGAAACAATTTAAGAATTGGTGAAAATTGAATAATCAGGAAATTTCCCAACTATCAATAAGCTCAGAAAAACTGCCAAATTCACATACTCATCAGGTCCTGGCAAACAAATTATGAAAAAATCAATTTGTGTTTTATTATTATTTTGGATAATGTTTTAGAAAGCATTGAACTGTATTTCCTAAACTCTTTTTTGGAAGGTTTAATGGCCCTGAAAAGCGCCTTGTTTTATGGAATGGTTCCAATTTAGAAAACTTAGTACTCGTGGTTTTGAAAAAAAACCATTTCGAACGCCCTCGATGCCGCCTTGTTCTGGATTTGCCACCAAAGCAGTTTGTATAAAGAACAAACTTTTTTCTTCTGCTACCTAATGCCGTTTTGCGATTGCGTTTGCCACTCGCCACTCGCTGCAACTGCCTGTTGTCTTGATGTCCACCGAACCGAATGTGTTCTGTTCCGAATGCGGGTTTTCTTATCGTCGCTAGCAGCTTTGCCAGCTAACTCGATCACTTCGGCGGCCGAAACTATATAACGCTGGCTAGGTGGACTGGTGCACTGGTACTAACGCGCTCGGCCTAGCTACCCTTGCGGGGAACTCCAGATCAACACGGTTCGAGCGGGATTTTGCCTTTCCCTTCACTTTTCCTCCTTTACCATGTCCAGACATGGCTGCTTGGGTTAGTTTGTTGATGTTTTGTGATGCGAACCGATGTGGTGTACGGTTTGAATGAGAATGATCGTTACGGAAGGAAGGAAGGTCTTGTATTATAGAGACTTTAAACTTTTTCAGTTCATTCGTCTCTAGCCTTGAGAAAGGCCCTTTGAAAACTCTACTCTACTCTATTACTCTACTCCAGCGCTACCACCTCCGCCCTCTTGCCTTGAGAAAGGCACTCGATCCCTCGCCGTCCAACTCGTCCAGCAACGATGTTGTCCAGTCGGTGTCCACACAAAGAATGATCGTTACGGCAGCGGAGCGGGGATTTTTAAGCTGACTGGCTGGCTCGAGAATTACGCATGTGTGAGACTGCGACCAATGTTTCGTTCATTTTTTTCTTTTTCCTTTCCAATCGTGCTTCATTCTATTTCGCTGCTGCTCTGGTTGCCCTTATTGGTCGGTACGATTTGAGGAGCACAAAATGGACCAATCAAAAATGGGCACATAGTGCATTTTGACAATGCTTGATATTTCACAATTATTCAATTATTTATCTCAAGAAAAATGAAATGTTATTCGTTATGATAGATGCGTAGATATATTTCCTATCAATTGATGCAAAAACCTTTGCGATCTATTGAGAAATGCTCGAGTTATAAGCGTTCCAAATCTTGCATTTTTTCCTACTTGTTCAGTGCCTAGATTTCCATTTCACCCCCTATATCTTCCGGTTAGACGTAGTCCTACGTCAAAAGGGCACAGACACAACCACATGGTTGACGTTGGATTCCGTTAGGCTATCTGTTGCACACAGATTATGAATATGTTTAAAAAATGACATCGTTAAACTCTTTGATAATGATTTGATGGCCCTGAAAATGACCGTTTTGTATGGTTGTTGGATATTGTTTGTTAACTCCACCAATGTTACAACCGAGTGATGATGGCGAAGGATTGTTGGAAATTGCCAACAAATCACCTGATCGGGATTTTCCAAAAATAATAATACGCATCAAACCGAAGACTGGGATTTATGTTCTGTCGATATTGGACATCCCTGGGACGTCGTTGTGGCGAATTTTGGAGAAAAAAAACTTGGCCTACATCCTTACAAGACCAAATTGACGCAAAAACTTAAGCCGCTAGACTACGACGACGAGCGTCGTATGTTCGTGAATTGGGCTGAGCAACAACTTGAAAATGATCCGGATTTTCATCGAAAAATCATCTTCAGCGGTGAGGCTCATTTCTGGCTGAATGGTTTTGTCAATAAGCAAAATATGCGTTTTTGGTCAGGCAGCAATCCACACGTACTCCATGAGTCACCAGTGCATTCCAAAAAAAAACGGTTTGGTGCGGTTTGTGGTCTGGCGGCGTTCTTCCGTGATGATCAAGACCGGCACGTTACTGTGAATGGAAATCGCTACCGGTCAATGATAACCGAATATTTTTGGCCCGAATTGGATGATATGGACTTGGACAATATGTGGTTTCAACAGAACGGCACCACAAGCCACACAGCGAATTTAATAATCGATTTATTGAAAACCAAGTTTGGTGAGCATGTTATGTCACGAAATGGCCCAGTCAATTGGCCGCCTCGGTCGTGCGATTTGACGCCGTTAGACTATTTCCTGTGGGGCTACGTCAATTCTATGGTCTATGCCAACAAGCCAGCGACGTTTGATGAACTTCGTACGAATATCGAACGTGAAATTGCAGCAGTATCGGACGATTTATGCTTGAAACCCGTCGAAAATTAGATTCGGCGTCTGGACTTCTGCAAGCGTGCCCGTGGAGGCCATGTTAAAAAAATGAGTTCCATACATAATGGCATGTACTTTCACACGAATAAAGAATTCCATTGATAGCCAAAACCGTTTTTGTTTTATTTAAAAAAACTTTTGTAGCGCTCTTATTGAAAACTCCTTTATTAACTTCTACAAACGAAAATGAGTAGAAATCTGGGTGCCGAGTGCGATGGGACCGTCAACCGAGCTAAAGATCGTACTTTGATCGGTCCCAAGACCTAGATTTCCTGAAGCAATTGATTTTGAAGCATTCACTGTCAATCATCAACGAGAAAATCCACCCTTGATATCTCCATCGTGTAACGGTGGCAGGGCCCGAAATCTTCGAAGGTGAAAAATGAAGACAGACTCTACTCTCAGTAGCTTCGCTTCGACTAGAACTGCTTCAGCCACAACAAAAACTGACCTGACTAGAAAATGAATTGACTAGCGTTGACTAGCGAGGATGACTGGTGAACTAGTCCAGTCAGTTATTATTTTAACTGACTCGACAAATGAATACAAATCTGCCACCAAACTGACTTCAATCCACACTTCCATTTCCCCTTGACACTAATTTTATACCCGCGTACGCAATATTATATTAGTGACACACGTTCTTGCTTCAAACGAATGTTCCGCATCGCACCCAGAAGAAAAGTTATATCCACTCCATTCGAAGCATGATCAAAGTCGAAGGAGATAACAATAATATTAGCTATAGCTTGATCTCAATACAAAAACTTCTTCTTGGATGGCACTAACGTTCCCAGTGGAACTTTTGCCTTCTCAACATAGGTATTACTTGCGTTATTTTTATTAAAGGGTGTGTCACATCAAATTGCATCACGGAAAAAACGCTGTAGAAATTTAATTTTTAGGAATTATATCTTCAGCTTTCGCTTATAATCAAATAAGAGTGTATAGATCACGTTGGCCATGCTTCACTGTCAATTTTTCGTAAATTTGGAAAAATGTCGTCGAACGAAAAAGAGCGTCGTGAATTAATCCTGCGCACTCAGTTCGAGAATCCGGAGTTGTCACATCGGGACATCGGTAAGATGCTGGGAATCGTCCAATCCACGGTCAGCAGAGTACTAAAACGATACTTCGAGAACCTAACCATCGACCGGAAGGTGAAGAACGGCAAAAATGGATGCTCCGTCAGTGAAAAAGATCACAAGCGCGTAGTTAAGCAGTTTAGACGTGATCCGAGAAGTTCGGTCCGGGATGTCGCCAATAAGCTGAATTTGTCAAGTTTATTCGTCTGGCGGACCAAGCAGCGGGAGGTCCTGCGTACATACAAGGTTCAGAAGGCTCTAACCGCGACGAAAGGCAAAACATGGTGGGGAAGACGCGAGCCCGGAAGCTGTACACCGAAATGCTGACGAAGCCGCATTGCCTGGTAATGGACGACGAAACCTACGTCAAAGCGGACTTTCGTCAGCTGCCGGGCCTGTTGTTCTTCTCCGCAAAGGACAAATTCAGCGTTCCGGAGGAGATTCGCAAGCAGAAACTATCCAAGTTTGCCAAAAAGTACATGGTGTGGCAAGCGATCTGCTCTTGCGGAAAGCGGAGCGCCCCCTTCGTGATGACCGGCACGGTAAACGGGCAGGTTTACCTTAAGGAGTGCCTACAGAAGCGCTTATTACCACTGTTGAAGCTGCACGAGGGCCCGACCATATTCTGGCCGGATCTCGCTTCGTGCCACTATTCAAAGGACGTGTTGGAGTGGTACGAAGCCAACGGGGTCACCTTCGTGCCAAAGGAAATGAACACGCCCAACGCGCCGGAGTTTCGCCCAATAGAGAAATATTGGGCGATTATGAAGCAGGCCCTCCGGAAGAACCCAAAAGTTGTCAAATCGGAGGCAGACTTCAAGAGAAAATGGATTTCTGTTCAAAAAAAACTACAACCTGACGTTGTACAGAACCTTATGGACGGGGTAAAGAGGAAGGTGCGAGCATACGGGCTTGGGCTCGAAGTATGAATAAAAAGAAAATGCCAAAAGTTGTTTAATAGTTTTTATTTTACTGTCTAAAATTTTCAAAAGGATCGGTCTACTGGGCGAATTTCTACAGCGTTTTTTCCGTGATGCAATTTGATGTGACACACCCTTTAATAGTACTTAGTTGAGATTTCGATGTCGAATTCCATGCCTTGAATGTATTCTGGAGTGGCAAGCTCTAAGATACGCGTGTCCTCAGTCCTAGGCGGAAGTATTTTTTTTGCGGAAAATCCCCCGGCCAAAACGAGAATCGAACCCGAACCCCCGGCATGATAATGTGTGGCCCTAATCACTCGGCTACGGGAGCAATCTATTTTATTCATATAGCATTCGACCGATACAAATTTTCTGAGAAAAAAGTGAGATAAAAAGATTTTTGAGGTCGAAAACACAGGTTTTATAATGGCAACCCTGCCCAACAGTACAATTATTTCAATAACTTCATTGTTTTACTTGCAAATGAATTTGACTTTTGGTACATACCTACCCGTCAGTGAATTAAATCTTGAAATTACATCACTCAAAATACAGAAGCATTTCATTTTTTCAGTTTTTGTTTCCCTTTTTCACTTTTATCCAGTCTAAAATGTTATACGGTTGAATTCTATTAGAATAACTTGTAAATAGGGTTCTCTTTAGCATTAATATGAAATTCAAAATGTAACTATTGAAATCTATCGTGTGTCCATCTTACAGCCACTGTCCATCTTACCCGCACTTCCCGTATCTTTTCTTGTCATCACCTGGTCTAGTAGTTGTTTCAATATCCTTGCCAAAATTTAGTAATCGGAATTGAATAACCTTAGGAATCCGTACGACTTAATTTGTTCGTGCCCGGACCTTTTTTGCAGAGTTAAGTTCACCCCTCAACGAACGTTTCAGGAACATCCCATCAAACCACGTGATTAACAACTAAGTTCTAATGGGAGATTCCCTCGATTGACTCGACTTTACATGGCTCTGTTTGATGTTATTTTCTGCTAAATTCTCTGCACTGCTGAGCTATTTCAAATAGTCGAACACGTGACTCTCTATTTCTCTAATGCGCATGATATTGTATTTTGTCGGCAGAACCATTCTGCTTTCCTCTTACCGACTTAAAAAAAAAAACTTTTCTCACCGATCGGTCGTTTATGTGCTGGTTCAGCTAAAATCAAGAATTACTGTTCATTTTATACTGCCTATGATTGCATAGGAGACGTAATCACCAACACCATTAGTGCAATGCAGACATTTAGGTAGTTATAACATTCAAAAAACACAATTGCTTCTCTTTGTTCATTGTTCAGTGCAGTGTACGAAAAATAGTAATTATATGAGCAGTGTTGGTTTTTTATATTCATCTACTTCCTTCCTTCTTTGTTTTTAAGAGGCTTTAAACTTTGCAGTTCATTCGCCTCTAAATATTCATCTATTACAAACACTAAGTAATAAGACACTATCGTGACAAGCATGTTTGGACTCTACAAAGAATGTGATTCAAACACATAATACTTATAATTGTTGATTTTCGAACGATGTATGAAAGCTGTATGAAACTACGTCTGTTATGTGGACAAACAGTGATTTTTCGAAAACGTTTTTTCAGAATTGCTCAAATGTTTTCGAACAAAAAATGTTTGTTTGCATGTTGAGCAAACGTATTACATTGCGTAGGATGCAAAATGGCGAAAAAGCCGCTTTTGTTCATTTTGTCGCTGACGTATCCTATACAAACATGGGCAGTATAGTAGCGATCGTATTAGGCGTATCTTGACAGAAACCTCCTACCTCTTCCGTCTTCGCTTGTTCAGTAGTGGTTGTGCAGTGTTTGATTTTGATAATTATGTCTAAAATGTATTAAAAATAAGAGGTTTTGGGCCTGATCACAAATATCACTGCCACGTACGCTTTCACGTCACTTACACTTCACTTAATCTTTTTGTGTCTATCATCATTGTCACGGACAGTTGCATGTAAAAATGAACTCTGTGAAGTGAAAGTTTTCATTCCCGTTTATAAGAGACATGTTAGTTGCATAATGTCGGGTGTTTGAACGTTGTGTCGGTTGCATAATTTCGGACGTTTGAACGTTATGCAGGTAAAATTAATACAATTTAATGAGATAATATTCCATTTAATTAATCGAATATTTTAGAACGACAAGTTTGCGATTATACCTCGATGATTAGTTTGCTGAATCAAATGCTGGCTTAAAGATGAGGAGGAATACCTGGTTGCTCGGGAATAATGTAGTTGTTGAACATATGGGAATGTAATTCTACGCTAGAGATAAAACATGACTATTATGTTTAATAATCGAAATCTCACATACTCTTGTACTTAGCTCTGTCTTACTTGTTTTAATAGTGAGAAATATTCAGAATCATTTTTTATGAACCGTTTCTACAATTTAGATGAATAATAATATCTTCTATATCTCAGAACAAACCCGAATTTATCCACCTCACGATCAGTATAATCTGAGCTACTTCCATATGGGATTCTGAAGTTTATTCATCTTATCCTTCCCATTCTCGTATAATTTGATGTACGGGACATGAGGTTTGATTTAATTATTTGAACAGAAACTGGTCAGCAGCGTCGGCCAGGAGCATAATCCTTATAGAAAACATCTGATGGGTTTCAAGGAATTTGAAAAAAGCGGAAACTGTTTCTGATTTTCTTTAGACGGATATCAAAATTATGGAAAAAGAACTAGAGAAGAATTTAAAAAATTGTTCGAAACTTATTATCACTTTTTTAATATTCTTCATCCAAAGTATGTCTTCAAAACAATACCGTTGAAAACATCTATAACTCAAAAAATTATAACTATCGTCCTGATTCTGGTCTGGGTCGCCAATTGTGAATGTTTGAATTACAAAAACTAGCTCTGTAATGTTGGAAAAACTCTACAGTTATTATTTTATATTCAAAATATCAACAAATCAATATTATACATAATCAATCATAATGATCGTATTTGGACCAGTGGCCTCCATTGCCGTTGTATGGTATTGCAACTCTCTCTTAGTCTAATCCTAAAAATAGAAACAACAAATTCCTGTTCATTCAGGACAATCGGAAGTAGACCTTCACCATGTTTCAATGAACCTACGGGGGCTACATTTTTAATCCTTAATTACATCCCATAGCGCATTTACCGAATCCAAATAAACAAATTTACGTCCTCTGGATACGTCAGAATTTCGTTCTAAAAAGGCCACCAGGCGGGTAAATTGCTGTTTGTTTATCTTTTACTTAAACTTACTTTTACTTTTACTTAAACAAGACAAGACAATATTCAAAATGTTAGCAAAAAAGCTAAATAAATACGAAATTAAACTTACTTCATTCCGCGTGAATAGTTTTCGCCATCTAAAACACAAGTGACAAATATACCTGTTTATCATCTCCGTGACATGACAGTATTCATAATAACACCGAATTCATCAAAGTTGTCACGACGGATGAACTCTTCTGGATTCTACACACACGGTGACAGCCGTAATTAAGGTTGTATACAATTCACTTCCTTTACACCGTGAAGTGACGTTCGTGATCAATTCGATCTGTAGATCAGTACCATATGCGTGATAATGTTTGCACCATCGTACAAATAAGGTTCCCATTTTACCTGTGCGTACAATGTCTTGGTTTCCTTTGTGTGCACGTAAACGTATAATTCATACCATAATAGGGCCTGATCACGAACGTCACTTCACGGTGAAAACGAAGTGAATTGAATACAACATTATTACGGCTGCCACCGTGTGTGTAGAATCCGGAAGAGTTCATCCGTCGTGACAACTTTGATGAACTCGGTGTTATTATGAATACCACGATACTGTCACGTCACGGCGAAAAACCAGTATATTTGTCACTTGTGTTTTAGATGGTGAAAGCTAGTCACGCGGAATGGAGTAAGTTGATTTTCGGATTTATTTAGCTTTTTTGCTAACATTTTGAATCTTGTCTTGCTTTTTATGAAAGAGAAGATAAACAAACAGCAATTTACCCGCTTGGTGGCATTTTTAGAACGAAATCCTGACGTAAATTTGTTTATTTGGATTCAATAAAAGCGCTATGGGATGTAATCGAGGACTAAAAATGTAGCTCTCGTAGACTGATTGAAACAGGGTGAAATTTCTAATTTCGATTGTCCTAAATGAATAGAATTTTTTTGTTTCTATTTTAAGGATTAGACTAACAGAGAGTTGCAACCCCGTAAAATGGCAATGGCGGCCACTGGCCCAAAACGATCATTATGATTGATTATGTATAATATTGGTTTGTTGATATTTTGAATATAATAACTGTAATGTTTTTTCCGATATTGCAGAGCTGGTTTTTGTAATTCAAACATTCGCAGTTGGTGGACAAGACCATAATCAGGACGATAGTTACATCGAATAAGGGCATTGATCTTTTGTTTTTACGTAATAAATATTTTCAACGATATTGTTTTGAAGACATATTTTAAATGAAAGACAATTTAAATTTCAAATAAGAAAAAAACTGAATCTATCATTGCAAAGCTTTGAAATTAATAATTTTTAAATTATTCTCTAGTTCTTTTTCCAAAAAAAATAAAACGGGCTTAATTTTGATATTCGTCTAACGAAAATCTGAATCATTTTCTGCTTTGGGCAAATTCCTTGAAACTCATCAGATGTTTCATATGAAAATTATGCTTCTTACCGACGCTACTGACCAATTTCTGTTTAAATAATTCTATCAAACCGCATGTCCCGTATATAAAAAAATTACACGAGAATGGAAAGGATAAGAGGATTATACTTCAGAATTCCATATGGGAGTAGCTCAGATTATACTAATCATGAGATGGATAAATTTGGGTTTATTCTGAGATATAGAAGATATTATTATTCATCAAAATTGTAGAAACAGTTCTTAAAAAATAATTCTAACGTTCACCTATACTAAATACTTCTCACTATTCAAACGAGGATGACAGAGCTGAGTACAAGAGTATGCGAGATATCGATTATTAAACTCATGATAGTCATGTAATTTATAGAAAGAGGAAATGAAATTACATTTCTATATGTTCAACAACTACATTATTCATGGAATTAAAACTCATGGAATGAGTCTGAATAGTTGGCATTGAAATACCTAATCATTGAGGTATAATCGCAAACTTGTCATTCTAAAACATACGTTCAATCAAATGGATAGTACACTTATTAATTTTGCCTACATAACGTTCAAACGTCCGAAATTATGCAACCGACATAACGTTCAAATACCCGAAATTATGCAACTGACATGTCTCTTATAAACGGGAATGAACATTTTCACTTCACGGAGTTTATTTTTACACGCAACTGTCCGTGACAATGATGATAGACACAAAAAGATTAAGTGAAGTGTAAGTGACGTGAAAGCGTTTGTGACAGTGATGTTCGTGATCAGGTCCATAGACTGCGAGTAAAAGAAGCCAATCCCCTCAATTTGACAGTTGTCGTAGGACAAAAAACGTCTCGGTTTAACGGAGGAATTTTCGGCATTAATTAATCCGCGCATGTCGATGGTCAGAAATCAACTCTGTATTCTTTGTTTACCAACTAGCTTATATAATAACCTAAATTAGCCTTAACCCAAACTCAAGCCATCGACGGTGTTTGAAAACAAGTGTTGACCCATGCGGAAGCCGCATCGCTGCTTGTACGCAAAGCGTACACGCGGCGAAAGACAGAAAGTAAACAAGGAAAAGTTTCGGAGAGCAATAATTTTATGACCCAGTGAGGAATGAATACGAAGCAATAAATTTGGTTCTGGGTTGCTTGAATGCAATGTTGTTAACTTTGCTTTCTGGGAAGTATCGTTTTTGGGGTTACTGGAAATAATGCATGATGAAGATGCATAGGGATGCTACACAGTTACACCATGACGGAGGCGCAGCATATTCGTGATTTGTCCCACGCGTAAATGTCGTAAAAAGACATTTCTATCGCCGGCGGAGGGTCCCGGTGGCCCACGAAAAGAGTCTTAGGTTTTTTTGAATAAATAAAAAGACATGAAACAGAAATTTGCATTGCTCAAAAGTGCTAACATTATCACGTAAACGGTATTTTATGACATTCGAGACGTTGTAAATGAAAAAAAAACATTAGAATGCCGCAGGTCAAATGGAAACAATTTCTACCTCCACCATCTCCAAAAAATAAATGACTAGTACTTCAAGAAAGGGAACAATATGCCAAACCCTCCAAAAATTTTCAACCTGCAATGAATTCAGCAACAATGGAAGGTAACAAAAATCGAAATAAAAACAACATAAAACAATCTACACGGTGTAATTTGTTAGCTTCGGTTTACACTCACGCGAAACGGTATAACAATTAACAATTTCGAAGCATTCAATCTCCGAAATCAAAACTTCTCTTTATGCTCTCAAATCACGGGAAACCTGAGTTGACCTCTTGATTAACCCTAGCCCGTACCGACACAATTCGTACGTAGGCCAATTTCCGTTCCGAGCATAATGAAAACGTTCCTTCGGAGAAATGTTGGAAACAATGATTTAATTGTGCTTGTGGTTTTTGTGTAGAAATGTGTGTTTACTACGGTCTTACGATCTGACGGAAACAATCAAACGAACCAGACATCCAGAGCTCGACTACCTTTCCCCGGCAAACCTTCCCATCCGATGATGGTAAATTGAAGCCACATCTGCGGCTTGCTCTTTCCCAGCCTGAACGAACGCAAATTGACTACGCAAAGAAATAAATTAATTTTGCTTTCGGCTGTGGGTTCTCGTTTTGGGGTTTCACCTGTGTGTTTCAATGTAGGAAATAAATAAAGTCCACTCGAGAGATCGACAAGGCTGTAGCTTCGAGACCGGATACATTGATGTACATGGGTCATGTTTTCTCAAGCACACCCCAATAAATGCTTCAAGTTTCCCCAATCCCAGAACGGACAGGCCCGTGTTTCCAATCTTCAAACGGTCCGGACGGTCAAACTGCTTTCGGCTATCGGCTAATTGAATTCATCAACCGGAAATGCAAATTGAAGGCGATATTTATCAGCGTCAAATCGCCTTCAATGAATTTTACTCTTTAGTCCGTAAAAATACCATCGCTAACTGGCAACGCAAATGGAACGAAGGTGAATTGGGCCGGTGGCTCCACTCGATTATCCCTAAAGTTAGCCTCAAACCATGGTTCAAAAGTCTGGACTTGAGTCGGGACTTCATTCGCACCTTCTGCCGACTCATGTCCAATCACTGTTCGTTAGACGCGCTACTCTTTCGTTTCAATCTGGCCGGCAGCAATATCTGCGTTTGTGGCCGAGGTTACCACGACATCGAACACGTTGTTTGGTCGTGTGAGGTGTATCTTGTTGCCAGATCGAATTTAGAGAACTCCCTTCGGGCTAGAGGAAGGCAGCCCAATGTGCCGGTGAGAGATGTGTTGGCTCGGTTAGACCTTGATTACATGTCCCAAATATATGTTTTCCTTAAATCTATCGATGTTCGTGTGTGATTATCCTTATATCCTTATACCCTCCATTTCTTCCTTTATGAGTAATTGGTCCGCTTGCTATAAACAGGAGAATGAATTGTAAATTCACAATAGATGTACGAATAGATTTAAGAATTGAGTGTGTGTGATTATCAACATTGTAATAATTTCCTTATACCCCATCCTTTTCCTGAGAAAAATATGTCACCCTTCTAATCTCGAGTTCACCGCGAGTAATTGGTTTCCCACATTACTAACCATAGATTTAAGAAAATTGTTCATATATATAGTTTTAAAAATATATTTAAGATTTCGGCTCCTTTAAACTTATGCAACTGAGCCTGTAAAAATAAACGAATTTATAAAAAAAAACCCGGAAATGCATGATGTTGCTCTTTCGTGTGCGTGTGTAGTTTTCGCATAGATTTAATCGTAATTACAAATTCGAACTCAGAACTCTTCATTTTTCTTGATGAAATGTATTTCTTATGACAGATCTGTGTTGAATTCGAATCAAAAATCTTTGTTTATTTAATGTGAAGATGGCCGGTGACTTTTCGAAGTACAATCTCAGGTCAATCTCAGAGAACAACTAAGACCGTGTAAGTCTACACAAACTCAAGCTGAAACAACAATCGAGAAAACACTAGTTCCCGCACCCACGACCTTTAAACGGTCGCATTTATTTCGCTAGAATCGATTATACAAACGTACAATCGCGTTAGTGAAATACGGGGAACATGCAGAAAAACTGACCGCATTAATTGCATTTATGAGGAACCGCTCTCATTGTGATGATGGTTTGATTCACGAAATGAAACGAGAATTCTACCCTTTGGTGCACCACAATCCGGCTACACTTCAACCTTCTGTTACATACTGTTTCATTATTGTAATCTAATTTACGATCAAACCAGTTTGAATTACGTCGAATATTAACGAGGAAACACAACTGGCACAACGGAAAATCAACAAGGATATTATTACTGCACATTGGCGTCTACTCCAGTGTTGCCAAGTATAATTTGCAAAAGTTAGGAGTCATGGATATCGAAAATTAGGATCGCCTTGAATCCGTTGTTCTCGTTGAATGAAAAAACAATGCTTGTCTGTTTATCAGGAAACATTCCAAAAGGTATGGATGATGTTGAAAAATCAGCTACATTGGAACCACTGGTCTACACCATGCCAGCCAAACTTACCGAGTGGTTTTACATGACGTACATCCGTATCTCCAAACCGTCGAATCAGGCGAAACAATATGAAAAGCCACACCAAAGACAACGCGTTAGTTTGGAAGCAAATCTTTCGCTCCCCCTTGGGGGCGCAACAAAAATGATATTTGCCCTGCTTGATGGATTACCGACAGCTAAGGGTGTCGGGCGGTCAATGGCCAGCTACACCACAGGCGGCAAGTCAATGGAGCCAGGTTGAGTGCAAATATTTGTACGATGTGAATGGAGAGTTATAATTTGGACGACTGTGAACGGTTCGTCTTTCCCTAATGACACACGTAACATAAGTCGGAACGACGAATGAAAGCTAAAAACGGTCTGAGGACACACGCAAATAGGACAAAAATATTTGCTCCATTCGAAGCTGAGCGTTTGATTCAAGTCAGAAATAGCTTTTTCAGCAACCGAACCACGAATGCAGGAAGCCGTTGGTCGAGATGTGAAGGTTATAACCGCAACCCATCTAACCGCGTGAAAAGATAACTTCGCTTACTTGAATCAACATTGAATGCATTCAGCGAATAGCGTACATTATGACGTTGGTAATTAAGCCTGTCCGACAGAGATCCGAACATATTTCGAGAACTGCGAGCCAACTGAAAAACACACCAAAACAGCAAATGGTGGGTAACCATCGACAAAAGATCAAATGAAAAACGATAAAACTAAAACTAGAAGTGGGTTATATCTGTGATATAACCGCAAGGTAGACGTAGGACTCCCGTTGGATTAGTAATCATTTATTTGCAGTAGCATCTGAATCAATTCTCAACGAATGAATTAATCGATATTTTTAAAGTTCTTCTCGTGTGAGTGAATGAGTAGAAGTATGTAATTATCATTCAGAGAAATACAAAAAACTCAACTCTTTAGAACTTGTCGGTGACCCAAAAAAGAACCGATGGATTTACGTGGCTTTGTAGATGAACTATACTTGATTCATTCTTGTTCTCGCGAGCACAGTACGCAATATTTGTATCATTATTGCCAGAATGTATCTTCTAGACACACTGCCGTCACAGGCGAATTTATATATGTTCCACCACCAATATCTATCTTTGATAACGCAAAAAAAGCATACGTGCGCAAATTCGTAAAATTTCATTAACATGGCGGTATAACACGACAAACATTTTTTTTAAACTATGTTATAGACTTTCAACACATTTGGCTGGTTCGTCACTTTACATCCATTTTTGGAAGGATGTCGGGAGTGAGAATTGAACTTGTGACCCTTGGCGTGAGAGGCAAGGATGTTTCCACTACGCCAGATCGCCTCCACTGACGACAAACATATTGAAAAAGCCTATTTACTATAGAAAAACACAAAAAATTAGAAATGTTTTTTTAAATATCTCGAGAACTGCTGCATTTAGAAGGAGATTGATAATGGTCTTTTTTGTTTTAAATCACATCAGGATTCATAATTTGTGCCTAACGATGATTGTTAACATACCAAAATTCGAAGCTTCGACAATTCATAAAAATTCGATGTTCTACAAAGTTCGCCAAAAATAGTTTTACCATCTTGTACTCATTTTTTAAATTTTCTATATGACTTTTATTTTATACTAGGCAAACTTCGTCCCACCCAAAATTTATTTTTCGTTATCATATCCACGTTTTCTTACTAAGCGCTGATCATAGGTCCAATCGCAGAATTATTCAGTGACTGATCTTCTAATCTACCCTTTAAAATTAGCTTTTACTATAAAATTCCTAGTACTTCCACCAAAACTCGTCATTATAATATCAGATTATTTCCAGACACCATTCTCGTTAAAGATTTTTCAACCACTTGCAAATAACATGTTTCTCCGTTACGTTACATGCCAAATTTGGTAGTATTTGCGTGATTAATTCTCGAGTAATGCAGAAATTTGTGTTTCATTTGTATGGCAGAACCAGTCCCCCCTCCATCCCCTTGAGAGCGGAGGGAGGAGTATCTAACCACCATAGATTCATTTATTGCACCCTAAAATCTCCACATGCCAAATTTGGTTTTGTTTGCTTGATGATTCTCGAGTAATGCTGAAATTTGTGCTTCATTTGTATGACAGCCCCCTCTTAGAGAGAGAGGGGTGGAGTGTCAAACCACCATAGAATCATTTATTGCACCCTTAAACCTCCTTATGCTTAATTTGGTTTCATTTGCTTGATTAATTTTCGAGTAATGCAGAAATTTGTGTTTCATTTGTTCTTTTCCTTTCTTTTCTTTTCTTTTCTTTTCTTTTCTTTTCTTTTCTTTTCTTTTCTTTTCTTTTCTTTTCTTTTCTTTTCTTTTCTTTTCTTTTCTTTTCTTTTCTTTTCTTTTCTTTTCTTTTCTTTTCTTTTCTTTTCTTTTCTTTTCTTTTCTTTTCTTTTCTTTTCTTTTCTTTTCTTTTCTTTTCTTTTCTTTTCTTTTCTTTTCTTTTCTTTTCTTTTCTTTTCTTTTCTTTTCTTTTCTTTTCTTTTCTTTTCTTTTCTTTTCTTTTCTTTTCTTTTCTTTTCTTTTCTTTTCTTTTCTTTTCTTTTCTTTTCTTTTCTTTTCTTTTCTTTTCTTTTCTTTTCTTTTCTTTTCTTTTCTTTTCTTTTCTTTTCTTTTCTTTTCTTTTCTTTTCTTTTCTTTTCTTTTCTTTTCTTTTCTTTTCTTTTCTTTTCTTTTCTTTTCTTTTCTTTTCTTTTCTTTTCTTTTTTCTTTTCTTTTCTTTTCTTTTATTTAATTCTCGCATAAACGCGCTGCATTTCACTTCGATTATAAGTTATAGGACTGCATATTACATCTAAAATATGAAAACAAACAAGACAAGCGGAAAAAAGATCTACTCGTTTTCAGGAATATGTTTTCTCGCCTCATTACGGAACACTCATCACGTGACGCGGAACAGTGCATTTTTTTACTTAGTGACACGCGCAATTCATAACATACAATAATGCCTTTTAATTCTACAGGAGCAGTAATTTTTCATGCTAGTGCAAGGTTATAAAACTGCTGATTTATCGGTTTGTCAATGAAAGTATGTTATGATTCCGAAATTTTCGAGTTTTTATGCGATTTTTTTTTGTTTGAGTTAAAAAAACTATTGAGAAACGGTGTAAAAGATGAAACATATGATTTATTCATACAGTTCATGATTGATGCTTAAATACTAATACAAAACAATTCACATGCATTTCGGTTCGGACCAGTTTCATGAAATTGTTATGATTTCGTCAAATTTCGACTTCATTTCATTTTTTACTTTTTTTACCTCGAATATGGTCAATATGGTCAGAAGTTTCTCGAATCGTTTTTCATCCAACTTTTTGTCGGAATCAATGACGGGAGGGTAAAGAGATGATGTGGCTTTCGTCACAAGATACGTCAACGACGATCGCTTCATAAGCTTCAAACTTAGTGCTTTTAGCAATCTTTTCCATTCCAGACGAAAATGCAGGATTTGTCTTTTGGTCAATTTTGACGAGTTTTTTTATAGCTTATCTCTAGTGTCAAATCCCAAAACAATGTCAATCGTTGGCAAATGATTCTTCTCTTCATTAATATCTTCTATTGTTACCTAGGAGTGTCAGTCTCCTCAATCCTCAAATTCCAATTTAGGTTCCATTTGCTCTATTAACTCTCGAGTTATGCAGAAATTTGTGTTTTGTTTGTCATGGAACCACCCCCTACCCAACTTTTCAAAAGAGGGTGGTATGTCGAACCATCAAAGAAACATTTCTCGTACCCAAAAACCCTCACATGCCAAGTTTGGCTTCATTTGCTTGATCAGTTCTAGAGTTATGCAGAAATTTGTGTAAAATTTCGTATGGCATTATAGGGATTGAAAAACTAGATACGAAAACTGTGTTGAATAACACGCCTTGAATGCATTCTGGAGCTGGAAGCTCTAGAATACGCCACATAGTTTCTTTCGAGGGCAATTCACTTGGTATAGCTTGGTTTCTATTCGCTTTCTGTAGTACGAAACGTCTAAGTCTTCGAAATATGCCTCAGTTTCTGCGATGACTTCCTCATTCGATGTGAATCTCTTTTATTGGAGCCACCGCCTGAGGTTTGGGAACATATAGTAGTCGCTGGGGGCCAAGTCTGGAGAATATGGTGGTAATTGGTCTAACTTGACCGTCGCTTTTAGAACGTATGCGATGGTGCGTTGTCGTGATGGTACAGAACTTTTTTCTTCGTCATGTGGGGCCGTTTTTTTTTATTTCGTCATTCAGTTATCCAATAACTCTGCATAATACTCTCCGGTAATCCTTTTCTCCCTTCTGCAGATAACCGATGGAGATTATGCCATGCGCCTCCCCAAAAACGGAGACTAAAACCTTCCCGGCCGACCGTTGGTATTTTGGTCATATGTGCGGATAGCTTTTTATGTTCAAAATATCGTACAAAATGTATCCCACTCAGTCGATGCACTTGTTTCTGTGGATTCGTAGCCTCTTTTGGCCTTCCAGAGTGAAGTGCATCTGCGGTGCTTATAGTATGTTAGTTGCCTCATAGTCGTTGCAATTCAGAGTGTCGGTTCAGAGCCACTTTCCCTATACTGTTATCTGAACTACCATATTTGAATAAAAAATTATAGGAGGTTGTGTCCAAGATACGACCGCATTGTTGACGTAGAACTACACTGTTATTTTATATAAGTCGCCATACATTGGTGAAACTACTAGAATATAAACATTTCTCATCATATTGCGCTATTCTCAAAAGAAACGCTTATGTTAATATTACTGGCCTCGGAAAAAGTTGCATTACTTTCTCATGCTCGAGGGAAGCGCAGCTGTCACCCTTAGCGGAGGAGGCTTTGCTACTGGCAAGCGAAATCTAATCACATACAAAATTCCAGAACGACATTTACTTTCTTGGTGACTAAACAAGTAAAATAAACTCTTTTTGTTAATAACAACCTCGAAAACAGTAGCAATGCTTCATTATGATCAATATTAGCGCAAATGCAATCCTAGTTGAAGGCAGTTTTGCGATTGGCACGCGAACCCAAATAACTTATAACCAGTTCCAGTAAGACATTCAAGATGCTTGGTATTCCCCAATTTTTTTTGGGGCTCAACCTTAACGCCTGCTTCGCCATAACGTCAGTTTAATGCATTGATACATTCTCAAAGGCACCAACGAAACCCTTATGATGACGGAAAACAAACCATGTTAACAGCTTGGAAAAAGACTAAATTATGCCACACAGCTTGTTCTTTGCATCGATGCGAATTCGCTGATGACTTTGTCAAGAGCGACCGCCTTCACCACCAACGGGGGGAGCTTGATTTTGTTTGCTTTCTGGGTAACGGCGTTTACATTTTCGACCGACGCGCCTAACTCGCCTACTTCGCTGTTGTTCGATGCGGTGTCACATTCGCAAAGGCTCGGTTCAGTGCGAGCGCTTTTCACTGCACCAACATAGCGTGCATCATTAGATGACGCTTGTCTCGAAATTTTATTGCCCCTGTCAATGCGTTCGTTTTTTGCAGGACTCGAGCCTGCCTTCCTCTTCTTCTTGCTCATCTCACACTACGCGAAGCGTCCAATTTATGACGCGGAAAGAAAAACACACGATATGAATAACGCCAAAAACGAACTGAGAAAAACCACACGACGATATCCAAGTTGGATTACCACTGGTGGGGTCCAATCTTAGATCGAAGCGCAGCGAAAGCAAAGTGAACTGGATTGCTCAACAGTCCGATGCCGAATGAAAGTTTGCCTCAGCGAGATCCACTGTTTATACTCTTGGCAAGTATTCCCCTTCATTCTTCTACCTTTTCCTTTGTTCACGGAGACTTTGAATCCTAAGATTTCCCCTCCGTTGGTCGTCGATAAGTTGCTCGTTATTGACAGCTCTATTCGGAAAAGCACACAAATGGACAGAACAAATGTATGGGAAAATGGAAACGCTTAAAGTTTTCAGGAATTTTAACCATGTACAAACCAGGGGAATCTAATGTATAGCATATTAAACAAATCTTACGGAATTTACGATTCGTTTAGTATGTAAATCGCCAAAATATGTTGGCGACAAAAATAGTTATTAACGTTAACTTTACTTCATAAAAACGTGACCTATTTTTTGATTTGGCACCCTTAATGAAAGACGTAGTTCTACGTCTAAAAACTAGGGGTTGGCTATACCTGTGATAAAACCGCTAGGTTGGCGTAGGACTACCGTTGGCTTAATAATCATTTATTTGAAGTTGCATCTGAATCAAGTCTCAATGAATGAATATCTTGAAAAATTTCTGAAGTCCAATCAAGTGCGAGCATAGAGCTTCTTTCGTGTATGTTCTGCGGATGCATTCTGAGAAGAAAAATTTTGAACGACCGTTCAAAATGGTAGCAAAATAAAAATGGGATTGGCCAGAGCGAGCATAATTAGCCCATCGAACAAACATCATAGATATAGATTTTTGTGATTTCAACAGTTTATTTTCAAAGCATATTTTGAGCTATTGAAACAAATTTTTGGATAGGTATGTAACATACATCACTCATAGACCTTTCATATTTCCAATGAAATATTTGTCATACAACTTCGCTCAACCGGCGAAGAAATATTAACGTTCAAAATACTCTTTTAAAAGAATCTCACCGCACGTGGTAATTTCACAAGCATAAATAATTAACTGATACTAAGATTATAAGCCATTGACCAATGTTTTCAAAATTCCAGAAGCTTCCGCACGTGATCGGTAATGTTGGCATACAAACACTCATGTTTTTTCCAGTGCAAGTCGTCGGTCCAACAGAATCTCCGGTGCAGGAATCGATTATTATAGATATTTCTAACAAAGTACATGTATGCAAACGGTTATCAGGTTCCCTGTCGCGTAAATTTTTTGTTCAGACCGTGCAACAATTTTATAGCGTAATGTCCAATCTTGTATTTCATGGAACATGGAAAAAGAAATCTTGAAGTATACCCCCTTTCTTTGATAATTATTATTCTTGTACTAGCTGACCCGGCGAACTTCGTCCCACCAAGAATTCATAAATGATTTAAATAATTTCGAACACTGAAATTCCCTCAGAAATTATTTTCATGTACGTCTGTACTCGTCTATATTCGCCGTAGACAATTTTTTTTACGTATAAACATGACGCATAAACATCAAACCTGATACTGACTGTTAAATTCGTTGCTCCGTTCTTGAGTTAAATCGTGCGGAACGGACACCAAATCATTTTTATTCATATAGATTATTTGAATCATTATAAGAAGTATGTCTTATGGCGGGTTTACATTAGGGAGATCTATAGCTATAGATGGATTTATTCACGTGAAAATAGGTGTAAACGGGTGAGAATAAATATGATACACTTATTCTAGGTATATATAACTTGAATAAGTTCAGCATATGTAAACGCTTGTGAATTTCTCACTGGTGAGAAATCACTAAAGTTAGATGCAGTTCTACTTCAGGTGAATAAATTCACCGAAGATATGAATATATTCATTATAGAAGTTCACGCTAGTGTAAACGGTTGATGCGATTTCTATAAATCTCATCATATTTCTTCACATGAATATATCCCTAGTCTAAACCCACCCTTAGAAACAACAACAATCTACACAATTGTAAAACGGAGGAGCGTATATGACCCACGTGTTATCCGTGTTATCCAACAATCACCCGATCATTGGAAACGGAAGAATTAAGCAGTCTCAGACACAAACGCAGCCTTTAAAGTGCCCTCTCCTGTCACCACTTCCATTTCGCTATTCATCATCCGACGATAAACAATTCAGTTTCATTCAAAAAAAAATACAGACGCAACTCCTCCGTGTCGAATGTTAACTACCGATTAAACATTCAACTGCTGAATACATCGAGCAATCACCAAGCATTTCCGATTTATTTTTCGGTGGCTTTAAGGATTAATGGGATCGCGTTGGTAATTTATCAAAAAAAATATTATCGCGTTTCAATCCAATCTGTTCCTAGTATTAACGCACCATATAAAGTCCGATTATGCTAAATCCCGTTCATGAACAGCTCCACCAATCAGAGCAGATGATTGGGACACAGCTGATCCGAATTGCCCATCGAAAATCCCAAAGCAATAAAATTGATAACATCAAGCAGTGAGCCGTCAGGCAAAGACCAATTATGTCGAGAAGTTTCCAACAAATTACCCTATAAACTTAAAACATTTCTATCCGACTCTTCACGACTTTCCCTCCGTCCGCCGTTTATATGCCTTAACCTGGAGTGCCAATTCTAGGCAAGCAGGATAAACGGATAGGACGGTAGAATGGGAATTACTCCACCACTCCACAGTCGTCATCGAGTCTATTTGGAAGTGGTGACTGTCCGAAGCCGTACAGGGTTCCCTTCATGCATCCAATGCAACATTGAACTTGAAAAATCACATCATCCTGCTCCCGGTCTGTCTCCTCTTTGCCATGATAAGCCGCCACCTCTTTCAGCTGACGCCAAATCCGTTTCCCTCTTTAATTTCTGTCTGTTCGAGTGTTAGGAGAGAGTGAATGCAGTGTTGAGAGCAATGGTGAGAGAGAGAGTTTTTCACATGATGTGCCCAAGTGAACGGCGGGGAAATTTGCCACTCAGTTGAGGAGACACGAGATTCCCCTATTTTTTGAATAAGAATGAAGCACCGTCGTGTGGGGTTACTTTTGACACGCAGAATAAGGTTGACAGTTTAGTTTTGCAACTTTTTCTAACAGACACAAACAGATTTGAATTTTCATAATTGACATTTTTAAAGGGTGTGTCACATCAAATTGCATCACGGAAAAAACGCTGTAGAAATTCGCCCAGTAGACCGATCCTTTTGAAAATTTTAGACAGTAAAATAAAAACTATTAAACAACTTTTGGCATTTTCCATTTTTCATACTTCGAGTCCAAGCCCGTATGCTCGCACCTTCCTCTTTACCCCGTCCATAAGGTTCTGTACAACGTCAGGTTGTAGTTTTTTTTGAACAGAAATCCATTTTCTCTTGAAGTCCGCCTCCGATTTGACAACTTTTGGGTTCTTCCGGAGGGCCTGCTTCATAATCGCCCAATATTTCTCTATTGGGCGAAGCTCCGGCGCGTTGGGCGGGTTCATTTCCTTTGGCACGAAGGTGACCCCGTTGGCTTCGTACCACTCCAACACGTCCTTTGAATAGTGGCACGAAGCGAGATCCGGCCAGAAGATGGTCGGGCCCTCGTGCTTCATCAATAGTGGTAGTAAGCGCTTCTGTAGGCACTCCTTAAGGTAAACCTGCCCGTTTACCGTGCCGGTCATCACGAAGGGGGCGCTCCGCTTTCCGCAAGAGCAGATCGCTTGCCACACCATGTACTTTTTGGCAAACTTGGATAGTTTCTGCTTGCGAATCTCCTCCGGAACGCTGAATTTGTCCTCTGCGGAGAAGAACTACAGGCCCGGCAGCTGACGAAAGTCCGCTTTGACGTAGGTTTCGTCGTCCATTACCAGGCAATGCGGCTTCGTCAGCATTTCGGTGTATAGCTTCCGGGCTCGCGTCTTCCCCACCATGTTTTGCCTTTCGTCGCGGTTAGGAGCCTTCTGAACCTTGTATGTACGCAGGCCCTCCCGCTGCTTGGTCCGCTGGATGAATGAACTTGACAAATTCAGCTTATTGGCAACATCCCGGACCGAACTTCTCGGATCACGTCTAAACTGCTTAACTACGCGCTTGTGATCTTTTTCACTGACGGAGCATCCATTTTTGCCGTTCTTCACCTTCCGGTCGATGGTTAGGTTCTCGAAGTATCGTTTTAGTACTCTGCTGACCGTGGATTGGACGATTCCCAGCATCTTACCGATGTCCCGATGTGACAACTCCGGATTCTCGAAATGAGTGCACAGGATTAATTCACGACGCTCTTTTTCGTTCGACGACATTTTTCCAAATTTACGAAAAATTGACAGTGAAGCATGGCCAACGTGATCTATACACTCTCATCTGATTATAACCGAAAACGGAAGATATAATTCCTAAAAATTAAATTTCTACAGCGTTTTTTCCGTGATGCAATTTGATGTGACACACCCTTTATTAAGAGAAACAAGACAGGTGGGTAATGTCGTAGACATAACCGGAGAGACGTGGGACTACCCTTCTCACTTCCTTTTGATTATTTCTCTGCTTGGTTTGTTTCATTAAGGTTTTGTATTGAAACTTTAGATTCGTCGGAAATATGCTAACCCCTTCCTGTATTATTTAATACGTCACACGTCACATTATTTCACTACTCTGCTGTGCGTTCTAGCACCCTATGTTATTTATTTATTTATTGTCGTCAATCTATTGTAGACCGATACATTCTTAATTACTTAGAACTAAAGAGAGCTGGCTGGATAATTTATCAGTTTAATTCAAAAGAGGATTTTAACAAGTTACGTAGATTAAATATGCTGCCCAAATATTACAGTGAAATTTAACTATATCTTATTCTATTCAGATAGTCTTTAAGCATGACCTTGACATGGTTACACCAATTATTTCACTGTGTTCGTTATAGAAGCTCATCATACGATTAATAGGACTATATTTTGCATAATTCATTCTTCGGTTATCTATTATGTAGAAAATGTTAGGGTTTCTCAGGTGCCAAATGGGTGCGTAAAAATTTAGGTTTCCTAATATTTTTTCTGAACCCACTCGTTGTGATATGATGTCAATAATAAATAGAATCATGGCGGAGTTCCGACGCTCTTTTAAGCTTTTCATATTGATTAGCATGCAACGTGCCTCATATGGAGGGAGATGATATGAAGACCAACCTAGCTTTTTTTTATTGTTTTTTTGACGTAGGACTACGTCTTTCATTTCTATACCGGGGTGTAAAATCAAAGTTTCGAAAACGAAAGCGTTACGCCGGAGACCGAGATTTTGAGCGTTAATAGCTCCTAAACAACTGAACGAAATGGTATGATAAACAATTCATTCGAAAGATAAAATGTCTATGCGTTATATACTTGTTACTTTTTGATCCAAAAACTTGTTTCAATAGTCTTAAAATTGATTTCAAAACAGGCTATTGAAATCACCAATCGGTATATAAGCGAGCGGCGCTCGGAAATCCACTCAGTTCTAATTGAACAGCGATTGGAGCATGTTGTTGCTGTTGCGGTGAAGCTCTTTATTTATCATGAAAGCGCGGATGAACGGTGTCACCAAGAGCCTGTTTGTGCACCCTATGCCAGAAGGGAATCTATCAGGAGGAGAGCGATGCCACAAACGGTTCCCTGGGAAGACATCGCTACACACACATACACGCGCGGCTATTAACAGGTGGTTATCGAGTTGGCATTAACCACTGGTGGGCTTCCAGTATCGAGGAAAATGTGGAAATATCTAATCGTTACTGAGAATAATCTGCCAGTTCCTCTGGGAATTTTCCAAATATATTCATGTGAAAGAGTTTAATTGAATGTTTTCTATCCAAGTTACACTGTGACCAAATATGTTTCAATCAAGTGCTATTAACAGGTGGTTATCGAGTTGGCATTAACCAATGGTGGGCTTCCAGTATCGAGGAAAATGTGGAAATATCTAATCGTTACTGAAAATAATCTGCCAGTTCCTTTGGGAATTTTCAAAATATATTCATGTGAAAGAGTTTAATTGAATGTTTTCTATCCATGTAACACTGTGACCAAATACATTTGGTTTTGTGGTTTTTCAATCAATCGCAATTAACAGGATAGCTTCAGAAGATTATTCTTCCCCATCAGTAGGATATTTCCGTATCCAATATTGTATGCGCCCGCAATCGATTATTGCTCAGTCGCCGAAAGTTCCTAGCTCAGAGAGTTCCTTCCCCTCTAGTTTGCCTTCCAAATTGCCATCGTAAACCACACCTTCTCTCGATTCAATCACACACAAAAAGCATACTTAAGCGATATTCTGGTGGTGAGACACATTCATTTTTCGTGAGGACATCGACAAGACAACATCGTTGCCTAACGTGCTGGAGGAGGTGGACGGCAAAGGATCGACACATACACGCGCAGAACTCTTTCCGTTAGGATGCCATTCAGCATCGAGAAAGTTCCGGAAAGATCTAATCATTGCTGGAAAATAATCTGCCAGTTCCTTTGGGAATTTTCAAAATATATTCATGTGAAAGAGTTCAATTCAATGTTTTCTATCCATGTTACACTGTGACCAAATATGTTTCAATCAAGTGCTATTAACAGGTGGTTATCGAGTTGGCATTAACCACTGGTGGGCTTCCAGTATCTAGGAAAATGTGGAAATATCTAATCGTTACTGAAAATAATCTGCCAGTTCCTTTGGGAATTTTCAAAATATATTCGTGTGAAAGAGTTTAATTGAATGTTTTCTATCCATGTAACACTGTGACCAAATATGTTTCAATCAAGTGCTATTAACAGGTGGTTATCGAGTTGGCATTAACCACTGGTGGGCTTCCAGTATCTAGGAAAATGTGGAAATATCTAATCGTTACTGAAAATAATCTGCCAGTTCCTTTGGGAATTTTCAAAATATATTCATGTGAAAGAGTTTAATTGAATGTTTTCTATCCATGTTACACTGTGACCAAATATGTTTCAATCAAGTGCTATTAACAGGTGGTTATCGAGTTGGCATTAACCACTGGTGGACTTCCAGTATCGAGGAAAATGTGGAAATAACTAATCGTTACTGAAAATAATCTGCCAGTTCCTCTGGGAATTTTCAAAATATATTCATGTGAAAGAGTTTAATTGAATGTTTTCTATCCATGTTACACTGTGACCAAATATGTTTCAATCAAGTGCTATTAACAGATGGTTATCGAGTTGGCATTAACCACTGGTGGGCTTCCAGTATCGAGGAAAATGTGGAAATAACTAATCGTTACTGAAAATAATCTGCCAGTTCCTCTGGGAATTTTCAAAATATATTCATGTGAAAGAGTTTAATTGAATGTTTTCTATCCATGTAACACTGTGACCAAATATGTTACAATCAAGTGCTATTAACAGGTGGTTATCGAGTTGGCATTAACCACTGGTGGGCTTCCAGTATCGAGGAAAATGTGGAAATATCTAATCGTTACTGAAAATAATCTGCCAGTTCCTTTGGGAATTTTCAAAATATATTCATGTGAAAGAGTTTAATTGAATGTTTTCTATCCATGTTACACTGTGACCAAATATGTTTCAATCAAGTGCTATTAACAGGTGGTTATCGAGTTGGCATTAACCAATGGTGGGCTTCCAGTATCGAGGAAAATGTGGAAATATCTAATCGTTACTGAAAATAATCTGCCAGTTCCTTTGGGAATTTTCAAAATATATTCATGTGAAAGAGTTTAATTGAATGTTTTCTATCCATGTAACACTGTGACCAAATACATTTGGTTTTGTGGTTGTTCAATCAATCGCAATCAACAGGATAGCTTCTGAAGATTATTCTTCCCCATCAGTAGGATATTTCCGTATCCAATATTGGATGCATAAAACCTTGTGCCTCCAACGTAACGCCCTCGTTTTCGAAGTTCTCCAAATATTCATTCATTCAGAATGAATTCAGATTCAACTTCATACAAATGATCTCTATATCAACGAGAGTCCTACGTCACCCTTGCGGTTATACCATAGATATAACCCACTTCCTGTTTTACAGATTCAATCCTGTCTTCGCGGGAAGTTATGTAGGAGGACCATACAATACAAAAAAAATTAGTACATAAGATAGTTGTGAAACATCTAAATTAGTGGATTTAGATAACATTTTGGAAGTGAAAAACTTCAAAGTTAGTAATTTTTAATGTGTTATTACAAATTTTCTCCTCAAAATTCATATTAAACATAATTGTTTCTATCAATTAAATTAAAGATCTCTAACCGCTTCACAATATGTTCTTCGACACCCAACTTCTATCTATCTTAATTCTGCTGCAATATCAATAAACAATTCCTGGTGAATATTCAAACAAAATCTTCAAAAAACACGATTTTTACCCCATTGTACATACAATAGCCACTTTAATTTCAACTCAACGTTGAAAGATTATATTTTTCTTCAAAATAAGTCATATTTGAAATGCAAGAAAAAAAAATTGTTATTGAATTGTAAAAGACAATTAAATTTCACCTTAGATGAAATTTTTAAAAATCTTTGAGAGAAAGTTCGATAAAAAAATTATAGGAGGTTGTGTTCAAGACACGACCGCATTGTTGTTAATAACTGCGGATATTATTTTATAATGCTACGAAAATTTTGAAATAATTATTCTACCAGTTTGGTCGCCCTGAAATGTTTTTTTTTTATTGTAGAATCGTTTGATGACAATTGTTTGATGATTCATTCTTGTGCTCGCAGAACAATACATGCTCGAGATAAGCGCAGCTGTCATCCCTAGTGGAGAAAGTTTTGCTACTGGCAAGCGAAACCAAATCACATACAAAATTCCAGAACGACATTTACTATCTTGGTGGCTAAATAAACGAAATAAACTCTATCTGTTAATCTCAACAACCTCGAAAAGAATAGCACTGCTTCATTATGATCAAGATTAGCGCAAATGCAATCCTAGTTGAAAGCAGTTTGCTGAACGAACCTGACCGGGCGGCCTAGGGCACTGTCTTTCAATTTTGAATAAAACACTTTCTGGATTTTCTACTCCAGGAGATACTACCGTCCGCCTCCCTGGCTGACGATCGATTCCCTTTATTTTTCTGATTCATCCTAACGAAACCTAATCTATCCTAATTCCTACCGACTGAACTCTCAGGTAGAGTTAGCCTATTTTACTACCTACTCTACTTATATCTCTACCTATCCTATGATTCATGGAATTTTCCATTTGTATGGAAAATTCCGACATTCTTATTTGAAAATCCTTATTGGATTCATCTTTACATTCTAGTTGGCAATGTAATATTGAATTATTTATAAAGGGGCGCTGCATTGCGAATGGCACGTAAGCCCAAATATATTAATAACTTATTATAACTTGGTATTCCCCAAATATTTTTTTGGTGCACAACCTTAACCCCTGCTTCACCATAGCGTCAGTTCAATGCATTGGTGACAGAAAATAAACAATGTTAACTGCTTGGAAAAAAGCAGAGATTCATTACTAATACCCTAGCGTAAATATTTCCCTCCTCCTATCTCCCCTACTTGTTTATATTCATCATTACGACTGCGTAATGTGCAACACCAAACAATCGTCAAAGCATTAAAAATTAGGCGATTGTTGCATCGTTACAGGGCTAATGCACACAGAAGCAGATACAAATGGGGTTTCAGCGTAGCGGAGATGCACTATTTTTACGTACGGATTATGAAATACGCACGTACGCATACAAATATCAATATATCGATGAAACCATCGATATTTGTATGCGTACGAAGCCAATAAATATACACACACTTATACCTTCGTTTTGCGCTCTTCTCAACAGAAGCCCTTTCTGTTAATCCTTTCGCTACGAGCGTCGTCTTTAGACGACATGAGAGTGATACTGCACATTGATCACACCAGCGCGATGTGCATACTTTTCGGCGCAATGCTCCGTTCAGCGGTAGCACTCCGACGGAGCACACTGCCGTAGAGAAAGGGTTAATATTGCCAGAACAAGAACAAGCGAAATTCATTGCTTTGAATACAGAACGAGACTGAAGGTTGGCTTCCTTCTTGCTTGAGACTTTAAACTTCTTCAGTTCATTCGTCTCTAACCTTCAAAAAGGCTTTGGAAAACTTTATCCATCATATAACTCCTCCATCCCCATTGCCTTGAGAAAGGCATTCGATCCCTCGCCGTCCAGTTCGCCCAGCAACCATGTTGTTCAGTCGATTTCCTCACGAAGAATGAAAGTTTACCTCAGCGAGATCCACTGTTTATACTGTAGGCAAATGTTCCCCTTCGTTTTTCTTCTTTTCCTTTGTTCACGGAGACTTTACATCTTACGATTTCCCCTTCGTTGCTCGTTTTTGACAGCTCTGTTCGGGAAAGCACACAAATGGATAGAACAAATTTATGAAAAAAGGAAATGCTTCCAATTTTCATCAATTTAAACCATATACAGACGATGGGATTGTAATGTATAGCATATCAAACAAATCTTAGGGAATTTCGATTCGTTTGGTATGTAAATCACCATAATCCGTTCGCGGCAAAAATAGTTATTAACGTTAACTTTGTTTCATAAAAACGTGACCTGTTTTCTGATTTGACACCCTTAATGAAAGACGCAGTTCTACGTCAAAAAATAATTCTCATATGTTCTACAATGACATTGCTGTTAGTCCAATTGGATTTCGCTTTCCGTTGAAGTGAAGTGAAAATAACAATAGATTCTCAGGTGGAACAACGTGCTTTGGAAATAAAATATTATAATGACGACTTTCGGTAGAAGTAACAGGAAATATATGGTAAAGGAAAATTGTGAAGACCCAAAAAAAATATGTATATTATTGAAGAGTTCTGCGACTGAACCAACCACCATTCTCTTAAAAGAAAACGAGAATTTTCCAAATATTCATATAAAAAAACAATTTTGGAAAGGACGAAGCCGGGTCAGCTAGTAAAAATATAAAACTTAAATATAAGACGTATTTGACGACTACATTCGATTCTTGAGCTCTTCAGAGCGCTTATTCTGTCACCAAACGAGTTGATCCATTCAATGTCGATCACATCAAATATAAGGCAGGATTTGAAACCCAGATGCGCTCTATATCACAAGCGGTGTAAGTGCATCCGGATGTGCGAGGAATCTGATTAACATTTGACGGAAGCCTTAGGAATTCACCGGCTGTATAGCAGCAAACGTGGTAAGCACATCCGGCATCAGTCAGGATCAGCCATCAGAACATACAAAGTGTAATCTGCTTTTATACCTAATAATACGTGACAGGTTTGCCTCATTGCCATTTTCATTTAATGTGCAATTGAGCGACTCGTGTGAGGGAGGCAATGAAGAGGAAACTGAATCTGGTCTAGTTCTCTTTTCTGTTGGAACGTATCTTTTAGATTTTATTCTATGAAGGAAGAAAGTGAGTGTACCATTCATGTGACGATCGATTCGACTAACTAGATTACACATTTTTTTCCGAGCCAATTTCAACTCGATAATGAACCAACCTCCAATTGAAACATTCTCCAAATTCCAAATGTGCTTTCACACATAACTCTGTCATCCGTGTACCAACCGTTTAATTAACCTTGCAATTACCATAATTATCTACATACTGCATGCATAGTTCACATTTAGTCCATCCTGGGCCAAACGTTCGACACCTGTGGCAATCAGCACGAATCCATTTCGCATACACAGGACAGGTCCTACCACCTGTTGATTTTCACTGAAGGCCATCGACCGTTGGTGATTCAAGCAGCAAAATAATGATATCACGGCAATCGCGAACGCAATTAATATTGCAGCCCTCTTTTGCCCTTCCCGGGGCGAAGCTTAAAAAAACCGGGAATGCAGTCACAAATGAGCGGAAATACGGATGCTGTCATCAAGATAAATAAGCGAAGGCGAATATTTATTCCGAATAGAAAAGTGTCGTTTGTTTATTCATGTAATATGTTATTGTTATTTGAGCTTAGGAATCATTTTTATGAAAATGGAAGCGCTACAAAGCTGCTTAGGCCATGTGTCATCAATTTTCGACCGCTTTTTCTTCAATGCTCGACTCAAAGACAACAATTATAGCCGACAGAAATGTTCCATGACGGTTACGTTCGGTTTGAGTGTTTTTTTTTCAAACTTTTCCGTTGCACCAGAGTGTTATTCATATTTCAAATCAAAATCATTATTCACTTCAACTTATGAAAGAGATATAAACTTGATTGGATTGTAAAATATAAAAACTCAACATTGTTAACGCCTTTTCGAACCAGAAATACAGATTATCATTCCATCCGCAGCTTTCCTCGAGACCTACAACAACAGAAATGTTTCACATCAACCTTTCAGAAAATCCTTGATATTTATCGAGGCAATATCTAAAGCAATCAGCGAAAACGTGAATCAATCGTTTGAGCGCGGTGCTTATCGCCACATCAATGTCATTCCTTCATAAAGCCTGTGCGGCTTATGATGAAAGCAGAGTGACGATGAACCAACACTCCGATGGTGACTCGAACGTTCCCAAATCATCATGTTGCAAAAACGATTCCAGCCTCGGATTGAAAACTAGTTTGGATCATGTGGAGCCATTCTTTCGGTGAAATGTGTTCGTACACATTTCTCCCAGCTCCAATCAAGCGCGTACAATTATCGTCATCGGCTGTCTGTTCTGCGGGAGTGAAACATGAAAATCACTTACCTCTCGTAGTTCCAGTCCGATGTGCGTCATTATGTGGGGACGTTTCTTCTTGGAAACGGACATCATGATCTGCGATATGGAAAAGATGAGTGTTAATCTGTGTAGCTGATGCGGCAGTAAAGCAATGAATGAGCGTGAAATTAAATGGGTTCCAGGTTAATATAGCTCTGCTAGGAACAACGCATACAGAATTTGCATTTGCAATTTTCAGAGAGTCAACTTTTATAATCTTCTCTTAGGATTTTTTTCCGGACTACATATAGGGTGGATTCATAATAATCTGCTACATGTCCTGGGGAACACGACTGATAATTTATTGGCCAAATCTGGTCGCATTTGAGGGATTGCTTCCTACAGACGACCGAACCGATTAATAACCCATTAACGACCCAAAAATATATTTTTTAACAAAAGCCATTGGTTTAATTTCGATTATTGGCGTTACAGAAACCCCAACCTTCAAGAATCCGTTTCTACGTTTCCGGATAATGACAAAAAATCAAAATATCGCCATACAAAACGATTGTCTAAAACCTGGTTTATTGTTCCTGTAGAAGGTATTTTTTCTACATCACAATGTGTGATCTTTTATCAAAGTAATACTGTAGAAAAGTTCACATATTTTTGAATTTTAAAAGGTTTTGTTTTTTATTAGTTGCTTTACACCGAATTAATTGCCCAATAAAGTTATACAAAATTGAATTAAATTGATAATAAGAGGTAGCTAATGGACTTAGCTATCATTTGATATCAAAACCGAAGAAATGTTCCAAAGCCATGAAATGTTATCAAAGTTGCTTGTCGATTTTTTGAACGCTTGGCCTAAAATGGGTTAAGCGTAGAAAGAACATCTACATGTATATTATATAGATTTATTTATTATTTATTTTATTATTTCTAGTGAATATTGTGGTTCTCAAATAATGATTGAATGTTCTACAAAGTTCCTCTGTTCTAAGAATTTTTCGGGTTCGGCTTTGGATCCAATTAACCTTAAATACGATGACAGTGGACACAATCTAAATGCTATTGCGGATGAATTCCACGTGTATATCGAGCAAACACGTGAAGGTTTTACCATGTATGGTGTTGCACCGTGGCCAAAAAAAGTCTTCCCGAACCCAAGTATGATGACTAACCAGTCTTTGGTTAAGATCAAAAGAACAAACGAACATCTGAAGATGTTCCTGAGCTTATCTGCAGTGACCCTCTCCCACGAATAGAACATCTCAGATAAGTTCAATATGAATAAGTATTTACAATAAGAAAGATTCCTACTGAAGATAGGGGAGAATCCAACCAAGGAAAACAAAAAAGAAAAGTGCCCCAGACCGCTCGGGCGCTACATTTGGTGACAGCGGTGGGATGCTGTCCAAGTGGGGACAGCAGCCCACCCATTAAGTGATTATTTGGATGCTAGCGCGAGTGCGTTATCGACAACCAATTTCAGTGTGCGCGGCGCATTTTATTCTTCGAATCAAGAAGGATCTTTTGTTTTTGTGACGGAACAATTTCAATCGAAAGTGTGAGAAGAAAATTCGAATCGAGAATCGAATCAAAAATATAATCAATGAAAAAAAAGTATCAGAAACATTGTGGAACAAAAGTTAAAAAATTAAGTAGTGATCGTAATTGACAGCAGATCAAGTGACATTGGATCATCCAAAGTGTATGGAAGCAAAACCAGAAAACCAAAATCTGAATCGAAGTGGTTATCCCACCAAGTGAAAAAACGTTTGAATAGAAACTATCAAAACAGATTGGATTAAACGAAACGGTACAAAAATATTACAACAGTGCCTAATCGCAACAGCCAGAATGAAGACGAAACATGTGACGGAAGGCAATGCTGTGGAAGAGACGGTTCCTCTCAACGCAAAACTGTTGATCAAGTGCAATAACTTAAAATGGAAGCAGTTTGATGGCAGTGATGTATTCAAAAAAGGGAAACACCGTAATATCGGGATACGTCAGTGGCGGTGACTAAAGACCGGCAGGATTGGCTGCGTTATCATGAAGCCAGTATTATGAGAAGGGGAACTTCTAGCAGGATTCTGGTTGGAGGAAATCGTTAATAAAGCTAAGTGGCACCTAATTAAGATAGTTTTATAAAATTTTATATTTTTTATTTTATTATGTTTTTTTATATTTTTTTAATTTTTTTATAAAAAAAAATATATAAAAAATGATAAAAGTATACTATTAAAAAAATACGAGAAATCGCTGATGCATTTGAAACGATGCATTCAGCAGATTCGAGGAAAAAAAACTAGGGTTATTCAATTCTGTAAGAACTGTTTATTCTGTTTTGAAAACACAATCATATCTCCCATACTTCAATTGTATGAACAGGGAAAGATGGGGAAATGTACTTATCGATAATTTAAACAGGTTTGGTTTCAAATTTCACAAACACACTTTAAAGTGGGATTTTTAGAAAAAGTGATAGATTCAGCCATATATGTCTACAGCCAATTTAACAAGAATGTGTCCATCAATCGCAATCATAGCTTTTGAATGGATCGAAGGGCTGGAAAACCGGGAATTCTTTCCTGTAAGGGCATGCATGTATTGAACATACTTGAAAGTTCAGAAGTAACTGAAAATGTGGGATACAATTACATGATCAAATATATAAATGAGATAAAAATATATAAATGCGAAGAAAATTAATAAATGCGAGAAAAATTAATGGAAGAGCAATACACACTCTTCTAATATATAAAAGAATAAATGAAAGAATAAACAAGGGGATATTAATAATTATGCGGATATGCGAGAAATATTTTCAATGTAGCTTGAAGGCTCTACAATGTTGATCGATAAGACTGTTTGGGAATTTTTTTGGAGATATGATAATTTTATTTTTCATTTGGAATTGCGGAATTTCAGAATTGAGGGAGTTGAGATAAATAAATACAGATATCATAGCAAATGAAGAACACACAAAAATTGAAATAATATACAATCAGTTATATATAAAAATAACCTCACAGACCAATTTTAGAGGAAACTCTTCTAGTTTCCCCTAAAACTCATTGAGTAGGGGGAGATGCAGTGACCCTCTCCCACGAATAGAACATCTCAGATAAGTTCAATATGAATAAGTATTTACAATAAGAAAGATTCCTACTGAAGATAGGGGAGAATCCAACCAAGGATTTTCCAACAGGAACGATGGAACTTTCCATACTGTGCAAGTTGAAAATTCCCTACACATAGCAGGTAGCCAGTAAGTTAGTTCTAACGTTTTTAGAGTTCTGTACATCCTCACAGAGGGATCGAGGATTAGAGAGAAAAAATAAAGGAGTTGATAGTTGAACAATTGTTTCTCTCGATAGAACAAAAAAGAAAAGTGCCCCAGACCGCTCGGGCGTTACATATCTTAACGATTTTTAAAATAATATTAAAATAATATATCGCCAAGACTTTTTCCATTACATAGAATCATTATTAGAAACAATTGACGTTCAAGATTTATCCCTACTTGCAGAGAATATGTTACTCTGTTACATAGAACACATAATTGATACGAAAGAGCTAATTTTCATCTATAATTTTTGTTTTTTTTTTGTTTTAACGCGTGCTTTAGTGTCATGACATTGCATTGCGTATTCGCCTAAACAATATGTTGGCGTTGCTCATGATAGCGTCTTGCAAGTGAGTTTATTCTTCTTTTCGCCGCTTCTGTTCATTGTGTCGCCGTCGTACGCTCTCTACCTTCGCGCAAGGCGCCTAGAAGTATATCCTAAGGTGGGCCAACTTGCTAAAAGCACTCTTCAGCCATTTTGGAAGTCTACTGTGTTTTATTTGTAAATAAAACACAATACGCTAGTGCCGAAGCTCGCTCCTGATCAGTCTGTCTCTTTCACGCTTCAAGCAAATAATTACCCTTCTGCTTTCTTCAGTACTGTTTTCATATACCGCTCCCCAAACCAACTTAGTGACGAAACGGCCTCACCTTAGGATATACTTCTAGGCGCCTTGCCTTCGCGTACATGTCCACCATGAATTGTTGGCGTAGCTAGCAGTATCGTAGAGTGACGTTTTCCAGATCAGCTCGCACCATCATCGTCTCCTCTAACCATATGTTCAAAAATATTATTTCAAAATGAAATATTATTTCAAAATGTTCATAATGAATGAAGTACCTGAGGTGGGATCTCGTTGTATAATGTTTATGCAATTTCCGCTTTGTCTGTTCAGAACGGGCGGGGGATTTTTGTTAAAAAAATTAGTTAATATTTGCTCATATTCTACAACTTGTCATTCTGAATACATGCAAGCTATGTTGTTTGGCACAGAAATCTCAACCACCGTATGTTTGCATTATTCAGCAATGTTTAAATTGTAAAAAAAAAACTCAAAAATTCAGGTTTCATTTTGACGTAGGACTACGTTTTTGAGATTTCAGATTTCAAATGCATATTACACAAATCGTCATTATGATATATGTTATATTATATGCTATTAGAGGGGAAATTTATTCATTTATTCCTATTACTTTTTTTTCATTAACACGTTGAGTGCCATGTCAGTCATTGGTGACTGACACCGAGCTTTCCGTTCAGATCGTGACTGTTACCGAGCTTTCCGTTCAGGTCTTGTCAGTCACCGGAGACTGACAGTATAAAATATGATAATAGAGGTGAAAATTGTTTTTTTTCCAGAAGAATTTAATGATTTTTATTGACACGTTGAGTGCCATGTCAGTCATCGATAACTGACACCGAGTTTTCCGTTCAGATCGTGACTGATACCGAGCTTTCCGTTTAGGTCTTGTCAGTCACCGGTGACTGACAATATAAAATATAATAGAGGTGAAAATTGATTTTTTTTTCCAGAAGAATTTCATGATTTTTATTGACATGTTGAGTGCCATGTCAGTCATCGGTGACTGACACCGAGCTTTCCGTTCAGTTGGTGACTGGCATCGAGCATTCCGTTCCGGTCGTGCCAGTCACCGATGTGTAAAAAAATATCAGTCACCGATGACTGACATGACACTCAACGTGTCAATTAAAATCATCAAAGTTTTCTTGAAAAAAAATTAATGTTTACCTTTATTATCATATTTTATACTGTCAGTCACTGGCGACTGACACGACATGAGCGGAAATCTCGATGTCAGTCACCGATGACTGACATGGCACTCAACTTGTTAAATAAACATTTCCATCGAGTAAATTCTAATTTCGCTTCGCATTTGCTGTACACGATACCGGCGCGCCCACGGCATGACGGGAAAGTCGCTATAAAACCCCGTGGCACTCAACGTGTTAAACACAAACAGTTGGCTCCTAGGTGATCGATCATGAGCTCATAACTCAGAACCCTCAATTGATCATTTTTCTGGGATATTCTAGCTGCTACGTCCACGCAACAATCATCATGAGACGGTAATCCCAGTCCCTTATCGCTCACATTACGGTCTGCTGCATCGGTAATTGGTACTATTAATAACACAATGATAGAAGCCTCATATCAACAGTCCGACTGTGTATGGTCCAACTGTGACTTCTTTCGCCGAAAAAGGCGATATGTGTATCGATAACATAGAAATACTCTTACGCCTGAATGGCTATTTTGTAATACACTACGTTTCACAACCATAGAACCACACATTTTTTCTGAGTTTCCAAAGATATGTAAGAAGTCAATTGAATTGAAGTATATAGTGTGGAATACAATAACTATCTTCATTTATAAGACTGGCCAACTCAACTTTATTGTTGTGTTTAGGCGCGAAACATTCAAAAAACTAAAATTCCAGTGTTTCATAACTATAGAACCAGATGGAAAAACTCTCACTCCTTTGCAAAATTAACGTCAATTTCACATGAATTACGTTAAGTTTCTAATTCGTAGGTCAGCTCTAGTTCTCAATCAGTTCAAATAACCCATTCGGTGTGGTTACGACCATGCTGCGCCATGTTTTAATGTGTATCTCGTACTACGCAGAGGATAATGCTCGTTTAGGCTCTTCAAATGACTCATACTGCTTGTAAGCTGCATCTACTATTCGTCCGATCACTCCTCATAAGTTCCTGACAGGGTTTTGATTTGGTAAACAAATTGACCAGTCCAGAATCTGGAGCCTCTATTCATTATACCATACCATAACCTTTCGAATTTTATGAATTGATGCCAAATTACTCATCAATCATTGCTTTTGATGGAAAAACAGCAGTAAATGATTCTGAAGTACTTCGCTGCACTTCTAACTGTTCATTCGTGTTGATGGTAAGCTATCTAAACCAGGCCTTTTCGAGTTAAATAGTAAACAATTTAACGAATAAAGTTGATATGTTTCAGAAGTTTACTTGATGCTTTACTTCATGGTCATGGTTTTTGTGTCGGACAAGCTGTTTCGATGCGTATTAAGAAATATTCTACTTATGCCCACAGCAAGCACTTTTGTTATCCCTTTTATTTATTTTAGGCTCATTAGCATTTTAGCATTTTAGCATTTTAGCAGAGCCGAATTTTAATCGTGTACATGTCACATGTTTATCATACCTATAATTAGCACATTACACAGTTGCCATCTTACGGCGTTAGAGTATTCCCTTCTATGCCATTGCATATGGTACACATTTAAACAGTAGCCATTTAGGCGTAAGAGTTTTCCTTCTGTTCTTCCATTATCCAGTTAGACCGGACAGCGGAGACAGTTGATTGATCATTGTTGAGTTATTTCTAGAACAGCAGCCCGATGTGTCTTGCAGAGCAGAGTAGTCGTATGGATGAATCGATCTTATTTCGACCGTGGATCGATCTTCGTCGCTGATGATTGTCGCGTGAACGTTGTTATTCTGTAACAACACAAAGATGGTCAATGAGGGCCCTTAGTTTTGAACTCACGATCGATCGCTTACTAAGCGAACGCGCAACCAATGTGGCTACGGAGACCCCCTAACAGCAAGCACTTATCAGAACACAGAATCAGAGCGGATCAGACGACTTGGGAAATAGCGACATTCTATTATCCCCAAAGTTTCGAAGAGAGGTTGGTTTGAAGGATTAAATTCCCCTTTATCTTATAAAAAAATATATAAAAAAGCAGGGATCGTTTGGGATCTGTTTACTATAGGAGCCACACAAACATCACAAGGGAGCATTCATGACCATAAGATATCAAATCTGCATCACCTGGCGATATGATTATTATGATCCACAACAAGCAAGGAGATAGCTGTTTAAACTTAGTTTTAGAATGCACTGAAAAGTGATGGCTTCTTATCAAATTCAGCCAAATTAAATAAACAAGAGAAAACAATCGATTAATATTTCTGTAGAAACGGTTTTATTATTAGTGATTTTCATGATAATCCATTTGTTCATATAACAACGATGCAAGTTCATATAACGAAAAGGAGCAAGATTCATTTCGAGAGGTTCATCTGTCACTAGCTTATGTGTAGAGTTTCATGGCATTTCGTTTATTTGATCACAAACTACAGTTGTTTAGGTGTCACTGCCTGAGCATTCGCATAGAAAATGGAAAAAGAGGAACATCGTATTTTAAGGTGAAGGTGGAAGCTAGCCACAAATGGCTGCCACAATGGCGCTCATTTCTTTCATCTCCCTCCCTCACCCTTCGCCCGAAAATCAATAATTTTGCGAAACAGTGTGGAGAAAATGATCATTTTCGCACACTTCCCATGAAGTAATATCAGCCAAACTCTAATCGATTACTCACAAGATATTAAATTTTCATCTGCTGTCGCACTGTATAGTGAACAACGTCGGAAAACTCGAGCAAGTGCTCTGAAAGTTAAATTTTCATTTTTCAATCTTCGACAATGGTTTTGTTTGTATTGGTGAAAGCATCGTTATTTTTTCGACACTGATGCCAGACAACATCACCGAAACATCTATCAAAACCACTCAATAAAATGTTATTCCTGAGTCATAGCGTTTCATATCATGAAAATCAATAGAATAAAATTGTGTTTTTACGTTTAATGGGTCTATAATGTAAGTTTTAGCAACTTCAACATTGGGTAAGAAAATTGTATTGCAGAGCTCGGAACACTGCCACGGCTGCCTATGCTTTCAAAAACAATAAACGGAAAAGTACTACATTCAATCAAAATGTCTCGGCCAACGAAGAGAAGAGTTAAGGCTCTCCAACGTGAATATGTGAAAACTATACGACCAACGAAGGAAAATATGAAGGAATTATCAGCATGCGGAAGAACTTGTTAATATCAAAAGAGGCCCAATTCGCATGTGTTATAAATTTGCTCATGTTACGCTCGCGTATAATCAGTATTGTCAGTGTCAATGAAGCGCCACACAGTCTGATAAGTGAATTGATCTATTTACATGTGCTTCGCTCTTCTCTCACAAACACTATTACCCCATTTTTACACGTGGGTTTACCTATACTACTACAATGGCTAGCTTCCACCTTCACCTTAATCAAACATTGTTTTTTGATGGGAAAAACTCCCGGACAATCAATGCAGTGGTTGACGAAATGTTATTCCACTTCCGCTTCTTCGAGAACAACAGTTTATCGGTGGTTTAGTGAATTAAAAAAAAAGCACCGCAGCGCAGATGCATCTCGCTCTGGAAGGCCAAAAGAGGCTACGAATTCAGAAATCGTAAAAAAAGTGCATCGACTCTTTTTGAACGATCGTAAAGTGAAGTTACGTGAGTTAGCTGAGGCCGTAGGCATTTCAAAAGCACGAGTAGGATACATTTTACACGACATTTTGAACATGAAAAGCTATCCGCGCGATGGGTGCCGCGTTTGCTGACCGTCGGCGTTGATGATTCAACAGCCAGTTTGGCGTTGTTGAAGCGTAATCGAGTGGACTTCTTTCGACGTTTTGTGACAATGGATGAAAGTGGATCCATTACCACACTCCTGAGTTCAATAGACAGTCTGCAGAGTGGTTGACAAGCATGTTTCGAAGAATAAGACGTTTCATGCTACAGAAATGGAATCGAAATCTTGGAAACTCGCTATATCAAGCGTATTGCCCTTAAAGGAAACTATGTTTAGAAATAAATACAACTTTGCCCAAAAAACGATTGTTTTTTCATTGAAAATCCCGGGACTTTTCAGCCTATGTAGTTGATACGCCTCCAGTATGCGCAAGGCTTAGAAATTTATTAGATTAGAAAAAAAATTCTATAAATTCAAAACTTTGATTCAAAATTCTTATCAATAATTTCTGAGAGTTATTGAAAGAGTTCTTCAAAAGTTAGGCAGACAAACCGTCAAAAATATCAATCAATCACAAAATCCAGCAAATCGACGCTTCCTAATCCCACCGCTATTATTAACCGTTCATTACCGCTTCCCATGCGTTAAAGAGCCGATGTAAATTTCGATTATCGGACAGACACTGATCTCATGCGCTTCTCAACAACAGCTGTTATCTACAGATTCATTTGCAAACGAAACGGCAAAACTGGTTTGAATGTTTTGTTTTTCCTTCCTTCCTCGCATGTATATATTTTTTACTCATACAGCAGTTTCCGTTCGTCTGAAGAGAGCAATCCACTCTGAAATAAGTTTGATTATTTAGTACCAAGTTGAGCAAGAGCCGGTTTTGGACTCTTTTTCAGGTTCAAATCTATTCTGCCATACATAAATTAATCAGTTCATTCTCGGTTCTATAGCAAAACTGTGTTCTTCCAATATAGAGGAGATGCAAGATAATTTTGTTTGCTTCATTTCGCTCTCTTCCCGTGCTAATTAATTTACAGTGGCAAAAACCAGCACTATTCAGAACCTGGCATTCATGCATTAAAACTGACCAGGTAAAGATGCAGCTCAGTGCACAATCAGCGTTCGTTCTCACGATTTTGTGGCTGGTTTTGTCATTCACGGATGCACAAACAGATCTAGGTAAGTATGGAATGTTCGGTTCTATTCTTATCTCCCACAATAAATAAACAAAACCAAACCCCAATCGTTCGCGTTCACAGCAATCGACGCCGAATGCGTAGTTCAAAGAACAAACCTACCAGGGATATGTCGGTTAGTGTCCGAGTGTCAATCGGTAATCGACGACATACGAAACAGACGAGGGAATCCCACCAAATGTGGCTTCCAGAACAAAGTGCAGATAGTGTGCTGTTCGGATGGGGTTCAACCACAAACAACCCCAACTCCGTCGGCTTCGGTGATGAGTAATCACCCGCGTGCAGCAGAAAGTGAGTTAATAGTATTGTTTGGGTCATTGTGACGTATTGGGGATCCCCTGAGCTTTTAACGTATCTGTCGTGTGTTACAATTATTTTCGATTCGTTTGCAGCAATATCCCTTGCTCATTATGTTCGTCTTTCAGAATGTGCTGAATATGGTGAAGCTGTGTTCTCGAAAGAATACGTCATTTCGCTTGGCGCAGACCAACCAAAGCTACAGCAGTTGGACAAATGCGGCCACAAAGCGGTCGAGTTGATTGTGGATGGTGAAGCCGCCAAAGCGAGGGAATTCCCGCACATGGCTCTGATTGGTTACGGGGCAGGGTCAGCAGTGCAGTATCTGTGTGGCGGGTCGCTCGTATCCGACAAATTTGTGCTTACCGCTGGTCATTGTACGAACTCGGTGGAGTTGTAAGTATATGAATTTTGTAGAGACCCATGACATATTCTATCATGTTTCAAAAGCGTATGTTCAGGACGTGTTGTTCACAGTCTTATCTATAATTGGCAAGATTAGTTTAACTTTACCAACATGAATAAGAGAAAAAACATAGAGGAACAGAGTGTGAAGTCGAAACTTTTAGATGATTTTTAAAATGCTGTAACTTCATGAAATATCAACGAATGAATGAAGGATGTACATCATTTGAAAGCTCAAACATTCAAGTTTTGAAATATTTTACGATTTTCAAATGTGAAAAAATTGATGTGTGAAGATTTAGTGGACAAGACAAGAAAGAAAAAATCGATTTCTTTCTGTTTTGTCAAAGATTTTGAGGACTAACTCAACTTTTGTCAAACCTAAAATATCTCTGTATGAAATGGACCAACAGAAACGATATACGGATCAAATGAACGCTGGTTGATAGGGTTAATTGAATTTATTATTGACTTACATCCTAGTTGACTAGTTGAAAAGTTGGTCCACAAAATCATGAAAATAAGAAATGAATCGAATTTTAATTTTTACGTAGAACTACGGCTTTCATTTCTATACTGGGGTGTGAATTCTAAGTTTCAAAAATGAAAGCGTTACGCCGGAGAACCAGATTTTGAGCGTTAATAGCTCCTAAATAACTTATCGGAATGGTATGATAAACAATTCATTCGAAAGATAAAATGTCTACGCATTATATACTTGTTACTTTTTGATCCCAAAACTTATTTCAAAAGTATTAAAATTGCTCGCAAAACAGGCTATTGAAATTACCAATCGGTATATAAACGAGCACCGCTCGGAAATCCACTCACTCACTGAAACAAAAATGAAAAGTAGAAACACTGTATCACTTAAAAAGAAATGTTAGTTGTGTAAATATCCAAAAATCATCAATAAAATGAAATTTTAAAAATTAAGAAATCCACTCAGTTATAATTGAACAGCTTTCGCTGTTGTGGCGAAGCTAACTTCGTTCATCATGAAAGCGCTGATGAACGGTGTCATCAAGAGCCTATTTGTGCATCTTAGGCCTGAAGGGAATCCATCGGGAGAAGAATGATTCCACTGAAAAGACGCTCAAGAAAATAACAGCATCGAAAACTGGTTCCGCTTGAGGCATCGGAACGTTTGGTGGTTATCGAGTTAGCATTAACCACTAGCGGGCATCGAGCATCGAGAAGAATCCGAAAAAATGTCATCGTTGCTGAAATATAATCTGCCAGGTATCCCTTGGGACTGTAAATCACAATCAGTACATTTTGTTTTTTAATCAAAAGATAAAATGTCAAAGTGGTATATGTTTGCCACTCATTGACTCGAAAACTTGTTTCAATAGCATAAAAATAGCTTCTAAAACAGGTTATATAGAGGCGAATGAACTGCAAAGTTTAAAGCCTCTTAAAAACAAAGAAAGAAGAAACAGGTTATTGAATAGAGGCGAATGAACTGCAAAGTTTAAAGCCTCTTAAAAACAAAGAAGGAGAAGGTTATTGAAACCAAATATAAACTCGCACACGCCCTGGAAATCCATTTAGTTGATGCGGCGATGTGAGATGCGGAAGGTCACGCTCAGGCCTGTGCATTATGCTCTTCTTTTCCGATTCTAATTTTCTTCTGCAGTCGGACCGAACGGAGCATTTTTCGAAAACCGAAGTATCGATGATAATTCGGTACAGATGGGTGCCAATGACTATGGATTTGGAGTGTAGAATACGAAATGTTTGATTTGGTGTAGTGAATATTTCATCATATCAAAGAAATCACATTGAAAATTATTTGTTCACGAATGCTGCAATCGATCGTCGTTGTTGGGAAGTTGTAATAGTTGGGAAGGAGATCTTATTTTTGCTGGGTAATTTCGAGAAAGAATCCATTCCTTCTCAAGCGTTAATAATCATGCTCCGGATCAACGATGATTCCAATTGTCGGGGCTTGGGGAGTGGGTACTATTTGCGCTGGGTATTTCCAAGGAGGAATCGATTCCCCCTTTGAGCGCTAATAATTCTTTTCCGGCTAAACGAAGTGGTATGATAATCACTTTATTCGAACGATGCAATGTCAATGTCTAAGGCTTATTGCTACTTATTGATTGCTAAGTCAACGTTAGTCGTCCACCTTGCGGTTATATCAAACATATAATCCCCTTCTAGTTTTATCCCGATATTATTGTCCACTACATCTACACACACTATGATATAAATGTGTTCATATGATATTCAAAACCTTAATGTTCGCTTACAAACGATGTACATTCCATCTTCATGCGCTTATTTTTCACGAAGTTACAGCATTTCAAAAATCATCCAAAAAATTTGTCTTCGCACTCTTCTATTTTTTATCGTATAAATTAGAAAGATAATCTGAGACCGGTTGAAACTTGTCCACCTTGCGGTTATATCAAACATATAATCCCCTTCTAGTTTTATCCCGATATTATTGTCCACTACATCTACACACACTATGATATAAATGTGTTCATATAATATTCAAAACCTTAATATTCGCTTACAAACGATGTATATTCCATCTTCATGCGCTTAATTTTCACGAAGCTACAGCATTTCAAAAATCATCCAAAAATTTTGACTTCGCACTCTGTTCTTCTATTTTTTATCGTATATATTGGAAAGATAATCTGTGACCGGTTGAAACTTCACTGTTAACACTTTAAGGTCCGAGAAGGAATATATAAGACGTACGCCTGGGACCGCACGTTTCAACTTGTGTGAAGTTGCTTGCTTTGCTTGTAAGTTTTTAAGAGTCTTTAAACATTCGCGTCTATGTGTGAAGTTAGCGGATGAAAGTTTTTGTTGCGTGCAAGTTTCTGCCAAGTTATAAGCCATGTTGTATGGGAGAAATTAATTATGTTGAAGAAAATTGAAAAAAAATATTTGAAAGGACCCAAAACACATTCCCGAGATAGTACTTATTTGATATAGAATATTTTTATCTATCTTTAGAAAAATTTCCATTGGTCGGAAAAGAGTCTAAGAGAAGTTATAGACCAAAACCTATACAACTTGGATGGGGGAAATTAACTAATTTAAAGAAAAATTAAAAAAGTTATTTCAAAGGGCCCAAAACACTTTTTTGAGATAATATTCATTGAATAGAGAACACTTTTATCCATCTTCAGCCAAATTTTCGTTGGCCGGAAAAGAGTCTGAGAAAAGGTATGGGTTAGAGGCGAATGAACTGCAATGTTTAAAGCCTCTTAAAAACAAAGAAGAAGAAGAAGGTATGGGTCAAAATGTATACAAGTTGTTGAAGGGAAATTAATAAATTTATCGAAAATGGAAATAGAACTTTTTCACACTCGAAAAAAATGAAGGAACAGAGTGCGAAGTTGAAATTTTGTAGGCGATTTTTGAAATACTTCAAAATCGTGAAATATCAACGCGAATGGCGAGAATGAATATCAACGCGAATGAGAATGGCGTACTAAAATTTAATAGGTACGTTTTTCACCATAGATCCTATGAATAGGGATTCGAAAAATAGTCAAAATTTCTACACAATACAAATTTTTACTTCCTTTTTACTTTTTACTTTTTACTTCTTTAGCCAGCCAGACCCTTTCTCCCGTACAACTCGTGAACGTTTTGGCCAATAACTTTTCTCATACCCTTTTCGGACTAATGAAAATTTGGCTAAAGATCAATAAAAATATTCTTTATCGAATTAGTACTATCTCGAGAATGTGTTTTCGCCGAAAGGACCGAAAACACATTCTCGAGATAGTACTCATTGATTCAATTCTCTATCTAATGAGCATGATTTTGAAGGTTGTTACTTGATAAACAATCAATTTATTTCAGTTGAAATAATTCATTATTCATTAAATCCAGCAAGACGTTGAACAGAAACTTGCACGCAACAAAAACTTTTATCCGCTAATTTCACACAAGTCCGTAAAGAAGGAACGCAAAAACGAGAAATCTCGTGAGCGATCCGCAACGGATGGGACGCGAAACACGAGTAATCTCGTGAGAGGTCCGCAAAGTGTCAATTTAACTTTAAATGAGGAAAATAATAATTCAATATGTTCTGTATTGCGGGAATTAACAAAAATTGCTCAAGTCAGACTTTATTGTAGAGATATATGTGATCGTTATCAATCGCGATTGGCTTGCGAGCCAATTCTGTAAAAGACAACTGCTCTAATATTAGAAAACTTCAGACGATCAACACAACAATTAGTGAGTGATTTAACCCTTCATGGGCGGTGATTTCAACATTGAAGATGCTTACAAGTGGAAATCAGGAAAGTTTTGCAGATTTGAAAACATTGCGATAAAATTCGTGCTTAAATCAAGAAGAACTTCCACGGATCATTGAAATTGTTTATGGTACAGGGAATGGACAGAATTCCAAAATTGTATATCATAATGACATCTGTGTAAGTTTCTGAAAATTGTTCTTATGCTGAAAAATCCATCTAAATTCAATCTAATAGACAATATTGCATCTGGTATCTCATAACCGCAAAAATACCTTCCCGGTAGGTCATGAGAAGTTGCAAATGCAAAGTCAAAAGTTTTCCTCTCAAATGGTAGGAGAGGGTCAGGGTACGTATGTGACAAGGTAATCTGGACTGACTAGTGCATCAGTAACTGTGAGGCTGTGACGGGTTAGCTTTGCAAGTATCATGGAGCAGTGTAACAAATTTGTCTAAATAAGTTTATTTCTATTGTATTTTAGCTTAATGTATATAGGGTAGATAGGGGCAATATGACCAGGCGGGGAGAAATGGGCCACCCTTCGTTTGGGATTGTTATTGAGCCAATGACACTTATTTTCGAACAATTGTGTTAGAAATACTCTTATTAAGTATCTCCGTAAAACCCATATTCAAATTCTTATAAAGATATTGAAAGAAATCTCACATTGACTAATTATGACGAAAACCATATAAAAAAGCAGTCAACGAAATAAGCTCTGTACGCTTCATACTGAAATTTATAACTCTGCCCTTTATATCAATTCGTACTGGTATTATTTCTGAACATTTCCAATAATACATTGCGCTGCTTTGCCGTTTCTTGTAAAAGATTAGTTCATTTTTATTGATCGTAAATGTACGGGGCGGAATGGGCAAACCTGCCTGGGGCAGTATGACCAGGTATTTTTTCAACATAACCTGTAAATACTTCTGTCAACATTTGTGAACAGAGTTGGAAATAGCTAGATGTGGAATCATGGTGCGGAATTATACCAAAACATCCGATCGTAAAAAGGTTGTCACAGACCACCTTGAACGCGACACCCTTAATGCATTGTGTTCCGCGAGAAACACTTAAACGTTATTTTCGTTGTTCAAATCCTTTGCACCTCCAGCAGCTCGGATAATTTAGTAATGTTTCAACCACGGAGCAAGAGAACGAGCTTGTAGATTATATTTGAGGGGCTTAGAATGAAAGGGGTGTAAGTGATTTGATCGATTTCTCTACATCGACTCTCTCTTTTGGTCATAACTTAGCTGCAAATACATTCCGTACTGTATTTGGCAATGTGGAAGATAGGTCAGTACCTCATCTATCGGACTCTATAGCAAACTTAAATTGGAACGTTTTTGCAGTTGAGTTATTAACTAAAGAAAATGTTGATGAAGAGAAATCGATCAAGTCACTTACACCCATTGCATTCTAAGCCCCTCATTTTCTCTATAGAACAACGGTTCTACAGTGTTACGACGTAAGAAATCCGGAAGCTGGCGTATGATTCGGCCACAAGAAATGATATTTCTCACCCTTTCAATAACCAAAAGCAATTAGCCACATTGATCACATTGTTATTTTTTTGTACATGCCAACTGAATGAAATACAATAAAATATACGTGATAGTTGCAAAATAGAATAAACTTTCGTTTTATGAACTTTTTACGTTATTTCCTAGCATGCTCACGATAGACGGAAATGATACACATTTTTAAAAATGTAAATTTCCTACATAAATCTTTTTTAAATCATATTCATACAATTTACATCGATCAATAAGGTTTCAAATCGTGAGGTTTTAACATGTAGCATCTATATATATATAAATGGGTTTCTGTCTGTCTGATTCTTATAGACTCGGAAACTACTGAACCGATCGACATGAAAATTGGTATGTGGTTTTTGGGGCCGGGGAATGTTTTCATGATAATTTCTTGGGGGGTGGGGGGTTGATTGGTTCTGCCATACAAATGAAACACAAATTTCTATATTACTTAAGCGTTAATCAAGCAAATGAAACGAAATTTGGCATGTGGAGGATTTAGGGTACAATAAATAATTCTATGGGGCTGTCCACATACCACGTGGACACGTTAAGTATTTTTTAAAGTAAAACATTCAAGTTAGAAGTCAAAATTGAATGAGATCTGTTTTGTATTTACACGATTTTTTTAACTTCACGCCCGCCCTGAGTACTCAGTATTCAACGATAAAAATACTGAACTGCTGCTCGGTCAAACATCCATATTTTTTCATATGACTGATTCTTTTTCCTGAAATGTATATTCTGAAGGTACCGCACATGAATTCGGATCCATCAATTTATTCCAATCGGTAATAGAGGGGCATTAAATCTGTCAGGATAAAGACACCCAATAACACAAAGAATGTTGGATTTTTTGTAGTAATAAAAATCACGATTTAAGTGCGGGTTGAATTCAGCTTTTGCTCTTGATGACAAAACTGTTTGCTTTGTTTTCGAGAACTCCCAAGGATTTCTGAACATTGAAACGAAAAACAAATTTTTCCATAAGTGTACGGGCCGTATCTCTGGAGATCTATTTCTTGCAATGATTTTTTTTCAAAAAAAAATTGTGCAATGGCGTACAAGATTCCAGCACTTCTGGTTCTCTGAAACAAACAAATCGAACAGATTCTGAATCAATAAAGATGCTACTATCGCATGATCCTCGGACAAGTCAAATTTGAAGAAAAAAAAATGCTGTTTAAAACTTTTTTTTAAGTTTCTTGATTTTTTTAAAATAGTAAAGTTACGAAATTATGATTTTTTATAGGTTCATGCGATATAAAGATACATACAGATTGTATTCATATAAACATAGATCGGATAAGTAGAACTTGAGATATCGTGTAAGCCAGTTTGAAAAACATGTTTCGAGAAAAACGCGTTTAAAGTTAATTGTTATGGCCGTACTAGATAAGATATCGCATCACTAAAATGGCTATAACTTGGTAAATAATGAGATTTTCGAAAAGTCTATGGTATATTTATTGATAAAAATAAAAATTGATTTTTTTTTCAAATTTCTAGACTAGAATTCCCTTTTAAAGAACGCAACAATGTGCTAATTTCAAATCCGACCGGATTCCGAAATAAGAGTTTATTTTACCGAAAAACACTTGAAGGGACTTATCTCAATCTGCGATTCGTTTCATAAACACGACGAAAATACATATTTGTAGCGAATTGTAAAGGCCAAATCATTTACAAGAATGTTGAGTTTAAAAAAAATCTTAGCAAGTGAATGGAACCCCGAAGCAGGTTTTCGTTTGAAGAAAGTTATTGCTGGGTCTGGTAGGACTCTAGAGTCGAATGAACTGCAAAAGTTTAAAGTCTCTATAATACAATACCTTCCTTCCTGGTAGGACTGCAAGAAAATCTGTATCATGAGCTTCTACCAAGCAACTAGTTTCGATGAATTCCAACAAGTACTGCTAGCAGCTGAACGTATGAAAATCAACGATCCAGAACGCTTCTAGAGCACTTCTAAAACTCCACTTGCCTTACACACCAGATATTGCATCTTCAGATTATGAACTGTTAAGATTCTTGTAAGAACTTCAACTTACTCCATAGCATAAGTTCTGAGAGGATGGAATTCTCAAGTTTCATGAAGGATACTGAAATATTCAGGAAAATCGGTGCATCTATGACCGAAAAGATGTAGATGTATGCCTACAAAAATATGCTTTTGGTATTTTCCTTAGAATCGGCACGAATTTTTCAGGACAATATTTAGCATGATTTAACAATTAAGGGTTGTATGTCAACGGAATCATCGATCACGATGATACTGCAGATGTTTGGTTTTTACTAGGTTCATTATAGCCATCAGGCACTACCGAACCTGTAAAAGCGAAAGTCATTGATGTTTAGACGAGAAAATTCTGTTTTCAAACAAAGTGCTTGATTTCATTGTCTGATTTTTTGAAAACTCAAACAGCCAGCCAGCTTTAATAAAAATACTCGAGAATAAGCTCACAATCGATATTTTAAAATGAATATGGGGATAACATAAATGGAATTCGGAAGAAAATTCGACACTCCTAAACCCCCCCCCCTCCTCTAAGGAGGGGCTACCATACATATGAAACACAAATTTCTGCATTACTCGAGAACTAATCAAGCAAACGAAACCAAATTTGGCATGTGGAGGTTTTAGGATGCAATAAATGTTTCTATACTCCTCCCCCTCTCTAAGGGTGGGCTTTCATATAAATGAAAAACAAATTTCTGCAAAACTCGAAAACTAATCAAACAAATGGAGTCAAATTTGGCATGTGAAGATTTTAGGGGGAAAACGAAACGTTTCTATGGTGAATAGACACTCCTTTGCACGGGAGTAGTAAAAATAACTAAATAACTAAAAAAATTTTTAAAAAAATCGATGCATTCTAAAATAATATCCGAAGTAATAAACAAGCGTATTGAATAACATATCGTATCCTAGACACAACCCCTTATAATCGTTTTTAAATTAGAAAATTAGCTTCTTCCTAAGGGTTTAAGATGATTTCATATATGGACTGATGAATTATTAACAAAAGAATATTTGTTCACATTCACGTTCACGTGTTTTTGCATTTTTGGGAAGCCTTCCTGCAGCGCTACGATGTTGAAATTGCAGGCTCTCAATATTTCTAAAGAAACTCGGTACTCACAAGAAAAAATGTATCTCGATTTGCAGTTCCTTGTCCCGAGTTTCCAATCTAAAGTCCGAGTTCTTTGCGTGAGTCTAGTCCAATTGTCCTGTTCGATTTATTTTTTAAGAATTTTTCTGTGCGTTTCATTTTAACGGATGGCTCGCAGGGCCTGCACCAACCTCCTGTCTCCTGTCAGAATCCCCGTTGGTGCGAATACAGTGATCAGCCGCCCCTGATATGGGCAACAGACTCTCGGATAGTCTCCCTTCCCTGTCAGCATACGACCAAGACCCCAACGTGGTTGGTTACTCGGTCTAAGGATAGGACAAGAAGCTAAGCGTCACGAATTGGGTGTATTTTATGCCTGCAAGTACGCGAAGTACCGATGGTACGCTTAATCCAGTCGTTTATCAACCAACTGCATGTGAGTTATAAAGTTTGCTAGTCAGCTTTTTTGTAATCAACAAGTTAGTCTTTGCATGTTCTGTTTCATGGACTAACTTCAGACCTCATAATAATGGCAGATCATTCAAAGTTCGGAAAGTTGAAACTGTTTGGTCGTTCAGACTCGACCCACTACTGCTCCACATCAAATCTCATGTGTTGCACAATGATTGAGCAAACAATCGTCAACTTCATTTTTTTAAATAATGATGATCCCACTTCATTCCCCTACATAGGTCTTTCCGCCTTACTATTAAGTGAACCGGTAAGTTTTGTCGGTTTTACAACAGATGGCGTAACGTGATTATTAATCCAGTGAATCAAATTTCCAGACATTCGTTGGAAAGCTAGTGTCATTGCGCGTGTTACGGGGAGTTACATCATCAATTCAATATGAAGAAAAAAGCTGCGGAAAGTCATCGCATTTTGGTGGAAGTTTATAGTGACCATGCTCTTGTTATAATTATCAGTGCGCCCCTCGTTATTCATGACTGCGCAGCAACATCTTACAGCGGAGCCAAAGTATTGCCAACCGTTATGAACAAAATGTGTAAAAACGTGTGTTCTTTCATTATCATTCGAAGATTAATTCTCAAGTGAAACGGTCGCTAATAAAAGTTAACTATTAAGCTTGTTTTTTTCTTTCGTGGTTTTGTATTCCGATCCACTTCGTTCCACAGGTTATGGGCCCAGGAACGCGGCGCTTGTGTGATTTGTGAATTGAGCAAGAACCAGAAAGAAAAGAAGTGTATTTGTTTTTTCATTCGGACTAGTACGAGTTAGCAAAATGGCGGATACAAGAATCGTGATGGAACGTCTCAACAACTTTAACTGGGCTAGCTGGAAGTTCAGACTCGAACTGCTGCTGGTTAAAGAGGAGCTGCACGATGTTGTTATGCAACCGAAGCCGGAGGAGGAAACTCCTGTGTGGAAAACACAAAACGGAAAAGCTCGTGCGATTATTGGTCTTGCGTTGGAAAACGACCAACTGTGTCACGTTATGAGAGCAAAATCGGCGAATGAAATGTTGAAGAGCTATCATGAAAGGGATTCTCTCACCAATAAAGTTCACGTTCTGCGTAAGTTGTTTTCGTTGCGGTTGTCAGCGGGTGGTAACATGTCGGAACACCTGATGCAAGTGACAGAATTAGTGCACAGGTTAAATGCGATCGGTGAAAAGTTGGAGGATCACCTGATTGTTGCCATAATATTGTCGAGTCTTCCCGAGAACTATAGTGCTCTGCTATCGGCATTGGAAAGCCGGCCTGTAGAGGAATTGAAGCTCGAGTTTGTTAAGGGAAAACTTCTGGACGAATGGCGACGGCGTAGTGAAAACAAAATGGTGGACAAAGCGATGAAAGTGTCTGGGCGAATTGAAAGTGGTGAAAAGAAAAAGTTTTTGTGCCATTTCTGTAAGCAAGAGGGACATTTTCGGCGGGATTGTCCGAAGATTAAAGCGGGCAAGCAAATGAACGCTGACAATAGCAGTGCAAAGAATTCACAGCAGAAGGCTAAAGTGTCGGTAACGCAGCAGAAAGAAGAAGATAACCTTGAGGTGTGTTTCTCGATTGTGTCCGGTGAAGAAGATTGTTTCGCCACCAGTGCAGCCGTGCCGGGGGACAACAAGTGGCTACTGGATTCCGGTTGTACCAAGCACATGACCGGGAAAGCAGAAAACTTGGAGGTGTTTTCAGAGTCAAATGATGTTGTTTGTCTGGCAAATGACAGGAAAATTTCAGCGAAAGGTGTTGGTACAGGTAAGCTAAATGTGGTCGGTGGCAATGGTGAGTGTAAAACCATTTCGATCAAAAATGTGTTATTCGTGCCTGGTTTGGCTGGAAACTTGTTGTCGGTGAGCCGTATTACCGATGAAGGATACGATGTGATTTTTAATTCCGATGGATGCGAAATATTACTCAATGGCAAGGCGGTTGTTGTTGGCGAACGGAAAGGTAGCTTGTATTATTTAAAACAGCCAAACCAGCAGTTTCTCTTGTCTGCAGTTGGGCATTCAAATATATGCCAGCATCTTTGGCATCGGCGCCTGGGTCATCGTCATCCGGAGGCAGTTAAAAGGATCGTCAATGCGAAAATGGGAGCAGTTTTAAAAATAAGCGATTGCGGTGTTAGATCGGTATGTGGGGTGTGTTGAGAGGGAAAGCTGTCAAGAGCATCGTTTCCGGTTTCGAATTCGAGATCAACAGCTGTTCTAGATCTCGTACATTCTGATGTTTGTGGGCCTATGGATATTACAACTCCTAGCGGCAATGAATATGTTATGACAATGATCGACGATTTTAGTAAATTCACTATTGTCTACTTGCTGAAACACAAATCAGAGGTTTATGAAAACATACGCATCTACGTGAGCATGGTTGAAAATTTGTTCGGGAGGAAACCCAAAATCCTTCGCACTGATGGCGGGGGCGAATATTCGAGCAACAAATTGAAACAATTTTTGATTGAGAATGGAATTACGTTGCAACAAACTGCTCATTATAGTCCTCAACAAAATGGCAAAGCGGAACGGGCAAACCGTTCTCTGATGGAGATGACACGGTGTTTGTTGCTGGAGGCGAAACTGAGTAGAAAATACTGGGGCGAGTCAGTGATGACAGCATGTTATATTCAGAATCGAGTACCGCCTGCCAAGCTGGATCGTACACCGTACGAGTTATGGTTTGGTAAGCAACCCAAATATAGTCATATGCGAGTATTTGGAACGGACGCCTGGGTACGTGTTCCGGATGAAAAACGTAGTAAGCTGGATAGTAAGGCTATAAAATTAAAGTTCGTGGGCTACGCAGAGAACAGGAAGGCTTATCGTTTTTTGAATACATCCACCGATAAAATATTGATTAGTCGAGATGCAAAATTTATCGAAATGGAGATGGATTCAAAGGAGTCGGTGCGGGAGGTAAATAAACCAAAGACAACGGTAATTGAAGAATCTCTAGTGACTAATAAACAATCAGAAGTGGATCCGGTCAAAGATCCTGTAACTGAGCAAATAGAAGAGGAAGAGTTGGATGAAACGATGCGGCCAGGTGAGGCGGAAACAAGCTATGACAGTGCTTCAGAAAATGAGTTTTTTGGGGCTGGGTCAAGTGAATCAAGTGATGGTTTTTCTCCTGAATTGTGAAGATCGGTGAGGAACAATAAGGGTAAACCACCAAATCGTTTTGATGATGAAGTCAATGCAGTTTGCTGGGTGACGGAGGAACCACGAAGCGTACAAGAGGCAAGAAAATCAAACAAGGCAGCCGATTGAGAGATCGCCATGCAGGAGGAGATGTCAAGCCATGATGTGAATGGGACATGGGAGTTGACACATTTACCCGCTGGAAGAAAAGCTATCGGCAGCAAATGGGTTTATAAGTTGAAGTACGATGCGTCGGGAGAGGTAATCAAGTACAAAGCTCGTCTAGTTGCGCAGGGTTTTACACAGCAATATGGGGTGGACTACGAGGAAGTGTTTGCGCCTGTAACAAGCCAGACCACATTTCGAGCACTACTTGCTATTGCGAGCCGAAATAACATAACCCTGATACATCTTGTAAAAACGGCATATCTACACGGCGAGCTTCAGGAGGAGCTGTACATGCGACAACCCCCTGGGTACGTAGAGACAGGGAAGGAAAATCTGGTTTGTCGTTTGAAGCGCAGTATTTATGGCCTAAAACAGAGTGCTAGATGTTGGAATCGACGACTACACGAAATACTGATACGGATGGGTTTTCATCAAAGTTCGGCTGACGCATGTCTATATACGAAGTAATTCAGCGGTAAGTTGGCATACTTACTAGTGTATGTCGACGACATGGTTCTAGGATGTGTTGATGAAACAATTACTACGCGAATTTTCAAAGAATTGAAAAAGCATTTAGATATTACGAATCTGGGAGAACTGCAGTACTTTCTTGGTATGGAAATACACCGTGAAAAAGGCAAATACAGTTTGAGCTTGTGTGGATACGTAGAGAAGTTGGCGGCTCGATTCGGAATGTCAGATGCAAAATATGCGAAAACCCCGATGGACGAAGGGTATTTGAAGTTAGAATGTGAGAACAAATTAGAAGATCAATCGATGTACCGAAGTTTAGTCGGAGCGTTACTCTACATATCAGTACATGCACGGCCTGATATATCAGTGAGCACATCGATTTTAGGCAGAAGAGTTAGTAATCCTACACAAGCTGATTGGACGGCTGCGAAGAGAGTGTTACGCTACCTGTTTGGTACCAGATCTTGGAAGTTGAAATTCAATGGTCTGACAGGAGAATTGGTTGGTTTTGCGGATTCTGATTGGGCAGGAGATGTGGTGAGCAGGAAATCAACTTCAGGATTTACGTTCTTATTCGGGGGAGCGGCTATTTCCTGGATAAGCCGAAAGCAATCTTCTATAACACTCTCCTCTATGGAAGCAGAGTACGTATCTCTCTGTGAATCTTGTCAGGAGCTGGTATGGTTGAGGGCTTTGTTAAAGGATATGGGTGAAGAGCAGAAAAAGGCAACAGTAATCCACGAAGACAATCAGAGCTGTATTTCATTCGTAAAATCGGAACGAGCAACGAGACGGTCCAAACACATTGAAGGAGCAGTATGTGAAGAATCTATGTGACGACGGGAAAATTGAACTAAAGTATTGTCCAACGGATTCTATGGCAGCAGATTTGCTTACAAAACCATTGGGAGCGCAGAAAATTCGACGGTTTGCAGAAATGATTGGAATGGAACTCGACGGTGCACACTGAGGAGGAGTGTTATAATTATCAGTGCGCCCCTCGTTATTCATGACTGCGCAGCAACATCTTACAGCGGAGCCAAAGTATTGCCAACCGTTATGAACAAAATGTGTAAAAACGTGTGTTCTTTCATTATCATTCGAAGATTAATTCTCAAGTGAAACGGTCGCTAATAAAAGTTAAACTATTAAGCTTGTTTTTTTCTTTCGTGGATTTGTATTCCGATCCACTTCGTTCCACAGCTCTAACTTAGCGAACGTGTCAGACGTGGTTTGCACGGTTTAGAAGTGGTAATTTCGACTTGGAAGACGAAGAACGTTCTGGACCGCCAAAAAAGTTTGAAGATTAAGAATTGGAGACTTTACTCGATCAAGATCCGTCGCAGACGCAACAAGAACTTGTAGATGCACTTGGAGTAGCTCAGCAAACCATATCCGATCGTTTAAGAGTAATGGGAATGATCCGAAAGATAGTACATTGGGTGCTATATGAATTGAAGCCACGAGACGTCGAACGCCTTTTTTTCACGTGCGAACAACTGCTCCAACGGCATAAAAGAGAGGGCTTCTTGCATCGAATCGTTACTGGCGATGAAAAGTGGGTTCATTACGACAATCCTAAACGTCGGGCAACGTATGGATACCCCGGCAATGCATCAACATCAACGACCGCGCAGAATATTCACGGTCAGAAGGTCATGCTGTCTATTTGGTGGTCTCCAATTTTGATGACGTCAAAAATTTGATCGATTCGTGGTTTGCCGACAAACCTGTCGATTTTTCCACAAAGGGATCCGTGATTTGCCAGAAAGATGGGAAAAAGCTGTGACTAGCGAAGGGCAATACTTTGAACAATTAATTTTTAACAATTTTTGCAGAATAAAGCATTAATTTTTGAAAAAAGAAACTTACCGGTACTTCTATTAATTCTTTGAATCTAAACTAAATCCTTAATCTGTCAACTTGGAAAATAATAATTCAAACAATCAATTTCCAGCGGCCAACCAACCACCGTCCGCCTGGGTGAACTAGCATTGGACTCTACCAACGATGAAGCCTTCCCAGAGGATTACAACATCGCAGAGCTGATTCCTCATCCAGAGTACAGACAAATTTCCCAATACAATGATATCGCGTTACTGAAGCTCGATCGCAAGGTTATATTCTCGCCGTACATCCGACCGATATGTCTCCCTCTGACGGGAACACTCACTAACAAGCGAGCAATTGCCACTGGTTGGGGAACGATTGGATATAGCGAGGCGACCAGTCCCATCCTGCTGAAAGTGGTGCTCGATATGTTCGGATATGACGAGTGCGCACAACAATTTGAGGTTAACAGAAAACTGAAGGATGGACTGCAGGAGAAAAGTCAGATATGCGCTGGCTCGCGGAACTCTTCCAAGGACACGTGCCAGGTATGGTCACACGAGAAGTTACATGAAAACAAGAAATAATAAACTTCTGATTTGCAGGGTGATTCCGGCGGACCACTACAAATTTATAACGATAATGTCTACTGCACCTACACCATCATCGGAATTACCTCATTTGGGAAATATTGTGGTCTCGCTGGATCCCCCGGTGTGTACACTAGGGTTTACGAATATATTTCCTGGATAGAAAATCTTATATTCTAATCGATGCGTGAACAATAAAGCACTTACCTCAACGCTGATACAAGTCACTCATAAACAGCTGATAGATGATTTTGCTAAGTTTTAATCCGATTGTCCGTTTCGCTGGGCCATAACTCAAATTTAGCAGCTTTTCTTTTTCTGCCTCACTGGTGAGCCGTTCATAAGCCATAAACAAGCGCTTTGGTGTTGGATACCGTTCCACAATCGCGTTAATTTTATCTATGGAAAGCAGCTTTATTTGGAGCAGTTGCTTCATAAAAATTTCCTTAACGGTGCAATCACGAGTCTTCGATGATTGCCGGTTGAATGTTTCAAATGATAGCAGTGGTATTGTGCTTTGTTTAAGATTAAAATCGGAAGCAGTAGCGGAGATTGCTTCCGAAGGTAGATTTGTAATATCCCAAAATGTTTTGTCCTATACAAAATAATAATAAAATGGAAATTCAGAGATAGATGTGTACCAATTAATGTTTGGGAAAAAAACGACCCTAAAATTTCAAAAAGTTATCCTATAAAAAAATGTTCACCACCTCAAAAAACACCCTATGCCAAATTTCAACTCAATCGGGCTTAAGGGAGAGTGGCGCAAAGCGGTCAAAGTTTAAGTTTTTTTTTTGAAAATCGAAAAATCACCCAAAAGGAGAGTAAAGGAAATCGGGCTTTTCGAAAAAAAAAATGTTATGCCAATTGTCTCAAAATGGTCCGAGTGTCGTAGAGATTCTCACAGGGTTCAATATGGGTGTCGTAGTGATAACCTCACAGGGATCAATACACTTCTTGCATTGTTCAATGTGAGTTTCAATATGCACAGCCTAACTTCAAGGAATCGGACGGGTCGAAGGTTGTGGATAGCGAAACGGGTGCGAATACAATTAATAAGTACCCACGAACAAGCAGCAGGAGTTAGTTAGGGCCGGGAGATGCGTTGTGGGCTCTTCACAATCTCCCCTAACGAATCCTAAAAGGCGAATTGACGCCGCCATAAGCGTCTCAGTCCAAAAAAAATCGGTGCGTCTGATCTCCAGGAGGACCAAACAGTGTCTGTTTCGGAGCGAGAGGCTGAGAATGATATGCTGTATCCTACCAACTACACCTAAGATGGCAGCCCCATTAGCAGGATGTAGATAAGGTAGCATACCGAAACCCATCCTAACCACGAACAGGGGGTGCCCTGTGTACACAAGATTAATGAAAAAACCGCAAGAATCTCGACATACAGCTGCAAATAGCAGGCCTGCAAACTACCAGCCAACCCTGCAACCAACGGTAAATTCAGCCACACACCCAAAACCCCAACCTCCTGGTTTCACGCCTACACCTAGCAAGCAAGCAGTGGCTGTGTGCATCGAGAGTAAATCAGAGAAATTAGTACTAACAGCACTCTACTCTTCACCGAACCACCACCCTTCGAAGGAGGAACTGAAAGACTTCTTCTCACTCCAAGGGCACCGATTTATCGTCGTCGGTGACTTCAACGCAAAACACACCTTTTGGGGATCAAGACTGATTACCACTCGTGGTCGCGTATTATACAACGTCATCACTGACTCTGGCTATGACATTGCATCATGCGGCGAACCGAAACACTGGCCAGAGGATCTCGCACGACTTCCGGACCTGCTAGATTTCGCTGTCACAAAAAATATTAATAATAAACGAATTCGATCGAAGCTTCATCTGATCACACACCAATACTACTGGAATACTTCATAGAGAAAGAAGTAAAGCAGACGTCCTCTAATCTCACTAACTTTTCAACGAACTGGACAAAATATAAGACATATATCTCCTCTAATATTCTCAATCTACCTCTGGATAACGAACATCATATCGAGGACGCAGTTAACCAACTCAGTGTACTCATGAAGAATGCTGCGGAGATAGCTACCCCACCTATGTAGACCCAGAAACTCCAAAAAATTATTACTGCCTCCCACATAAAAGCAGCAGTTGCACAAAAGCGACGACTAAGACGTATCTGGCAAAACAAACGATCGCCAGAATCTAAAAACCAATTCAATGTGGCACAACGTAAATTAAGAAAGCTATTACAAGACGAGAAAGATGAAAAATTCCATAATTACTTAACTGAATTGTCGCCAAATCAAGATACTAATTACTGACTATGGAAGGCAACCAAGAATCTAAAACGACCTCAGTTACAGGTCCCGCCGTTTAGAATGCCCTCTGGTAATTGGGCCAGAAGTGACGATGAAAAAGCAGCAACTTTTGCAAACCATCTTCAAAAAGTTTTCACTCCGAATCAATTGGGACCTAATCAAAAAAACGCTCGAATTTTCTGGTGCTACAAAACAAAACAAAATGAAAATCAAACGTCGGCTGGTGAGACATGTCAAAAATCATATCAATGTGAAAAAGTCACAGGAGGGTTTTGTCCGAGACACGACCGCATAGTTGATGTAGGATTCCGTTAGGCTAACTGTTGATTTTGGATATGTTTGAAGGATCACATCGTTAAACTCTTCGATAATGATTTGGTGGCCCTGAAAAGGGCCGTTTTGTTTGGTTGTTGGTATTGTTTTTTCACTCCACCAGATATGATGAAAATCTAGACGAGATGCCTCCTGTGATATGTATGGATGAAATGAAGAAAAAAAACTCACCAATGTAATATAAGATAATTATCAATACCGAACACAATTATCAATTTTTCTCATCAGTAAAAATATGTTACTTTAATAAAGAGAAAACACAACAATTCGGTAGGAACAAAAGCTCCCCCTACTTTCATGTATTTGCAATGTCGATTTCCCCCAGGCAGCTTGGTTTTGATGTCTTGGTTGGGGACCCACCGCATGTGTCGTCAAGTTCGACCAATCAGAAGTGGGTGTTTCTGTTAGGATAGGGGTTGATATTTTTCAATTGCTCGATAGTTAATTTCATGACATATATTATTTTCTTCATTATAAAAAATTGTTATGGAGTGTCGAAATCGATTGACGCAAAAATTTCATCAATCCATCATGAAATGACTGAACAATAAGCGTTTAAAATTGGACAATTTTCACGATGTACTCGATTTGCGTTTTCAATTTGTACCCCAATATGTTCCCGAAAGACGTAATCCTACGCCAAAAGTCACCCGGTATCGACCACATCAACGGAATGATGATCAAGGAACTACCTGACCTAGCAATTAAACATCTCACGAGAATTTTCAACGCAATGACTCATATAGGATATTTCCCACAAGCATGGAAAATTTCGACCATCATTATGATTCCTAAGCCAGGAAAAGACGCACAGAAAGTGGAATCTTATCATCATTCCGAGCAAAACATGGCACTATTTAACAAGTGCACCGATTGATAGAAGAAATCCGTAGAGTATATGAAGACCGCGGATATTGCTAAGCGCTTTTTCTTGATGTAGCTCAAGCTTTCGATAAAGTCTGGCACGAAGGACTGCTCTATAAAATTAAAAATATGCTACCACAAGTATATGAAATTATGCGTTCTTAACTACTGGGAAGAAAGTTTCATGTTCGGTATAACCAAACACTATCGCCAGGGCGAGAAATTTATGCTGGCGTTCCTCAGGGCAGTGTTCTTTGACCAGTGGTGTCATTGCGCAAAGGCATGTCAAAATGGTCGGAACGAACAAAAATCACTCGTTTCGAAATGCGCAATGTCACCCCAGTTCTCTATCTCATCTACGCAGCTGATCTCCCGACCGCGCGGAACTTAATGACTACAACATTCGCAAATGACACAGCTATTCTCAGCAGTCACAAAAACAGAACGATTGCATCACGGTATCTACAGGAACACATAACGGTCGTGGAAAAGTGGCTTCAAAAATGGAGAATTTAAATAAATGAAACAAAATGTGTCCACGTTACGTTCACGCTTAATCAGAACACATGCCCACAAATCAAGTTCAATGGATCTGCAGTACCTCAATCGAATGAAATTAAACATCTACACCTAGACCGCCGTCTAACCTGGAAGAAACACATAGAAGCAAAGAAAACGCAATTGATATTGCGAACAAATCAAAAACATTAGCTAATCGGGAGGAAGTCGAAATTAAAACTAGAGTTCAAACTACCTCTATACAAATCCATGCTGAAGCCTATTTGGCATTATGGCTATCAACTTTGGCAAACAACTTCAGCAAGTAATATCGGAATCATCGGAAGAGTACAAAATAAGCTGCTAAGACAAATTACTGGCGTCTCTTGGTACATCCGCAATAGTGTCGTACATCGAGACTTAGGGTGGGTTTAGACTAGTGATATATTCATGTGAAGAAATATGATGAGATTTATAGAAATTGCATCAACCGTTTACACTAGCGTGAACTTCTATAATGAATATATTCATATCTTCGGTGAAATTATTCACCTGAAGTAGAACTGCATCCAACTTTAGTGATTTCTCACCAGTGAGAAATTCACAAGCGTTTACATATGCTGAATTTATTCAAGTTATATATACCTCGAATAAGTGTATCATATTTATTCTCACCCTCCTATTTTCACGTGAATAAATCCATCTATAGCTATAGATCTCCCTAATGTAAACCCGCCATTAGGGATGGAGACGGTTAAAGAAGAACTTCATAAAACGAGGAGGAAATATGCGGAAAAAGTGAAGAATCATCCAAATCCACTAGCAAGGCTACTCGGTCAATCTATGGTAACACGCCTGAAGAAAAAAACCTTAATTATTTGAACGTGGTCAAACGTTAGTGTTGTGCTCCAGAGGAGTATCGATTGAACCAACCAGAAACAATGGAGCCTGAAGAAGAAAAAAGAGCACGACGAATTATGACGGAAACCACGACTAGAGTGGGTGAGCGTTTTGAGACGGAACTGTTGTGGAGATTCGACTACTTGGAGTTGCCTGATAGTTACTGTATGGCCCTTCAACGACTGAAGCGTTTAGAGAGACGTATGGAACGAGACCCTTTCCTCAAAGAGAATATCCATCGCCAAGTGAAAGAATATGAGGAGAAGGGATATGCGCATCAAGCAACACAAGACGAACTCACGAAGGCCGATCCCAGGCGAACTTGGTACCTTCATCTAGGTGCTGTCAGTAATCCAAACAAACCAGGTAAAGTTCGGTTGATTTGGGACGCAGCTGCAAAGGTCAATGGGATATCCTCAAACTCCGTTTTGATTTCTGGTCCAGATCTTTTCGTGCCACTTCCTTCTGTGCAGTTTCGTTTCCGTCAATATCCTATAGCCGTGAGCAGCGATTTGAGAGAAATGTTTCACCATGTGAGAGTTATTGAACGAGATCGACCATCTTAAAGCTTTATCTTCCGTGACAACGCCGAACAAGAACCCCGAGTGTATATGATGGACGTACTCACATTCGGAGCCACCAGTTCTCCATCGTCTGCACAATTCATCAAGAACCTTAACGCACAAGAGTATGCTGAATAGTTTCCACGGGCCTCAAAAGCCATTCGAGAGTGCCATTACGTGGACGACTATTTAAATAGCTTTGAATCAATCGATGAAGCAAAAACAACAGCCAGGGAAGTAAAATGGATTCATTCTAAGGGCGGTTTCGAGATGCGAAACTGGGCATCAAACTACCGAGAAATCTTAAATCATCTGGAAGGATCGTGGGAGCGTTTAGTACGCTCAATAAAAGTCGCAATGACTAGTATCCCGCAGAACGAAAAACTTGACGACGAAGGTTTGCAAACGTTAGTAGTAGAAGCAGAAGCGATAGTAGAGTTATTCAACCAGCAGTAAATATGGAAGCTTCCTTAGAAGCGGTTCGTGGATCTTGGAATCTATTACAACAGTGAATCAATCATTTTTGGAAGCGTTGGGTTCTAGAATATTTTTTTTTGACAAAAAAAATTCGAGATGATTGTAAATCTCGACGAGTAAAGCATCTTTATGACATTAGACATAAATTTAAAAAATAAAAACTCGATTTTCGGTGATTTATCGTTTTTCACAAAAACTCAAATTGTAACGTCTGTCCAGTAAATGAAATCCGAATGAGGTAATATTTTGCATAGGATATATTATCGTGCAAATCAACATTTTGTAGCAAGTTCCGAATGAAAAATCGAGATAACTATTTTTATTGGCACCCTAAACCATATTTTTCGTTTCGTATTCCGAAAAAAACTAAGTCCCAGAGTGCCGATTTTTGACTATTCTTTTCGAGATGACACTAGATCTCGACGTTTCATGCCATTTTAAGACATTTGGCATCAAAATATTTTTTTCGAAAACCCCGATTTCCAAGAAACTCAAATTTTGACCACTTTGCCACTCTCCCTCCGATTGAGCTGATATTTTGCACAGGGTATTTTTTCGAGGTGAACATTTTTTATAGGGTAACTTTTTGAAATTCGAGATGACCATTTTCATTAGCACCGTAATGTGTATATATATGATCCTACCGTAATATTTTCGTTCAATAATTGTGTCATAGTCGAAAGATAGAGCACTGTATGGCGATTATTTTCAGTGTACTTCACAACGAAGTCCTGTACGTATGTGTTCAAAGCCGCCTGGGTAAGCGTACTTGCGGGTACTCCCACCTGACGATTGTTCCCCAGATGTTCTATCAAGTATATAATATTCGCCAGGCCACACTGCTTCAATCGAAACTTCTGTTCATGGAAACGACCATCCTTTATACTGCTGGCGAAATCATCCATCCGTTTCCGTTCCACAATGTACGGAAGGATGTATTCCACGCCACTGTCATCGCGAACAATCCACAGGAAATCACCCACACTCAAGCGGCGCACTTCATACTCCACTTGGTTCTGGTCTAGTTCTTTTAGCGTGCGATCAAGAGCACTCCTACATTTTCCTATCGTCTCCTGAGTATCCACCAGCAAAACAACCTTAGGAGATGTAATTTTCATGTTCTGTTTTCCAACCGTTTCCAGGCTTTCCAGACAAATGGAATCATCTGCTGCTTCAAACTGTTCGCTTGGATGTGTTTCCTGTTGCAATTCTGTTGAATGAACAATCGATTAGACTCATAATATTAAGTGTGATAATAACCATTCGGTGATGTGAGTCTCATTTGTGTCAGTTGAGTCACAATTCTATAACGCAACAAAAAAGGACATACCAACACGAACCTTTATCCAATCCTTCTGCAGTGGCCACGGTTTGCTGAACCAATTTTACCCGGAACTCTCGCTGCACATCGTTCAGCTCCTGCTCGATCTGATCGGTGTGGTCCAGCGTCACCTTTCCGTCGTGTCGCTGATAGTACCGAAGCTTCCCCTCTAATGCTTCGCAAATGTTTTTACCAAAATCAGCTAACATCATGCAATCTCTGCCTGTGGCAATAGGAAGCGGATAGCGCCGCAGAGAGGTCAGCGCCCTTTGCAGCGGTATTCGACTCATCGAATCTTGATCCGCTGCCACCGAGATCATCTCCTGGAGCCAACGTTCGAAAAGGGGATTTGGTCGTTTGATACTCACTGCTATTCGACGCGCGTTCGGGGGCAATGCCGAGTGTTGGCGAACAATTCGAATTTTGAACTCTTTTTGTTTTGACATTGTTTGGAAAGTGTAACTGAGCGTGTTTTTCTATTACTATCACAGCACGCTCAAGGATGATCCTCGCAGTTGAACAGCTTGAACAGATGTCCCAGATGTTCATTTCGATACGTTTCAGGAACAAGTCGTTTGTCAACTTCTAGATCTGTTTCAGTTTTGGCGCCAACTTTATGCACAGTAAATTCAACGCAACCATATTAAGGGAATATGCACCCTTTTTAAGTATTTTTGACGTAGAACTACGTCTTTCATGAGGGGGGCCAAATCAGAAAACAGGTCACGTTTTTATGAAATAAAGTTAACATCAATAACTATTGACGTAGGACTACGTCTTTCATTTCTATACCGGGGTGTAAAATCAAAGTTTCGAAAACGAAAGCGTTACGCCGGAGACCGAGATTTTGAGCGTCAATAGCTCTTAAACAACTGAACGAAATGGTATGATGAACACTTCATTCGAAAGATAAAATGTCTACGCATCATACACTTGTTACTTTTTCATCCAAAAACTTGTTTCAATAGCCTTAAAATTGCTTTCAAAATAGCCTATTGAAATTACCAATCGGTATATAAGCAAGCGCCGCTCGTAAACCCACTCAGTTATAATTGAACAGCGACTGGAGCATGTTGTCGCTGTTGTGATGAAGGTCACTTCGTTTATCATGAAAGCGCTGATGAACGGTGTTACCAAGAGCCTGTTTGTACACCTTAGGCCAGAAGGGAATCCATCAGGAGGAGAGTGATGCCACGGTTCCGCTTGAAACATCGGAGCAGCCGACACACACACATACACGCGCGGAATCCTCGTTGCTATCATCGTTGCTGAAAAATAATCTACCAGTTCCCCTGGGAATTGAAAAATACATTCATGCGAAAGAGTTTATTTTAATGTTTTCTATCCATACAACACTGCAACCAAATACATTTGGTTTTGTGATTTTTCAATCAATCCCAACTGACAGGAAAGCTTCTATTATTTTCCCCCATCAGTAGATAATTTTCGTATCCAATGTTGGATGCATAACATGAAAAACGGAAAAATTTTCACATCGCCAAAATCATGTAATATTCGAGTAATCATTTGCTTCTTACTCATATAATGCTGCGACCAAATACATTTCGTTTTGGATTTTTCAATCAAGTGTGATCAATGTAAGACCACGTCTTTCGGCAATTTATTAGAGGTGCAATGAATCTTGAGGAATTCCCGCTCTACGCGCACTGGCAAACGATGTTTACTCAACAATTTCTCAAGTGAGAAATGTGTGTTGTGAGAAAGGATTAGCGAACGCAAAAACGACAAACGGGAGAAAGAGATGTTTGGAGGTTGAAGAAAATGGGCAGAAAACATCTTCATTTTATCTTTCGAATAATGTGATTCATACCACTTCGTTTTGCCAGAAAGAGATTATTATTGCTCAAAGGAGGAATCGAGTCCTCCGAGGAAATAACCCAGCGCAAATTAGAGTCGCCTATCGATTGCGGCATTCGTACACAAATAATTTTATAATGCAGTTTCATCAAAGTGATTTCTTCGATATGGGGAAATATTCACTACATAATGTCATGTGTTTCATATTCTTCATTATCAAATCCATATCCATGGCCCCTATCGGTATCGAATTATCATTGACACCACGATTTTCGCTAAATGCTCATTTCAGTTCGGCCTGCAAAAAACTTTTCTGAACTCTTATCCATCAAATTTGGAGCCCTGAAAAGGGCCGTTGATTATATGCTAAGCTAATATAGCACGCTCTCCACGGATACGATGGGCCAGCAGGATGTCCTTGGGCATGATGTGACGCGTTTTGCATGGATAGCACACAAATTGGTATCTTCGAATAGGCCTCCTGCAGCGTCATAACCGCGGAACTTTGAAAGCGCAAATCGGTTTTGAAGTCCTGAGCAATTCCACGAATCAAATGCTGCAAAGGTAGATGGCGGATCAGCAATTCGGTCGACTTCTGATAGCGACGAATTTCACGCAAAGTTCCCGGTCGATAGCGATGTGGTCACACTCCTCGCGGCTGGTGCACTTATCCGAGCTGCTTTCGTGGTGCCTTACCACCGAAAGACTAACGAGCTGTGTGCTTGGTCCCACACAAACGAGTCCTCACGGTGCGAGAGTAGAGTAAGAAATGAACGAAAGCAAAGGAAGCATCATATTATAAACCATAAAAGTATAAAATGTAAACCCCACCCTCTTTATTATATTCGTAGCTTAGCCTGAGAGAGAAACGAATAACATCGAAGTAAGTATACAGTAATTTATTTGAATCCGGACACTTTGCGTTACATTTAATATCATACCGCAGCCACAACATTTTATGCATGTTGAATTAATACGATTGATTAGTAACTATCAAGTAACTATCAGTAACTATATTAGTAACTATTAATCGCATAAATTCAACATGAAAAAAATGTTATGGCTGTGATATGATATTGAATGTAATGCAAAGTGTCCGGATTAAAAAGCGTCCGGATTCAAAAACATTACTGTAAAAGAGAGTTAACTCGACTGAAAATTTTTCAGTTCGGCCTGCAAAAACGAAGTTAATTGGAAGAGTACAGCATAATGCATAAACGTGAGTATGAGCTTCCCCATCTCACATTCCAATAAGATTAATGGGTTTCCAAGAGGGCGCGCTACATACGGATACGAATGATTTCAATAACCTGTTTTCGAAGCTATTATTAAGCTATTGAAACAATTTTTCAAGTCAATAGATAGCAATCATATAACTCTTGGACACTTTATCTTTTGTATGAAATTTGTATGAAATGATTCGAAGCAGAATGAATCACGCTTAAAGAAGGGATGGATTTTTTCTTGGAATTTACTCAGCAAAAATAATCCCCTCGTCCCAACAATTAAAAACAACAAACGGCAAACAGTCTCATCAAAGTGATTTCTTTGATATGGGGATATATTCACTACATCATGTCATATATTTCATATTCTTCATTATCAAATCCATATCCATGGCACTTATCGGTATCGAATTATCATCGACACAACGATTTTCGTTAAATGCTTCTTCAGTTCGGCCTGCAAAAAACTTTTCTGAACTCTTATCCATCAAATTTGGAACCCTGAAAAGGGCCGTTGATTTTATGCTAAGCTAATAGCACGCTCTCCTCGGATACGATGGGCCAGCTGGATGTCCTTGGGCATGATGTGACGCGTTTTGCATGGATAGCACACAGATTGGTATCTTCGAATAGGCCTCCTGCAGCGTCATAACCGCGGAACTTTGGAAGCGCAAGTCGGTTTTGAAGTCCTGAGCAATTCCACGAATCAAATGCTGCCAAGGTAGATGGCGAATCAGCAATTCGGTCGACTTCTGATAGCGACGAATTTCACGCAAAGTTCCCGGTCGATAGCGATGTGATCACACTCCTCGCGGCTGGTGCACTTATCCGAGCTGCTTTCGTAGTGCCTTACCACCGAAAGACTAACGAGCTGTGTGCTTGGTCCCACACAAACGAGTCCTCACGGTGCGAGAGTAGAGTAAGAAATGAACGAAAGCAAAGGAAGCATCTTATTATAAGCCATAAAAGTCCAGAATGTAAACCCCACCCTCTTTATTATATAAGCTTACTGTATACTTACTTTGATGTTATTCGTTTCTCTCTCAGAGTAAGCTACGAATATAATAAGGGTGGGGTTTACATTTTATACTTTTATGGTTTATAAAATGACGCTTCCTTTGCTTTCGTTCATTTCTTACTCTACTCTCGCACCGTGAGGACTCGTTTGTGTGGGACCAAGCACACAGCTCGTTAGTCTTTCGGTGGTAAGGCACCACGAAAGCAGCTCGGATAAGTGCACCAGCCGCGAGGAGTGTGACCACATCGCTATCGACCGGGAACTTTGCGTGAAATTCGTCGCTATCAGAAGTCGACCGAATTGCTGATCCGCCATCTACCTTTGCAGCATTTGATTCGTGGAATTGCTCAGGACTTCAAAACCGATTTGCGCTTCCAAAGTTCCGCGGTTATGATGCTGCAGGAGGCCTATTCGAAAATAACAATTTGTGTGCTGTCCATGCAAAACACGTCACATCATGCCCAAGGACATCCAGCTGGCCCATTGTATCCGAGGAGAGCGTGCTATTAGCTTAGCATAAAATCAACTGCCCTTTTCAGGGCTCCAAATTTGATGGATAAGAGTTCAGAAAAGTTTTTTACAGACCAAACTGAAAGGAATATTTTCGTTTGGATGCCATTCAGCATCGAGAAAATTCCGGAAAAATCTAATCGTTGCTGAAAAATAATCTGCCAGTTCCCTGGGAATTGAAAAATACATTCATGCGAAAGAGTTTATTTTAATGTTTTCTAACTATATATCACAGCGACCAAATATTTTCCCATCAAGTGCTATTAACAGGTGGTTATCGAGTTAGCAATAACCACTGGAGGGCTGGAAAGAACTAATCATTGCTGAAAAATAATCTGCCAGTTCCCCTGGGAATTGAAAAATACATTCATGTGAAAGAGTTTATTTTAATGTTTTCTATCCGTGTAACACTGCGACCAAATATTTTTCAATCAAATGCTACTAACAGGTGGTTATCGAGTTAGTATTAACCACTGGTGGGTTTCGAGTATCGAGGAAAATCTGAAATGAATTAATTGTTGCTGAAAAATACTCTGCCAGTTCCCCTGGGAATTGAAAAATACATTGAAGCGAAATAGTGTATTCTAATGTTTTCTATCCATATAACACTGCAATCAAATACATTTGGTTTTGTGATTTTTCAATCAATCGCAATTAACAGGAAAGCTTCTGAAAATTATTCTTCCCCATCAGTAGAAAATTTTCGTATCCAATATTGGATGCATAACATGAAAAACCTTGAGCCTCCAACGTAACGCTCTCGTTTTTGAAGTCACCCAAATATTTATTTATCCATTCATTCAGGATGGATTTAGATTCAACTTCAAACAAATGATCTCTAAATCAACGCTTGTCCTACGTCACCCTTGCGGTTATACCATAGATATAACCCACTTCCTGTTTTTATACAAACAATCAATCGTATAACATGTGTATCCGGTATTGTATAAAATGTGAAAACAAGATTTTCCATATCATTGATGGATTAAGCCGTATATCGGTATAACGATCATCCTGGTATCACAGTATGCAGTATTATATGCGCACATTCTATTCATTTTATATAGCATTGTCGGGTCAAATCGCTTCAAATAGGTCGGAAATTAGGACAGACGAAATCCAAACCGCTAGTTGCTAATTGCTTATTGATCCGGTAAGCGAGCCGCCTTATGTACACATCACCATTTTTTTTTTTATTGAATCAATAATACCCCAAATATGATACAGTAATTTACATTTAATGCGACATTTTTGTAATTGAACAGACCTGTAATGAGACACGTTTAATTAATCAACATTTTTGGACATTTTTGTAAACATCGAGCACATTGAAATTCGCCACCAGACGTCGACACTGTACCACTCTCATCGTCAATGTCCAATTACAGGTCAAAATCGCCTCCAATGCGACACTGAGTGGTTCCTCGGCATGTCGCATTAAGTGTAAATTACTGTATTCATGTTTTGATTTGGTAAAATATGCTCCATTTACAGCAAAACTCCTTTGGTGTACAGAACTCGCCATTTGTCAGACGGGTTGTCAACTTTTGTGTTATCTGGCAAATCCGACTGACACGCAATCAAAAACGACAGAACCGAGAGACTTCGCGTAAAACCCATACGCGATTGCCGAGCGTTTACTTTCATTTTTTGCTGCCGAATCACCTCTATTATTGCACAAACAAGAGGTGGTTCATCTGATCAGATCTAGAACGTGCCAATTTGCAGAAAGTAAGATAACATTACTTTCATATTTGTGTGGTATTTCAAAGAGGCAAGCGCGTGAAACATGGCAGAGGTGATAGAGGAAATCGTCCAGCAGATGCAGGAAAATCTGACGGAATCCGCCAACGCGGCAGCCACGAATGGTACCACAAAAACCCCCTCGACACCCGAAGGGATGGCCCTCGCCTACGGTACACTGGTCGTTATGGCAATGCTTCCCATCTTCTTCGGTTCAATGCGCTCCGTTAAGCATCATAAGGATCAGACGGTAAGTTTGTTTGGGCTTTTGGATCAGGAAATGAGATTAACGTCTGAGCTCTCACTCCCGCGTAGGCCACCTTTGAGAAAACTGGGGAAAAACCTGACACGATGACTTCAAAGGACGCAATGATGTTCCCGATTATGGCTTCCTGTGCGCTGTTCGGATTGTACATGTTTTTCAAGATATTCTCCAAGGACAATATTAACTTTCTGCTGACTGGTTATTTCTTTTTCCTCGGTGTGATGGCGCTTTCGCATTTGCTGAGTCCAGTCATAAGCTCTCTGATTCCCTCGTCGATCCCGAAGATTCCGTACCACTTGTCCTTCATCCAGGGCCCTACGGAAGGTGTGAAAGACGACAAGGAAAGCTATCTGATCGATTACAAGTTCACCACGCACGATATTGTCTGTTTCATCATTTCATTGATCATCGGAGTATGGTATCTGCTGCAGAAGCACTGGATTGCCAATAATCTGCTCGGATTAGCATTTGCCGTGAATGGCGTGGAACTGCTGCATTTGAACAACATCGTCACCGGATGTATCCTGCTCGGAGGGCTATTTTTCTACGATATTTTCTGGGTGTTCGGAACGAACGTGATGGTTACGGTAGCAAAATCGTTCGAAGCTCCCATTAAACTGGTCTTCCCCCAGGATCTGATTACCAACGGACTGAGCGCTTCGAATTTTGCTGTCCTCGGGCTGGGCGATATTGTGATTCCAGGAATCTTTATCGCACTGTTGCTACGCTTCGACAACAGCCTGAAACGGAAAAGTAATCTTTATTTCTATGCAACCTTTACGGCGTACTTTTTCGGGTTATTGGCCACAATCTTCGTGATGCATGTTTTCAAGCACGCACAACCGGCGCTGCTGTATTTGGTACCGGCCTGTCTCGGAACGCCTCTTCTATTGGCGCTGCTGAAGGGTGATATCAAGAAGTTGTTTGCGTAAGTGTTATCAGCTATTTTCAAGTGCGGTAATTTCATCCCCTCATTGCATATTATTGCAGTTACGAGGACCATCCAGAGGAAAAATCGAAGGATACCAATAAATCTGAGAAAGCTACCGGCGAGGAGACGGGCAAGACGAAAAAGGAAACCAAGAAAAAGGAATCTAAAAAAGTAAAATGAGCAGTTACAAAAGAAATGAGAGTTTGAGTGTCTGGCTGTGGCATACATAAGTATACCGCTATTACCCCGTGTCCAACCGACAGCTATTGGATAATCCTCTTTGTTCTGAATTCGATCTGAAACCAATTCGTTGATACAAAAAAAAATCAAAATCAGGAGAATTCAGAATAAAGGTCGACTCCTGTTAACCCGCGACAACAAACAAAAAAGAACCCTCTTACACAACAGTGGGAATGCCTGTTCATTTTACCAATATTTGGCAATCGTTTTGAATTTTACCATACCATCATTATGCTTCTGCTTCACATCAAAATCAGTTACGAGAATGTGCTCACCATCACGAACCCAATCCGACATGCGTGTATTTCAGTATTCATAGTTTATGAAATCAAGTTAATTGACCGTTCATTTTTCCAGACCAAAAAGCTCGAAAAGAGTGCGCCGATAGTGAGCAGCAAATTACCGAAATCGAAAAAAAAAACATGTAGCCTTTCGGTTTAGATCCTAGCACTTTTTTGTTGGGTGTGACTGCTCAATTTACTTTATCCGAAATAGGTTCACGGAGGCGACGCGATTCACAGACAGCCAGAATGTGAAAACGCGCTTTCGTTGTGATTCTTGCAACCTCTTCGTTTGTGAGGGGAGAAATCGAACAATAAAAGTTTACAAAGCAAAAATGGTTTAGTTCTGCACAATTTACAGCGATAGTTTTATTTTTTCGAGGGAAGATTGAGTTAAATTGTTTGCCTTTTTTTACAAATCTACAAGCTTTATTGACTGACATTGTATTGGATGCTGCGAGAAATAGTATATAATACGTTAAAAAGATCTGGCTTCCAGCCAAGAATAACTTAAAGAGAATGAATATGCAACTTCCGGAGCAGAAGTTTGGAAGCATATGCAAAATGTAACTAAATTTGGAATATAGATAAACTATTTTAAAATACACACAGAAAAATTGAAAAAAAGAACAGCAAAAAATAAACTTCTACATTCATCATGCAAAAACTGTTGGTGCTTTTGAAAGGATTCTGTAGAATTTATCCGAATTCCTTCAACTTGATTGAACTATTTACTCAGAAAATACGCAAGTGTTATTAACATGCAGCTTATTTACGTTTTACATTTACTAGCTTGCAAAATTATATAGCGCATGGCAACCGTTCGAATAGATCACCATAGAAACGAGCAGGACTCGAGAAAACATCAAATACCCCAACTATAACTATTTTACCGTCAGCACAAATTCCTCAATCAGGATATTTTTATTGTCTTACTTCAGGACACCCTCCACAGTTTCTTGCACTTACTGTGTTACAGCAGGGCCTTGACACAGTGGATCGTTATTTCCCTAGCGACTCGTGGGATGCAAATGCGTAAGAAGGTACAAACCACAAACGGAAGAATACAGAGATGAACCAGCCTTCGGCTGAAAATCTCTCTAATAAAGAAAAATACGGAAGAACGGAAGGAGCGATTGAAAACGGACCGTTATCGTTCTAGTCAAAAAATTGAAGGGCTACTGACAACACTCTGGTTTGCTTTATGCCTGCTAGATATAAATCAGCAATTACTGTACCACGGGTTTTGATTGAACCGCTTAGGGCAAGTCAAGCCAATCAGCAACTAGAAACCCCTCAGATAGCACTAAGTCCACCTGACACGACAAAATGTAGACGAGGCCTCTCATTGTCTGAACCACGAGTTGTACTGGTACCGTTGGGAATGGTGCTGGTAATTGAGCCCCTGAGGGCAAGGTCACTAGTAGAACCTCAAGGAGCCTTAGAGCGGCCTAGTTTGACCAGAAATGAATTAAAAATTATTAATCGATATCAATCTGTCATGGACCTGTTGTTGATTAGGGATAATTCAAGGCAGTTAACGAGATCTGTGGCGCCGCGTTCCCTTGGTTACGCATCTCGCCGGATGAGCTATCACCCATTTAAGGCAGACTCGAGGATATTACAGGATTGAGCTATCTCTAGTTATGTTGGAGAGAAGTGAACGTGATAACTTGCTTTCCAGTCTGCTAACCAGTTATGAATAGAAAATTTCGACCTATGTCCCATACAGAAGACTCCACTTGACAAAAATGGGTGGGTTATATCTATGATACAACCGCAGGGTTGACGTGGGACTACCTTAGCTTAGCAATCATTTGTTTGTATTGATTAAATTTTTGATTGAATGCAACAGTTCCCGAAATCAATTGAATCCAATATATTTGCTTTGTGAGTAAAAAGATTGCACAAATGCCATGTAAGGTCAATTCATGCATTGTGATAGATTATCTTCTTCGTAACAAGTTAATTTAATGACAGTCCTTTTATGTTTGGTATGATGCCCAGGACAAAATATGTGAACGGAAGAATTATCAAACGATTATTTTATTTTACATTTCCCTCTAAAGTTTGCATCTCTCAAGTGTACGTACTTCTCGAATCGCGAATTTGCGTGATTTGATGAACTTCAGGTACTTAGTTTCGATTTTGCCATGTACATCGAACGCATATTGTTTAATCACTAGGCATTATCGCAGCAAATGGTTATCATTTTGCCAAATCATCAAATGGTATGCGTAGAAATTCAGTGAGCAGAATATATGAAAGCATAACCTTCAATGCAATCTTGAATGACTGAACCAAAGCGTTGTGTTCGTTCCCGTTTTTGTAAAACACTTTTCGGAATGCAAGAAAAACATACGGGTGCAGAAGTACTCCTGGCTTGCATGAATCAACAACTTCAACTTCTACTTTTGACGTAGGACTACGTCTAACCGGAAGATATAGGGGGTGAAATGGAAATCTAGGCACTGAACAAGTAGGAAAAAATGCAAAATTTGGAACGCTTATAACTCGAGCATTTCTCAATAGATCGCACAGGTTTTTGCATCAATTGATAGGAAATATATCTACGCATCTATCATAACGAATAACATTTCATTTTTCTTGAGATAAAGAATTAAATAATTGTGAAATATCAAGCATTGTCCAAATGCACTATGTGCCCATTTTTGATAGGTCCATTTTGTGCTCCTCAAATCGTACCGACCAAAACGGGCAACCAGAGCAGCAGCGAAATAGAATGAAGCACGATTGGGAAGGAAAAAGAAAAAAAAATGAACGAAACATTGGCCGCAGTCTCACACATGCGTAATTCTCGAGCCAGCCAGTCAGCTTAAAAATCCCCGCTCCACTGCCGTAACGATCATTCTCATTCAAACCGTACACCACATCGGTTCGCATCACAACACATCAACAAACCAACCCAAGCAGCCATGTCTGGACATGGTAAAGGAGGAAAAGTGAAGGGAAAGGCAAAATCCCGCTCGAACCGTGTTGATCTGGAGTTCCCCGCAAGGGTAGCTAGGCCGAGCGCGTTAGTACCAGTGCACCAGTCCACCTAGCCGGCGTTATATAGTTTCGGCCGCCGAAGTGATCGAGTTAGCTGGCAAAGCTGCTCGCGACGATAAGAAAACCCGCATTCGGAACAGAACACATTCGGTTCGGTGAACATCAAGACAACAACAGGCAGTTGCAGCGAGTGGCGAGTGGCGAGTGGCAAACGCAATCGCTAACGGCATCAGGTAGCAGAAGAAAAAAGTTTGTTCTTTATACAATCTACTTTGGTGGCAAATCCAGAACAAGGCGGCATCGAGGGCGTTCGAAATGGTTTTTTTCCAAAACCACGAGTACAAAGTTTTCTAAATTGGAACCATTCCATAAAACAAGGCGCTTATCAGGGCCATTAAACCTTCCAAAAAAGAGTTTACGAAATACAGTTCAATGCTTTCTAAAATAATATCCAAAATAATAATAAAACACAAATTGATTTTTTCATAATTTGTTTGCCAGGATCTGATGAGTATGTGAATTTGGCAGTTGTTCTGAGGTTATTGATTTTCACCAATTCTTAAATCGCTTCTAGATTGAAAGTACAGTAATTTACACTTATCTCGACATTTAGCTAATTGGACGGACCTGTAATGCGACATATTTAGTTGGACATTTTTGTAAACATAGAGTTCGGGGTCCAAATTATGACCCCACATTGAAAGTCGACACTGTACCACTGTCATCGCAAATGTTCAATTACAGGTTAAAATTACCTCCAATCCGACACTGAGTGGTGGTAATGCGACGTGCCATTGAATGTAATTTACTGTACAATATGTCACAAGCTGGATGGGAAGAAATTTTCCAACTGTGAAAGCTGTGGCGAGTGGCAAACGCAATCGCTAAACAGAAACGTTTAGCCGAACAAGAAGGGGATATCGAGTGATAGCAAAAAAAATAAACTCTTTAGATTGAAGATAATTTTGTGATCCTGAAAAGGACCCTTTTTAGCCTGCATGTGAATCCAACGAGCGAACAAATCGTAATGAATGTATTTTTTTGCCATCGCTGCCTTTTAACGCTCATTCGTTCGTCTCGTTGGACTCGCCCCTCTGGCTGAGTCTGCCGATTTGTCTCTATCCTGTGAGCGTGTACCGCTAGAGTATAAAACGCGCGGATCCCAAAAAAATGTCTCATTTTCTTTCAAACCGTAAACCAGTGTGGTTGTACGACCTCGTTTAACATCGCATCGCATCACATCATAAAAAGAAAACAAGCAGCAACGTGGACGTGTGGACGTAACAAAGGAGGACATGTTAAGGGAAAGGCAAAGTCTCACTCGAACCGTGCAGGTCTCCAGTTCCCTGTTGGTCTCATTTACTGATTGCTCCGCAAGGGTAACTAGGCCGAACGGATTGGTGCCAGTATACCTAACAGCGATTATAGAGATAACTGATGATAACTGATGTTGAAAATTGACTGACGTTACATCTGCATTGCATAGAGAAATAACTAAGGAGCAACACGATGAGCTATGTATTTCCTGCTGCTCTGTTCTTATTTTAAAGGACTTTAATCCGAAGGTCATCCGTCCCTGTATTTACTGTTGGTTTTTCAGAACGCTTATAGCTCGTTTATTTCTCGACAGATCGTAGAGTTCGTCTCCAAAATCTCAGTTCTTTTTCATTTTTATTTACTTTGTTTGCGGAGACTACAAATCTTACAATTCATTCGTCTCCGAAACCACAGCTTAATGTACGATAATGTGCTCAATAGTGAAATATATGATAGTGAACGAGCTGATGACCATCTATGCATTCCCTATCACAGCCATCATTTTGATTGTACGATATGTGTATACGCCGAAAGATGCCCGACGTTGAACATTTAAGCCTTCAGAAAAAAATCAAGAATCAAGTTTGTAAAAAAACGCAAAAACACAACACCAAAGGTTCTTTTCAGAACCCCCAACATGTTCATAAAGAGTAAACAGTAAACTAATCCATTTTTCAGATAGATAGGTAGGAATTCACGTAGGAGAAGAAAATAAAACAATATATTTAAAAAATATATTTAGCAAAAGCTGTCCCCTTTGTCCTACGTCACTCCGGTTATGTCACCGACATTACCCACCCGTCTTTTTTTTTATACTATAGACTTTTTATACTATACTTGAAAGTTCATTTGCCTCTAGTGTCTGCACGATTTTCCCAGGTTCCTAAGTTTATTCCAGTCTGCACAACGGCGAGCGAGTACAAAAGTACTCGCAGTTTGCACTTATTTGCAAAGTCGTTTTCCCCCCGCTCCTTGGATTTGAAATCTGTGTTAGGGAAACACATTTCAGTCGGGACAAAAACACCCCCGATTTGTTTGAATTTGTAATGCCAATTTCCCCAGACCCCTTGGTTCTGAAGTCTGTGTTGGGGAAAAACATTTCAATAGGAACAAAAAATACCACCGATTTGCATTAATTTTTAATGCCAATTTCCCCACGCTCCATGGATTTGAAGTCACTATAAGGCTAGGCGCAAATTGAGACGCGTATGGCGCGACTAACTTGACGCGATATAGCGCCTGTCTTTGTGGCTAATGAAAACAGATGGAACGGCGCAAATTGGTCAGATGACGCGAGATGGAGGAGAGCTCGTGAGACACGACTCGCTCGACGCTGTGGCTGAGCCACAGTTTCTCGTGCTGCTCATGCTGGTTGTGTTGGTTGTGTTGGTGAACAATCATATATCGCCGTGAGTCTGACACTGTATGGTTGTACCGGTCGGAAGGTTGTGTTAGTAAATAAATATATCGCACAACTCTGTGTGAATCAGACATTGTATGCGAGTGGCACGACATTTACACCAAACTGCGACTCAATATGCGCTCCACCACGCTACGTTTGTGGCACGTATGAGTCGTGTTGATAGTCTCGTGTTCGCTTACGAGCGCTATACGCTTCTCAATTTGCGCCTAGCCTAAATAAAGGCGCTAAAAACTCGTGTCCAAAAGCGCGATGTAAATAAACAGAGAGAATGCAGTGAGCAGTGATTGCTACGATGACAAAATGTGCACAAGAACGGTGCGGTCGTAAACACTGAGAGGACTGAATTTTAGGTTTTTTTTTGTGGCAATCTCACCGGACCGACAGTAAAATTTTCGTTCGCTTGAGTGTCGGCATTGGAAACGACGAGACGTCGGTTAATCGTTCGATTAATTCAAATAATCGAATATCTGAAATTATAATCGAGTAATTTTGTATCGAATAATTCAAAATCAAAATATAAATACATCGAATAATTGCCACTGTAATCGCGATTAATAAAAAAAGGAATCTTTCTCAAGGTTGACGCATTTTTAGGTTAAGAATCAGGCTATATAATTTTTTAATCGAACATTTTTATATCCATCCTTCTAACATCGACAACCCGATAGACCACGCGACCAGAATGATAACGTGATACGTGATTATTACAAAAATAAATATTCGCTCGATAAATCGAATATTGAAAAACAATTATTCGAATGAATCGAATATTGAAAAATTCCCCAACGGTTAATCGATAATCGAATAAATGAAAAATTTAGACATCACTAGAAACGACAACAACCAAGCTACAAATAGATATTTAGAAAAGTTCACTGTCGATGCGTTGGGACCGACGTGGGCCAGACGAAAAGCTCTCTGTCGATCCCCCATTTTGGCCGGAGACGTGTTAATTGGTCGCTGTTGACACCAATGTTTTTGTTATATCAAAATTTAAAGTCTCTTTTCAAACATTGTTTATCGATATCTCATTTTTTCGTTTTTTTTATGAGATTCTACACAGCGATTTTCCATAAAAAATGACTCATTTTTAACAAAAATGGCCGTCGGTTTGGCAATTTCTCGAATTTTCAAAAACCCCTATGTAACGCTTTAGGTATTGTCCTAAAGTTTCAAAATATTTATTGGAATTCGTTCAACACCCCGTTGCTTCAGAACCGATACCACCAGCAAGGTACCGATTTAAAATCATCAAACAGTCAACAGCGTAATAATCATAATTCGAGCAATCAACAAATCGAAAATACATCTTCAAATGTACCTTAAACAAAAACCAACATACTCGAACACTTCACTTTATTCCCAACATCCGAAAAAAAAAAATCTCGAAAATTCATTATTTTTCGACCTTCCTGACAGGGGTCCCCCTTAAGTTAACAAAAACCTCTAAAATTTGAGAGTATGCTTACAATAATCTACTTCATTTTCATAATGTCGTTATTCTAGTATTACTTTGTCAAGATTTCCTACTGTCTACTCATTGATGAAAACCCAATGATTTCGGGAAGAATTGACGTGTTTTTACCCGCTCCATAGTAATTGATAGTGGTGATGATATTGCTGCTGTTGTTGCAAAACCGGATATGAGTGAGGAAGATGTGAATAATAAAGCTGTTCGAGGGATGCTACCATTGCAAAACCCGCAGTGATGGACTACCATGTCTGATACATGGGTTGAATCACTTTGATTAGTACGGTCATGATCGGCCATTGTTGCCATTTTTTATAACACTTAATGGAAAAAATCGCTACTACCCTATGAAAAAATCGATGATACCATCCTGGGGCAAGAACCAGTGAGGGAACTTGTTTTCCAGCATAGAAAGGTCTCTTTTAAATCCGCTTCCCGTATTTTGCGGAAACCAGACGTTTTCGTATCATCCGACAGTTTATGCTCTTGATTGTTCTCTGCATCGTCATGTTCCGTAAAAGATGAGAAAATTTAACCTGCAGTCATTTGATCAATAAGCTAATCTGCGAAAAATCTCTCAAGCCAAACCGAATTTACCTCAACCAGCTACTTAGAGTTCAGAGACACATTCCAGTGGCGACGAGAAGCGACCGGTTTTGGCAGCACAACACCTGCCGTATAGACTGCTTGAATGATCCCAGTAAGATTTACCCTTCTAATTCTGCATTGAGAGTGCCAGGAATAGCCGAAATGAATCCTATCAGCCGACCGAACTTGACTACTCTTACTCCACAGTGGCATTCCGAGCGACAACCATATGGTTCAAGTGCTCACTTCAAGATGGTCGGCTGATAATCGAATCTAAACATGGATTTGTCTGCCTCTATCTATCTTAGGCACCGACTGTGTAAGTCAAAACTTGAAAGCTTTATTGAGTGCCTCCTCTGGTGTTTTCGCTGGGTTGAGCGAACTCAACTTTAATTGCTCTTAAGTTCATTCGCATATCCTGGCTAGGAATTTGGCCACCTACAAATAGCTGGATAATATTACATCACCGTCGATTCATTGGTTCCAGCGGACGAACAAAACACAGCTCTATTTGTCGTATTTTTTACCTCGGTCCACCTTAGCACTGTTGTAATTGTGAACCTATAAAAATAAGAGACCGGGCCGCTAGTGAAGACAAAAATACCACCGACTTGCATGTATTTGCAATGCTGATTTCCCCAACGCTGCTTGGCTTTGAAGTCTGTGTTAGGGAACACATTTCGGTGAGGACAAAAGTCCCCTTACGTTCATGTGTTTGCAATGCCGATTTCCCCAAGGTTGATTGGTGTTGATGGCTGTGTTGAGGAAACCGTAAATCGGGCCAATCAAAATGAGGCAGTTAGGGCGTTTAGATAACGCTCAACATTTTACAGTTATTCAATTGTTTATCTAATGAAAAATAACGTTTTATTAATTGCGATAGATGCGTAGAACTATTCCTTATCAATTAATGCAAACATCTTTACGATCCAGCAAGAAATGTTCGTGTTATAAGTTTTCGAAATCTTTCATTTTACCCTGCATATTCTGTGTGTAGGTTTTCATTTTACCCCCCATATATTCCTGTAAGACGTAGTCCCACGTCAAAAGCCACTATGTTAAGCTGATCCTGATACCGGTACCGATCAACTGTCTCGCGATTATCCAATAACTCCCAGTGGATCACATGACAATTCCAAAATACGCATAATATGAAGGAACGGTAATTGCAGAACTTTTTTGGAATAGTTTCCGATGTCATACCTTTTCTTGTCCAGAGGTGTCTTCTGTATAGGACATAGCACTGGTATGGAGTCGAAAAGAAGCAATTCCGGAATAATACCAAACCCTAGAACAGCGTGTGCAGTCCATTCGATGGCAAAGTGATTCCACTTTTTTGTTATTCTATTCTACTCCTTGTATTATGCAGCACAGCATTACACGACTTTTGAAAAAATCCAACCAACATCATTTCCACCTACCTACTGCGTGGTTGTTCCGTCACGTACATCTCTTAGGGGAGGTGGGGGTAAAACGGACATGTTAAGAAGAATTTCGATTATATCTTTGTAACTTCATGTTTCCTAAAACTTTGATGCAGTTTCTTGCTTTTCAATATACTGTTTCCTCTACCTAATTGGCCAAATATTTTACAAAAAAGTGTTTTTCAATGTTTTTACTGAAATTAAAACAGACCGGAAAGTACAAAAATTTTTTCGAGGCGGATAATATGAACATTAGAGTGGCAATGGATGTATTGGAAAAATGTTATCATCGAATTTCAAAAACCGACCATGTATATTTTGTTTATTGGCCCAAAAAAAATATCTGTGCAAAGTTTCAGCTCGATCGGACATGATTTAGGGATGTCTCAAAGCGCTCAAAGTTCAAAAAGAAATTTGGAAAATCGAAATTTTTTTCTCGATGCCAAATAACTTAAAAATGCATAAAACGTCGAGATCTGGTGTCATCTCGAAAAAAAAATTTTGATCCTCGAAAATCTTCCAAAGAGGGGAGTAAAGGAAATTTGGTTTTGTGTAAGGAAATTGTCAATGTCACTTACGTAGAAGTTGTACAAAGGAGGGGTTAAACATAAGCTCTGGGAAAGGCCCATGTAAGAGACCCAACTTACTGCTGAATTTTCGTGAGGAAAATTCAAGTGTTTCACACAACGACTGAACAGAGCGCTATTTGGAGCTCATCTGAACCGTATTCAGAGTAATCCGAAAAACAACCCACGAGAATTCTGGAGATCTGTCGATGTGCAGAGGAAGGAGTCAGGACTACCTACCGTAATGACACGCAACAATGTGGACGCATCAAACAAAAAGGGTATTTGTGAGCTATTTCGAGAACAATTCAGTGGTGTTTTCGTTAATGGAAGACTCCATAATGAACAAATTTCTAAAGCTGCCAGCAGTGTACCTTGTCTACCTGCTATCTGTACTGATCCTGCCACAAGTTCCAGCAGAGTACAACTTGCTTGTTTGAATCTCAATAAATCCTCGAATCTTGGACCAGATGGCATCTCATACATCATGTTGAAAAAGTGTTCCAGCAGTCTATCTTCAACGCTAAGTTTATTGTTTAATCGCTAACTACGCTGCGGAGTTTTCCCGAAGGCTTGGAAAAAAATCTTTCGTTTACCCTGTTTTTAAAAAAGGCAGTAAAAAGAACGTCAGCAACTATAGACGTATCGCTTACCTTTGTTCTATCTCCAAACTACTTGAAATAATAGTTTTGGATACTGTCTCCCACGCCAGCGGCAGTTACATCTCCGACCAACAACACGGTTTCGTGCCCAAAAGGTCTACTTTCACAAATCTGGGGTTGTACAAATCGTTCATCGCCCGTTCTCTTCAGTCTCGTAACCAAATCGATGCTGTTTATATAGATTTTCCAGCCGCGTTAGAAAAAATCAATCATGACATCGCCTTGAGTTCCAGTTTTCTTTTAAACTGGTTACACTCATATCTTACTGATCGTGTGATGTCAGTGACATCGTTTCATCTCTTTTTCGGGTCACATGGGGCGTACCTCAAGGAAATCATCTCGGTTCTTACATATTCCTGCTTTGTCTCAATGATATTAATTTTTGCGTAAAGTGTCACAAACTTGCATACGCGGACGATTTTTAATTGTTTCACACAGTCAATAGCGACGATGATGCGATATTCCTTCAGCAACAACTCGATATTTTCTCTGAATGGTGCGAGACAAATAGAATGGTTTTGAATCCAGCAAAATGTTCAGTCATATCGTTCACGCGGAAACGATCGCCTGTTACATTTTCGTATAAAACACGCAATATCCCCTTAAACCTTGTTAGGATCATAAAGGACCTTGGTATCGTCCTAGATTCTGAGCTAACATTCCGAGATATGATTATCTCGTACATCATCACCGAGGCATCTAGGTTCTTTTGGTGGGTTTACATTAGGGAGATCTATAGCTACGGATGAATTCATTCATCCGAAAATAGATGTAAACGGGTGAGAATATATATGATACACTTCTTCAAGGTATATATGTATAGAATGTATAGAATAAATTCAGGCTTATGTAAACGCTGGCGAATTTCTCACTGGTGAGAAATCACTGAAGTTGGATGCGATTTCTATAAATCTCATCATATTTCTTCACACGAATATATCACTAGTCTAAACCCATCCTTAGGTTTCATTTTTCGCGTCACCAAGCAGTTTAAAGACCCACATTGTATCAAAGCTCTCTATTGTGCTCTAGTCCACTCTACTCTTGAATACGCGTGCATAGTATGGTCTCCCTACTACCAAAATGGAGTCCAGCGGATTGAGGCTATCCAGCGAAAATTCGTCCGTTTCGCCCTACGTAACTTGCCCAGAAGGGATCCTTCGAATCTACCAAGCTATGATGATCGTTGTAAATTGATCGTACTCGACTTGCTGAGCTTACGTAGGGATGTAGCGAAGGCAACTTTCATATCAGATCTGATTCCCTCGAAAATCGACTGTGCTGATCTTCTTCAGTTGATCAATTTTGACCTACACCTTCGTAACCTGCGTTCTCATACTTTTCTCCGCCTCCCCCACTCTCGTACAAATTACGGTTACAACGAACCCGTATCGAGTATGTCTCGTGTTTTGAACCGTTGCTACTTGTTTTATGACTTTCACTTATCTTATGCAGGCTTGAAAAAGGAATACTTCACCGCTCTTTCCAGTTAGGTATAGTTTTAAGTAGATAGTAGCCTTGTAGTATTAGTATCATTAGGGCACCCATGATCAGGCCTGTTGATAGTAATGAATAAATGTAAATGTAAACAAAGTCCCGAGTGTAATTTGACTTACAAAACCTCTATTGAAACAGAATCAGACCCCCTTTATGTCCAAGAATACTGAAGCCAATGCCTTTTTTTGAGCGTGAGCTGATTTTTTTTAATTTATGAAGAAAGCAACGCAAAACGATAATTTGTCCCCTTGCTCTTGCGGAACCAATATTGTGTATCTGAGATCTGAGATTAGGCCCTTTGTTTCAACCAATTTGTCGAGAAGAAATAAAATCATTTTCTCCAACAATTTCCATATACAATCGCATAATCGCTATTGGGCGGTACGAATTGATGTCGAGCGCATGTTTTCGAATAGCTATAACTCCTACTTGTCTACAATCACCTGGAACATCACCCGGCTTATGTCCAATCACTACAACCTAAACGCGCATCTTTATCACATTGGGCTCGCAACAAACAATCTTTGTGATTGTGGCGATGGCTACCACGACATCGAGCATGTTGTCTGGTCGTGTATCCGGTTCCATGCTGCTCGCTCTCAGCTTTCCATAGCATTGAGGGCACTAGGCAGGCAATCGGATATCTCCGTCCGGGATATCTTAGGTAGCCGTGATCCTGATCTTCTGCTTCATCTATACCTGTTCCTCAGAAACGCCGATGTCAACGTTTGATGATGTTTCCTCCGTTGTATCCCTGTATCATATCCCTCCTATCCAATCGATGAACTTTTACTTAGTCGCGGCAATACATACACATACTCTTTACAGATACACAGGTCGAAGGTTGTGCAGGCCACTGATCATTCAACAAGAGCCAAAGGTTGTACCGCTCATGGCAACTCTACACGAGCTGAAGATTGTACCGCCCAGTGACCATTCTACCCTGGATTCCTCGAGTCAAGAGAGATGCACCACGATTGATATGAGGTACAGAGTAGGGGGCGTCGCTGATCAATGGTCAATTACACACCAATAGGAAGTATCCCGTGTCGGCCACACATACATAGTACTGGAGACTGCAACATCCCAATTATGAGATCTTTGTAATACTAACCTCGAGCCAACCGCGAGTAATCGGTAACATATTACTAACATAGTTGTAAGACAAAAATTGTCAAAATATTGGACTCCCGGCCCCGTCAGGCTAACACCACATGTGCTTTAATAAAATATATATTTTGAAGAAAAAAATAATAGGAGGTTGTGTTCAAGATACGACCGCATTGTTGACGTAGAACTACGCTGTTATTTTATATAAGTCGCTTATTTATACCTTCGGACATTGTTCAATAATGCTGTGAAATTTTAGAAACAACTGCTTAGTAGATTAATCTTTGAAATGTTTTTTTTTATTGTAGAATCAGTTGACGATAATTGATTGATGGTTCATTCTTGCCCTCGCAAAACAATACACTTGCTGATCGTCTGTCGCAATTTATTTCATGTCAATGCATTGAAAATTTACCTCGAACACTATTCCGGTGGCCCTTTTCGCGATTGACATAGACTCGGCTACAGTCGATTATATACATGTTGCACCAGCACCATTATTCCACATCTCATAACTACATCAATACATCTTAAGCACCGCATGGAAACAACAACATTGACAACACTTCTCTTCTTCTTCTTCTTATATGGCACTAACGTTCCTAGAGGAACTCCGCCGTCTCAACGTAGCATTACTTGCGTCATTTTCATTAGTACTTAGTTGAGATTTCTATGCCAAATAACACGCCTTGAATGCATTCTGAGTGGCAAGCTCTAGAATACGCGTGACCACAGTGCAAGTCAGAGGAAATTTCTTTGAAGAAAAATTTCCCCGACCAGAACGGGAATCGAACCCGAACCCCCGGCATGTTAGGTTTGACGCTAACCACTCGGCCACGGGAGCACCATTGACAACACATGCAAGTATCAAATATCATGCTACATGTTATTTAGTATTGCCTCAGTGGAATCGCACCTCTAGGCATTGTTCGTACAACGTAAACCAAGCGCCAAACAAGCGTTCACCATAGCATGCATACAGAGTCATACATTGGTGGCTTGAAACTACTAGGAATATAAACACTTCTCATCATTTTGTGCTATTCTCAAAAGAAACGCTTCTGTCAATATTACTGGCCTCGAAAAAAGTTGCATAACTTTCTCATGCTCGAGAGAAGCGCAGCTGTCACCCTTAGTGGAGGAAGTTTTGTTACTGGCAAGCGAAACTTATTCACATACAAGATTCCAGAACATTTACTTTCTTGATGACTAAACAAGCGAAATAAACTCTTTTTGTTAATATCAACAACTTCTAAAACAGTAGCAATGCTTCATTATCATCCATATTAGCGCAAATGCAATCCTAGTTGAAGGCAGTTTTGCGACTGGCACGCGAAGCCAAATAACTTATAACATTCCAGTAAGACATTCAAGATGCTTGGTATTCCCCAAATATTTTTTGGTGCACAACCTTAACGCCTGCTTCGCCATAACATCAGTTTAATGCATTGATGCATTCTCAAAGGCACCAACGAAGCCCTTATGATGACGGAAAACAAACAATGTTAACTGCTTGGAAAAAGGCTGAATTATGTCACACAGCTTGTGTTCTGCTGTAACACCCATCGATGCGAATTCGCTGATGAGTTTGTCAAGAGTGACCACCTTCACCACCAGCGGGGGGAGCTTGATTTTGGTTGCTGCCTAGGTAACGGCGTTTACATTTTCGACGACGCGCCGAAATCGCCTACTTCGCTGTTGTTCAAAGCGGTGTCAAACTCGCGAAGGCTCGGTTCAGTGCGAGCGCTTTTCACTGCACCAATATCGCGTGCATCATTAGATGGCGCTTGCCTCGAAATTTTATTGCCCCTGGCAATGCGTTCGTTTTTTTGCAGGGCTCGAGTCTGCCTTCCTCTTCTTCTTGCTCATCACACATTACGCGAAGTGTCCAATTTATGACGCGGAAAGAAAACCACACGATACGAATAACGCGAAAAACGAACAGAAAAACCAAACGACGATATCCGAGTTGGATTACCACAGGTGGGGTCCAATCTTAGATTGAAGCGCAGCGAAAGCAAAGTGAACTGGATCACTCAACAGTCCGATGCCGAATGAAAGTTTACCTCAGCGAGATCCACTGTTTATACTCTAGGCAAGTGTTCCCCTTAATTCTTCTACTTTTCCTTTGTTCACGGAGACTTTAAATCCTACGATTTCCCCTCCGTTGGTCGTCGATAAGTTGCTCGTTATTGACAGCTCTGTTCGGGAAAGCACTCAAATGGACAGAACAAATGTATGGGAAAATGGAAACGCTTAAAGTTTTCATGAATTTTAACCATTTACAAACCAGGGGATTCTAATGTACATATAGCATATTAAACAAATCTTACGGAATTTCCGATTCGTTTAGTATGTAAATCGCCAAAATCCTTTCGCGCAAAAAATAGTTATTGACGTTAACTTTATTTCATAAAAACGTGACCTGTTTTCTGATTTGGCACCCTTAATGAAAGACGTAGTTCTACGTCAAAAAAAAAATGAGTGGGTTATATCTATGATATAACCGCAAGGTTCACGTGGAACTACCTTAGCTTAGCAATCATTCGTTTGTATTGATTAAATTCTTGATTGAATGAAACAGTTTCCAAATTCAATTGAGTTCAATATATTTGCTCTGTGAGTGAAAAAAATGAACAAATGCCGTGTTAAGTCAATTCATTTATTGTGATTGATTGTTCTTCGTTACAAGTAAATTTAATGACGGACCTTTTACGTTTGGTATGATGACTAGAACAAAATATATGTACGGAAGAATTATCAAACGTTTGATGAACCAGCCTAAGGCTGAAAATCTTTCCAATAAAGACAAAAAAAAATTATCAAACGATTATTTTATTTTACATTTCCCTCTGAAGTTTACATCCCAAAAGTGTACATACTTCTCGAATCTCGAATTTGCTTGAAACTGGGAAGTTCATTCGCTTCTAGTGGCTGCACGATTTTCCCAGGTTCCTAAGTTTAGAAGATCATGTTAGGACAGACATATTACACTCTGCACAAAGGCAAGCGAGGACAAAAGTACTCGCAGTTTGCATTTATTTGCAGAGCCGATTTCCCCAGAAACCTCGGTTTTGAAGTCTGTGTTAGGGAAACACATTTCAATCGGAACAAAAATACCCCCGATTTGTATGAATTCGCAATGCCGATTTCCCCACGCTTCATGGATTTGAAGTCTGTGTTAGGGAAACACATTCCAGTCGGAACAAAAATACCCCCGACTTGCATGAATTTGAAATACCGATTTCTCCAGGCACCTTGGTTTAGAAATCTCTATTAGGGAACACATTTCGGTGGGAACAAAAGCTCCCCCTACTTTCGTGTGTTCTTTTTCTTCTTTTTGGCTTTAAGAGGGTTTAAACTTTTCAGTTCACTCGCCTCTAGGCTCTTTCGTGTGTTTGCAATGCCGATTTCGCTGCTTGGTTTTAAAGTCTGTGTTAGGGAACATTTTTCGATGAGAACAAAAGTCCCCCTACTTTCATGTATTTGCAATGCCGATTTCCCCAAGGCTGCTTGGTTTTCATGGCTGTGTTAGGGAAACTGTAAATCGGGCCAATCAAAACGATGCAGTTAGGGCGTTTAGATAACGCCTAATATTTTACAGTTATTCAATTGTTTATCTAATGAAAAACAACATTTTGTTAGTTGCGATAGATGCGTAGAAATATTCCCTATCAAGTGATGCAAACATCTCTCCTATCCAGTACGAAATGTTCGAGCTATAAGCATTTGAAATCTTTCATTTTTTCCTGCATGTTCTGTGTTTAGGTTTTCATTTTACCCTCCATATATTCCGGTTAGACTTAGTCCCACGTCAAAAAATGAATCACCCGTATTTCAGAACACGATCGGGTTTGAAGTTAGCACGATGATGCATTCGAACGAGATTGACTTGTAAAGACGCGTCCGCATTACACCGAGCGGCCTCGACCGCCCGGTAAAGCCGGTAATGTGGACGCGCCTTAAGATATAAACCCAATCGATAGTGATAGTGATTTTATATTTATTAAATTTTTTGGTGAAATACTTGAAAAATTATTAAAAAAAATAAAATTAGGGTGAGAAATAAGTGTTTAAAGTATTTGAAGAACACCAAGTAATAATTTTCATTCGTATTTCAACAATTTAAAACTGCATTGGGACATGTGACAGAGAGTAAATAGCTTCACAAATACGAATGAATTATTTTGGCGTTTATTTGGGTCAAGGACAACCTTTGCATATGTCGAATGGGTTTGAATCTCGAACGGATTTTGCAGAAGTTGCAGAAATCGATCTCGTTTAGGTTGCAGAATGAAAAGTCGATCTCAATCGGATTGCGAAATTTTCAAACTCGTTCGGGTTCCGGAATAGAGGTGAATATTATGTTCCAAAAACCGATTGAATAAATTCAGAAAAACGATGTTTCGCCACAAACAGGGAGATTGTGGAATATCTAGAACAATTTTTTACACGGACACTCTTTGATATTAAATTATTATCATCGACTCAACATAAATTTTAATCTGATTTTAGGGATTCTTTCTTCTTCGTCTAAGTTACATTTGGGGAAACGTTATATAACAATTGAACACAAGAAGAAGCGCAAGGGTGTTCGGATTAGTAACATCTGTGCCTTCAGAAATCTTCGCTCGATTTATTGACTAGCACTTCGCTTTTCATATTAATTACTTCGTGATTACTTTTTTTTTTCTCTAGCGGACCTTATAACTAAGTCAACACAACACATCATTGGTCTTTGAATGCGATTAGGCTGGTCGCATGGACGACTGAATCTATCTATTAGCACTCCAGAAACAAACTGAGACTATTATATTTGGGACGTAAATCATTTTAGCGCTTTTTCTCATGTCTATTATATGCTACATTTAAAAATAACTAGCAAGCTAGTGACATACCTTCCGATACAGCTTTATTGGAAAATGGTGCTCAAATAACCCCCTTTAAATGCTTGTTCTAAGCCCGACATCAAGAACTTCCCTAATAATTTAATTCTTCTTCTTTTCCGCACCCGTTATGGCCTTGGTACTCTTGATCGGATTGTCCTTACATTCCTTATACAAATTATTCATATCGAAGGCCGCCTTCACGTTGTCGGTGGTAAAGAAAAATTTCACCAGCTTTCCCTTGGAGTCGGAAAAAGGACGTCGGGCCACTTCCTTCCCATTGCGGAACAGTATCACCGTAGGTAGCTGTCGGCTGAAAGAACTGTCGGAAACGTGGTACTTCTTGCCAATGGCTGGGAATCGTCCGATATCGACTTTGCCGAATTTCAAGTTAGGCAAGTTATACTCGGCAGATAGTTCGGCAAAAACTGGAGCAAAGTTTACGCAAGCAGGATTCCACACGGTATAGAATGCCACCAGCCAATTGACACGTTTATCGTTCTCGAGTTCATCCTCAAGACCATTTTCCACCCGGAAGTACACAACATTTTCCGGCCCCGTATATGTTGGTTCGGGGAGCGTCAGCGCCACTAGGATGAACAGAGCTCCATATATTAGCCCCAAGCGAATGTCACTGTAGAACCACAGCCCAAGGTTCGCTATCTTCGTGTACGTGAAGCTGGATGTTAGATAATTGATCATGGTAACGCTTCCCGTTTTTCTTGTACGAATCATAACGACGATTAGCAGGAAAAATAGAATTTCTGTTTCACGTCCATCCAGTTCACACTGATCCTGCTGGTTGAACAAGTAAGTCCATAAATAGTTACAAATCATTGGCGCTCGTTTTGCCACTATGAATGAAAGGCCCATCAGGATGTTCACCCAATAGTAGGGTTTAATGAGCAGGGCCACATCTTTTTTGAACGACATCACTAATGTTCATACAAAACTGACTATTATTTCGTATCGGCAGCCTTTTTCACACTTATTCTTGACCTTAATTAATGATTTCCTCCCAAGATTAACTGAAGCAATGCAGTTTTGTGAAATCTGAGTCTGATCGTGAAGAGGATAAAATAATCGGAGGGTGGAGCGGGCGGAAATCATTTGACATTTATGAACTACGTTATTTACAAAGGTCGGATGCTATAAACGGTGTGTCAAGATGACTACAAATGGAATAGGTGAGAACACGTAGATAAATGATTAGAGTTTTGGAAAATTTTCAAAATTTAATTTTTAATATCATAATGTTTAGGCAATCAACTCGCGTGGACGACATTGAGCTATGTGTTCCATTGGTGTGAATCGAAAATAGGAATAGAGTTTCAGGTGAAACTAACACACATTAGAAACAATAGTTATGAATTGAAATTAACATTTACCTATTGGCGATCTAACGCAAAACGTAAACGATCGGTGAGACATCTGGATTTTGTTTTTGAACTAAGAAAATGATGCTAATGTAACCTAAAACTTAAAAACAAATCACGTATATTTTACTTCCGGGCTTTCCAAAGTAGTTCTCACATGCAGGAATCATGCATTTTTCTACTTGTGTTTGATTGTGCTCTCGAATTTCCTTCTTTAATTCAACCATTGTCAACATTTTTATAGTTTTCACTACATTTCACTACACGTATTACAAAAGGTTTTTTTATATTTAGTTTATACCCATACACATAACGATATACCTATTTTTTGAGTAATTCATTAACACTTTGTCGTCCGGCGTAACCACAGTGGTTATGTGCGCAAACTAGCGCCTAACTGCCGGTGTCACCACAGTGATTACGTGCGCAAAATAGGTCGCATTGCATTGATCTCGTGAGCATAGTATCGCTCAGTTAGCGACGACAGTACTTCAGTATCTTTTGCATTCTGTTGGTGTTTTGTTTGGTAACAATAACTCGTAGACGTCAACGTTTTTCATGATTTCATAAGTACTTTTGCCCTGAAATCATTGCAGACGAAACAGACAATACAATTCTTCACGATGAATGAAAAATTGCATTAAATGTACCTATACTATACTTCAAACTTTCATGACAGTGAGGAAACAGAGTCGAGAACTTATGAGAATTAACGATGAGGTTGGTAAAACTTAACAGATTGTAATTTCCCGAGAATATCAAGAACAGCCGGCGACGAACCAAGGAAAACGGATTAGAGCTGTTGCCGCCAAACGAATGATTTTTTAGCAAACGTACGGTGCAACATGTACCTCGCTAATTTCCTTAAAAATGATGATCTTTTGAGCAAACGACAATGAGTTGATTCTCAAAGCCCTAACTGAACATCTTTGAGTAATATTAAGATTGACGAGCGATAACGGAGACCGTTTCATCCCAGTCCTTGATCATCCCTTCAACTTCGCACCGTCAGCCTATATCTATCTATATAAATGAAAATGGAAGGCCAAATCTGTTCGTCAGCGGAAAACTCGAAGAAGGGATGATCCGATTTTAGCCATTTTTTATTTTGTTGTATTCGTCTATTCCCGTAGATCAATATAGTGGAGAGCAAAATAGGAAAGTTTCCGGAAAACTCAGAAGGAATGTCGGAAAATTCGGAAAAATGAATTCCCATATGACCGAAAATTACATCATGATAAGCGTTTTTAATCAATTCGATATTTGCACTAGCGAAGTTGATCTTTGTTCGAAAGTGGAAATGGATTTTCAAGAAAAACAACGCATTCATATATCTTTTATCTATCTATATGAATAAAAATGTGTTGCTAATCCCAAAAGGTCCCTTCATTTTATTGTATTGTCTGTCTTCATTTTATTGTATTCGTGGTATACTGCCCATAGAACAATGTTATGATGAGAAAATGTTTAGAAATTCGTTCTTTAGAATTCATATCAAAACAATAATTTTGCGCGGTACGAAGTTCGCCGGGTTAGCTAGTATATGTATACATTTTACAGTTATTTACATTATTTACATTATTTACAGTTATTTACATTTAATGCGACATGCCGAGTGTCGCATTGGAGGCGATTTTGACCTGTAATTGGACATTGGCGATGAGAGTGATACAGTGTCGACGCCTGGTTGGGACTTTCAATGTGGGACCATAATTCGGGCCCCGAACCTGATGTTTACAAAAATGTCCAACTAGAGGCAAAAATGTCCAATTAAACGTGTCGCATTACAGGTCTGTCCAATTTGGTAAATGTGGCATTAAATGTGAACTACTATATATACAGCCATTTCATGCCAATAAAGTGGTTCTCAAGAGGAAAAATGATTTTTCGGACCACCGGTCCACCAGCAGGACAGCACACCAGTTCGTTTTAAGACAGCAGAGTGTACGCAACAGCAGCAAATTTGATGCAGAATTTGAGAAGAAATTTAAGTGCTTGTATAATTTATAGCTCTGTATAATTTCATGTATATTTCTATAGTATTAAGTAAAATACAATGTACATAGTTATAGTTTAAGCGTGTGTTGTGTTTTGTCTCCGAAGAAACGAGTCCCTCAATCTGCCACAGTGATGTGAAGTTCCATGCGAATGAAAAATCCCCGCTGCATCACTGCAATGAAGGTAGTCTGCATCGTGCCCACGTGGGGAATTTGGTTTCTCTCGCTGGGTAAGCCGCATAAAGTTCGATACACTTTTGGTTTTCAATAATTCAAACATCGTACTTACTCCACCGATACGCGAACCCTTATTCGGAACTAGTTTGTCGTCTCCGCAAAAATCGACCCAGCGCGTCTGTAAATATGTTTCCGATGGTATACGATAAAAGCTAACGCGAACATTTCCACTCGTATTCGGGCAGCCTCTCACTGAGCAACCCATTTTTATTGTCCACTTTCCCTGATATAATATTTCTCCAAACGAAATATAAACAAACGAAGTCACAGGGCCTGATTCTCGAATACACTTCACGGTGGAAAAGGAATGAAACGTATTCGCGATGACAACGGTACAGTGTCGATATCTGGATACGAGATTAGTTTCTAACTAAAGTTATCATTATAATATCAAATTATCTTCAGATGAAATTTTTGTATGAGATTATTATATCACATGAAGAAAACAAAGTTTTCCACTCACATTGAATACCACTTTGATACGAAGAAGTTAATTTTCATTAATGATTTTTTATTTGAAAAGTGCTCATTCTGCCCGAAAACTCATTATTATCTTCGACACTTCACTAACTCGTAAAACGTAGTTCAATGGCGTGCCGTTTATTTCGTTTCCACCGTGAAGTGTATTCGAGAATCAGGCCCACAGTCACGTAAATGTTTACTCCCGCGATTTGCAAAACATTCAACAAAAAGTGGGACGAAGAGTAGCCAGATGATTTAAAAAAAAATCTGTGAAAATATGGGAAAGTCTGTTAAAAATGTGGAAATGTCTGTAAAAGTGTGCGGATCTGCAAAAATGTCTTTTAACGTTAATTTTCATAGGTTCATTGATATTTTGTACATCGCGATGCACGTAAGATTGTCTTTTGTATATTATTGTATATTTTGTATATGTTTTTTTTGTATATATACAATCATACCATGCCATACCGATATAGTGGTTCTCAGATTTCGATGAAAAGTGGTAGTTTTGTTCTTTATCGCAAAATAATAGACCCTTATTTTTTATGTTTTCATTAGAGTGACCATTTCCATTTTAGGGTGATCCGAAAAATAATTTTCCCCACTTTTTCCCAAAACTGACTTTTTTCAAAAATTCATTACTTTAGAACCACTGAGCGGGTTTAGATTATCGACATATCTGAATGAAGCCAATGAGCTAGGATTTTATTAAAAAATATCGAACTTGCAAAAAAAATGGATTTTTTTTTCGTAATTATCGATTGCATTTGTTATTTATTGTATTCATGGCTTTGGACTAGAGGGCGCTATATTTTCTATATTTTTCTTGAAATATGAGATTCCATAACATATCTCGATTTCAGAGATGCAATTTTTTTCGTTTTGAGATATAATTTTTCAAATTTAACCGGTAGTCCGAAAAATCATTTTCCCCTTGAGAACGCATGGAATAGCTATATATATATATATATATATATATATATATATATATATATATATATATATATATATATATATATATATATGCGACATATATATATATATATATATATATATATATATATATATATATATATATATATATATATATATATATATATATATATATATATATATATATATATATATAACTGACCCGGAGAACTTCGTCCCGCCCAAAATTATTGTTTTGATATGAATTCTTTAGAACGAATTTCTAAACTTTTTCTCATCATAACATTGTTCTATGGGCAGAATACAACAAATACAACAAAATGAAGATGGCTCAAAAGCGACCTTTCCTTCATCGGATTTTTGCGATTAGCAACACTTTTGGCCTTCCATTTTTACTATTTTTATTTATATAGATAGATGGATAGAAGATATAGGAATGCGTTGTTTTGCCTGAAAATCCATTTCCACTTTCGAACAAAGATCAACTTCGCTAGTGCAAATATCGAATGGCCTAAAAACGCATATCATGATGTAACCTTAGGTCATATGGGAATTCAATTTTCCAAATTTTCCGACATTCCTTCAGCGTTTTCCGTATTTTTTCCGGTTTTGCTCTCCACTATATTGATCTACGGGAAGAGACAAATACAACAAAATAAAGAAGGCTAAAATCGGGCCATCCCTTCTTCGGGTTTTCCGCATACGAACAGATTTGGCTTTCCATTTTTATTTATATAGATAGATATAGGCTTACAGTGCGAAGTTGAAGGGATGCGCATGAACTGGGATGAAACGATTTCCGTTATCGCTTGGATGTAGTCAATCTTAATATTACTCAAAGATGTTCAGTTTGGGCTTTGAGAATCAACTCATTGTCGTTTGCTCAAAAGAGACTCCTCTAGGCCGTGTTGCAGTCCACACGTTTGCTAAAAAATGATTCGCTTGGCGCCGGTAGCGCTAATTCGGTTTGGTTGGTTTGTCGCCAGCTATTCTTGACATTATCGGGAAATTACAATCTTTCAAGTTTTACCAATCGTGTACAAGTTATTGTTATCAAACAAAACACCAGCAGAATGCAAAAGATACTGAAGTACTGTCGTCGACCACTGAGCGATACTATGTTACGCCGGACGGCTAAGTGTTGATGAGTGACTCAAAAAATCGGTCTAACGTCATGTGTATTGATATAAACTAAATATGAAAACCTTTTAAGTATTAAAACTATGGAAAAATGTCATATGGTGAGTCAAATATATTTGATGTGATGAAGAGAACCTCTCATTTTTCATAAACCTGTGAAATATTGTTATATCAAAAAAGCCTGTAACAAAAATTAAAAGTATTTTCCAGATATGTCTGTGAATTTACAAACATATCTGTAAATCTGGCATCTCTGGTGGTATGAGAATCACTTGAAAAAATGCATTTTTTTTGCTTGAAAATGAAGTGAATTGAGTCCGCACCACTTAGTTTCAAATCACCCCGTATGTCCAATAAACCCGACTTAAGTGCGACACACATACAACATCACCGTCAACTATTCTCTTGGACTTATGTTGCCATCGTCAAAGTTGCCGGTCATGGTGTATGTGAATGCTACCATACGATTTCCATGGTATATTTGATATTTCATTCCTTCACGTTGACTTCGTGATTTTTTTTTGACGTAGGACTACGTCTTTCATTTCTATACCGGGGTGTAAAATCAAAGTTTCGAAAACGAAAGCGTTACGCCGGAGACCGAGATTTTGAGCGTTAATAGCTCCTAAACAACTGAACGAAATGGTATGATAAACACTTCATTCGAAAGATAAAATGTCTACACGTTCTATACTTGTTACTTTTTGATCCAAAAACTTGTTTCAATAGTCTTAAAATTGCTTTCAAAACAGGCTATTGAAATCACCAATCGGTATATAAGCGAGCGCCGCTCGGAAATCCACTCAGTTCAAATTGAACAGCGATTGGAGCATGTTGTCGCTGTTGTGGTGAAGCTCTTCGTTTATCATGAAAGCGCGGATGAACGGTGTCACCAAGAGCCTGTTTGTGCACCATAGGCCAGAAGGGAATCCATCAGGAGGAGAGTGATGTCACAAACGGTTCCCCGGGAAGACATCGCTACACACACATACACGGGCGGAATTCTTTCCGTTTGGATGCCATTCAGCATCGAGAAAGTTCCGGAAAGATCTAATCATTTCTGGAAAATAATCTGCCAGTTCCTCTCGGAATTTAAAAATACATTCATGTGAAAGAGTTTATTTGAATGTTTTCTATCCATGTAACACTGTGACCAAATATTTTTCAATCAAGTACTATTAACAGGTGGTTATCGAGTTAGTATTAACCACTGGTGGGCTTCCAGTATCGAGGAAAATGTGGAAATATCTAATCGTTACTGCAAATAATCTGCCAGCTCCTCTGGGAATTTAAAAATACATTCATGTGATAAACTCTTTCTTTTTTTTTCTTTCTTTTGAATGTTTTCTATCCATGTAACACTGTGACCAAATACATTTGGTTTTGTGATTTTTCAATCAATCGCAATTAACAGGATAGCTTCTGAAGATTATTCTTCCCCATCAGTAGGATATTTCCGTATCCAATTTTGTATGCGCCCGCAATCGATTATTGCTCAGTCGCCGAAAGTTCCGAGCTCAGAGAGTTCATTCCACTCTAGTTTGCTTTCCAAATTGCCATTGTAAACCACACCTTCTCTCGATTGAATCACACACAAAAAGCATACTTAAGCGATATTCTGGTAGTGAGATACATTCATTTTTCGTGAGGACATCGACAAGACAACATCGTTGCCTAACGTGCTGGAGGAGGTGAACGGCGAAGGATCGACACATACACGCGCAGAATTCTTTCCGTTTGGATGCCATTCAGCATCGAGAAAGTTCCGGAAAGATCTAATCATTGCTGGAAAACAATCTGCCAGTTCCTCTGGGAATTTAAAAATACATTCATGTGAAAGAGTTTATTTGAATGTTTTCTATCCATGTAACACTGTGACCAAATATTTTTCAATCAAGTGCTATTAACAGGTGGTTATCGAGTTAGTATTAACCACTGGTGGGCTTCCAGTATCGAGCAAAATGTGGAAATATCTAATCGTTGCTGGAAAGTAATCTGTAATCTGTAATTATCAATTCCAAGGGGAACTGAATTGAAAATTACATTCAAGCGAAAGAGTTTATTTTAATGTTTTCTATCCATAAAATATCCATATAATACATTTGGGTTTGTGATTTGTCAATCAAGTACAGTTAGCAGGTTTGCTTCTGAAGATTATTCTTCAGAACAAGGTTTTTCGTATCCTATATTGGATGCATAAAACCTTGTGCCTCCAACGTAACGCTCTCGTTTTCGAAGTCCCCCAAATGTTCATTTATTCATTCATTCAGAATGGATTTAGATTCAACTTCAAACAAATGATCTCTAAATCAACGATAGTCCTACGTCACCCTTGCGGTTATACCATAGATATAACCCACTTCCTGTTTTTTTTTATAGAGGCGAGGAACGCTCTTCCAGCCTTATCTGGGAAGGGATAACCCAGACGTCGAGTGGGGATCGCACCCAAAAAACCAAGCCCTCTACTAGTAGCCTCATTCCCCCCGGGACCACATCTAGGCGACTACTTCAGGGGCGGCTGTGCTCATGCACTTCACGAGCTTTTCAACGCTAACTAGCGTTGATCCGTCCCTTTTTCTCTGTATATCTCATTTACGAATCCGTTGTACTCCGCCACGCACATCCGTTGCACAGGATTCCTTTTACCCGTCGAGACGTGTACCGATTAGGAATTGCCCTCCAGGCTAACGTGCAACCCGTCACAGCCACCCTCGCGGGGTATCCCACCTGTCGAGACGTGAACCGATTAGGAAGCGCCCTCCAACTTGACGCGCGCCCCGTCACAGCCACCCTCACTGGATTTCTCTTCCCAACGGAGCGCCGATAAGGCAGTGCCCTCCAACATAACGCGCACTCCGTCACAGCGACTCTCGTGGGGTACAGTCCATTGCAGCAGCCCTCGCAGTTGTTTCTCTTCTACGGTCAGGGGTTATTACCACGCTGGTCGACCCTCCACTTCCGCTGTAGCTCGGACATGATGTGCACGATTACACTGTTCACAGCGTTCCAGGTGCCCTCCTCGCGACACATTTCCTCCACTATGTTCCCGGCATGAAGGGCAGACAGCCCCTCGCGTCTTGCGGTGAACCTGGGACACTCGAATACCACGTGTTCTGGTGTTTCCTCCACGTCTTCACACTCCGGACAGAGTGGCGACGTTGCGTGCCCGAACCGGTGCAAATATTGCCTGAAGCAGCCATGTCCAGACAGGAACTGTGTCAGATGAAAATTCACCTCCCCGTGCTTCCTGTTTAGCCAGGTCGATAGTACCGGTATGAGCCCATACGTCCACCTACCTTTCTCCGCCGAGTCCCATTCCTGCTGCCACTTCAAGAGTGATTCTACTCTCGCTGTTTTTCGGATACCTCTTATTTCCTTCCGTCTGTAGCACTCTCCGTCTTCCGCTAGAGTGATGCCAATCGGGATCATGCCGGCGATAACGCAGACTGCCTCCAACGAGATCGTTCTATACGCGCTCGCCACTCACATCGCCATGAGCCGAAACGTACGGTCCAGTTTTCTACGATTCCGATGGGTTTTGAGAGCCGCAGACCAGGCTGGTGCTCCATATCGCAGTATGGACGAGGATACAGCAGCCAGAAGACGTCTTTTGCTACTGCAAGGTCCTGCGTTATTCGGCATTATTCTTGCTATCGCGCTAATGGACTTCTCTGCTTTCTCTGTTAGAGCGATATCATCCGCGAAGCCCACGATCTCCACGCCTTTGGGAAGCTTCAGATTCAGTACACCGTTATACATTACGTTCCAGAACGTTGGGCCCAGTATAGAGCCCTGTGCTACTCCGGCCGTTATATTCAACGTTGTCCGCCCCATGCTCGTCTCGTAGACTAGGACGCGGTTCTGAAAGTAGCTTCCTAGAATTCTGCACAGGTACCCAGGAACCTTCTTACGGTGTAGGGACTCGGCGATGGTTTCCCAGCTAGCGCTGTTGAAAGCATTCCTCACGTCGATCGTTACTATAGCACAATGTCGGTCGCCCCTCCGCTTTTGCTGTGATGCCTTCTCTGCTTTTTCAACCACTGTCCGGATAGCATCAACGGTGGACCTGCCTTTCCGGAATCCAAACTGCATATTTGACAGACCATGGTCACTCTCCGTACATTTCGTCAGTCTGTTGAGGATAATCCTTTCCAAGAGTTTCGCGAGCGTATCCAGCAGGCATATATGCCTATAGGATTTTGGTACCCCCGGGGGCTTTCCTGGTTTTGGCAGCAACACTAACTTTTGGATCTTCCATTTCTTAGGAAAGTGACCATCATCCAGGCATTTCTGTAGCACTATCCTGAAGATGTCCGGGAACGCCTGAATCGCCGTTTTCAAGGCCGCGTTGGGGATTCCGTCGGGGCCAGGCGCTTTCTTTACCTGCAGTCTCTTCGCCACTGCTACCAGTTCTTCATTGGAAACTTGAGAACGTTCGGTAGCTATTTCGGCGTACGGTGTCGGTGGCCATATCGTAGGATCATGCATCGGAAATAAACCCTCCACAATGATCTTCAGCTTCTTGGGACACGATTCGACGGGCGTCACAGGTCCTCTGATCTTCGCCATCACGACTCGATACGCGTTGCCCCATGGGTTGGCATCTGCCTCTCGGCACAGCTCCTTGAAACAGTTCGCTTTGCTCAGTGTAATTTCCCGTTTCAAGGCGGCTCTAGCTGCTCGGTACACCGTATTACGTTCCTCTCTATCAGCACTGTTTCGTGCTCTCTGAACGCGTCTTCTGGCTCGAATACAGCTAGCGCGAAGGTTGCGGAGAGAGTCATTCCACCAGTAAGCTAGGCGTCTTCCATTTTTTGGTGCAACTTTCCTCGGCATGGTAGTGTCGCATGCTCTCACCAGTAGACCTGTCAACTTTTCTGTGTTACAATCTGAAGGTCCGCTATCTAGACGAAGTGCTTCGACGAAAAGGTCCTTGTCGAAAGCATTCGTCTTCCACTTCCGCTCACAGCTTGTTGTCCTCCGAACTAGCACGTGGTTTCGTTGACCGATTCTGTACCGGATCGCCTGGTGATCACTGTGATGGATTCGCGCCCATCTTTCCGGAAAGTGCTGGTGGTACCTTCGTTCAGTAACGTTACTTCCAGCTTTGCTAGAGCTTCCAACAGACTGTACCCTCTGATGTTGGTGCATCTACTTCCCCACTCCACCGCCCAGGCGTTGAAGTCGCCTCCAATGACGATCGGTGTTCTACCAATTAGTTCCTCGGTCATTGCGTCTAGCATCTGGTGGAATTGCTCAGTTGTCCATCTCGGGGGTGCGTAGCAACTACATATGAAGATTCCATTAATTTTGGCGATTACGAAACCTTCATGTGAACCTCCAGCCACTTCCTGGATAGGATATCTGCCCATCACCTGTATTGCAGCAATCCCTAAACTATCCGTCGCCCAGCTGCCGTTGTCACGGGGTACTCGGTACGGCTCCGCTATGATTGCAACGTCGCATTTTGTCTCTGTTGTCGACTGCCACAACAGTTGCTGAGCTGTGTGGCAATGGTTCAGATTGATGACTTCGTGGTGATGGGACGTTGGATGTGTATCGCACTTTACGCAGCACGAGTTCTCGCCCTATTCAGTATTCTGGCAGCGGTGATGTGTTCTCTGCGGTTAAAGCATAAAGCATCTCCGAAATGGCTGGTGTTTTGGTGGATAAAATCACACAGTGACGGTCCTGCCAGGAGCTAAAATTTTCTGCAGTACAGCTACTTGTGTTCGTGTTCGATTATTTTAGTATGGTATTAGAGCGAAAACGCAAAAAAAATCGAAAAAAACAAATACGTGGAAATGGGAAAAAAAACATAGCTGTCGTCCCGGCTTAGTCATTGTGATTGTTGTATTATCGCCGGTTGCTGGAAAAATGGTTGTACACGAGTGTTTTTTCCTCACATTTCGTTTGTTAAATGAGGGGAAAATGTGTAGTGATGACCTTTTTTTATATGACCGGACTTGTGGAAAGGATCAGAATCGTGTTTATTAAAAGCGGATCGTGACGACCGCGCTTGGTGTTACTAGAAGCGGATCGCGACGACCATGCTTATTGTTATTAAAAGCGGATCGTGACGACCACGCTAGATGTATTAAAAGCGGATCGCGACGACCGCGCTAGGTATAATTAAAAGCAAATCGCGACAACCGTGCTTAGTGTTATTAAGGCTAGGCGCAAATTGAGAAGCGTATGGCGCTCGTAAACGAACAAGAGACTACCAACACGACTTATACGTGCCACAAACGTAGCGTGGTGGAGTGCATATTTAGTCACAGTTTGGTGTAAATAAAGTGCCACTCGCATACAATGTCTGGTTCACACAGATTTGCGCGATATATTTATTTACTAATACAATCACCCGACCGGTACGGCAAACTCACGGCGCTATATGATTGGTTACCAACACAACTACCACGACCGGTACGACCAACACGAGAAACTGTGGCTCAGCCACAGCGTCACGCGAGCCGTATCTCACGAGCGCTCCACAATCTCGAGTCATCTGGCCATTTTACACCGTTCTATCTGTTTTAATAGCCACAAAAACAGGCGATATATCGCGGCAAGTTACTCGCGCTATACGCGTCTCAATTTGCGCCTGGCCTAAAAGCGGATCGCGATGACCGCACTTGGTGTATTAGAAGCGGATCGTGACGACCGCGCTTGTAGAGGATCGAGACGACCGCAGTGTTTGTAACGGATCGAGACGACCGTGGTTTGAATGTTTGTAGCGGATCGAGACGACCGCGTTTTCTTTCAATTAGCGGATCGAGACGACCGCGATGGTTAGAACGAATGATAGCAGACTGAGACTCCGCGCTTGATAGATGTGGCAATTATATACGATGGTGGATCGAGATCACCACGCGAAAAACGTAATGGGGTTTGAAAATATTTTGAAAGAGCGAGTTTGGTGAACCAGTATGACGGAAGATGCGGAGTAGAGATGAAGTCTTTCATTTTTGCGCAATCACCGGTAGAACTGAGAAGCCCACTCTAATGCACGTGCGTTTGCCCCATATGGTGTATGGGAGATCATCGGCTTGGACTTCAACGGCCCCTATTCAAAATGCGGGGGTATACCGGTGTTGTTTATTGTGGACTATCGCTCTAGGTTAGTGATCGCCAAATCGGCGAGCATACACGAAAGATCATGGATGAGGTGTTTGAAAAGGAGGGCTACCCGGAGGTCATAAAACCAGACAACGGGCCCCCTTTAATAGAGAGGACTATATTCAATACTGTCTTGAACGCGGTATAAATGCCACTTTTTCGAGATCCTTATATACCCAGTAGAACGCTATAATCGAGAACTGAATGAAGCCGGTGAAAAAAAAGCCATGATCGCAGCGTCTATAAATGCGTCTGTAAAATAAATTCTGCAGGAGCATTGAACCTCTGCGACAATTAGTTTGATCTATTGTAGTGCACTCCAGATTGCTATGTAAGCAGTGTCAGTTCGTTCCATCACTCAGGGAATATGTGATAGTCGCACCAGTACTTTGCATATCCCCCCCACGAAGGTATGACTTCCTTTATGAAGTTCCTTACCTTTTTTGGTTCAGCAGACCGAATCTCGTTAGTCATAAGAATGTCCTTTTCAAGAATCCGTAGTCTTCGTTGAATTAGTGTACTGCATTGACACAGTAAATGTTCCGAAGTTTCATCTTCTAAATTGCAGAAACGACAGTTATCATCTGCCAGTTTTCCGATTTTTTAAGATGATACCTGCTCGGACAGTGTCCGGTCAATAGACCGGGTAATGTACTCAAATCTGCCTTATTCAAGCTGAGTAGGTTGCGTGTTATTCTGTTACAAGGTGTAATGAATAATTTGGATTATCTTTTTGTTGACAGAGCCCTCCAGTTGGCTTCAATCATTAATATTTTCCAGATTTTGAGCTCAGATTTTATGCATGATGTAGATATTCCACAAAATGGCTCAGGCCCGACGAATTTTGTTGAAGATCCTGATCTAACCTAATCCTAATGTAAACCCGGCATAGATTAACTTCGTTAGTAGCAGCTAGTTGTTTTAAGGACAGAATACATTCCCAAACTAGCTTTGACTGACATGTGTATGCTTTTACTGCATTAAGAGCTGATTGGCTATCTGAGAAGATACAGATATTAGCATACCTGTATTTTCTCGCCGAACAAATATTTGTACATGTTAGAATAGCTTGTATTTCTGCTTGAAAAACTGTTGGCCACTGTCCCATTGGAATTGACATGTCGATTCCTGGTCCAGTAATCCCAGCTCCCGTATATTTACCAATTTTAGATCAGTTTTAGAATCCATCGGTATAAAACACGAATGATCCTGGACGAGTTTTAGGACCACCTTCTCCCCATTCGTTGCTATTGAATTCAATCACTTTGAGAGAACACTGAAGTTAGTCTTTGTTTCCATTCAGTCTTCATTCATGCTTACTATGGTGTTCAGTTGAAAATCTTTCAGGATTTGTAAATGCCCTGTGAGATTTCCTTCTAGAAAATGTTTTATACGTTTCAGCCTAAGAGTACCTTTTTCCGCTTCAAGTTGCACATATTGGTGCAAGGGTAGTCATCTGTCAAGACGTGAACCGATTAGAAAGCGCCCTCCAACTTGGCGCGCGCCCCGTGATGTGTACGATTGCACTGTTCACAACGTTCATGTGCCCTCGTCACGACATATTTTCTCTACAATATTCCCAGCATAAAGGATAAGCAGCCACTCGCGCCTTGCGATGAATCTGGGACATACGAATACGACGTGCTCCGTTGTTTCCTCCACATCCCACACTGCGGGCAGGGTGGCGACCTTGCTTGCCCGAACCGATGAAGATATTGCCTCAAGCAGCCATGTCGAGACAGGAACTGCGTCAGGTGAAAATTGATCTCTCCGTGCTTCCTGTTCAGCCAGGTCGATAGTACCGGTATGAGCCCATACGTCCACCTGCCTTTCTCCGCCGTGTCCCATTCCTGTTGCCACTTCAATAGTGATTCGGCTCTCGCTGTTTTTCCGAAACCGCTGGTTTCCTTTCGTTTGTAACACTCGCCGTCTTCCGCCAGGGGGAAGCCAATCGGAATCATGCTGACGTTAACGCATACTGCTTCCAACGAAATCCTCATGTACGCGCTCACAACTCGTATCGCCATGAGCCGAAACTTCCGGTCCAGTTTTCTGCGATTCCGATGGGTTTCGAGACCAGGCTGGCGCTCCGTACCACAGTATTGACGAGTATACAGTAGCTAGAAGACGTCTTTTGCTACTACAGGGTCCAGCGTTATTCGGCATTATCCTCACTATCGCACTGATGGACTTTTCTGCCTTCGTGCAGGTGTAGTCGACGTGGTTGTTGAAATTCAGCCGGTCGTCCATCAGAACTCCCAAGTACTTCAACATACGCTTCGAAGTTATCACGTGTTCACCGACTGTGAATTCCGCCCGTTGCACGGCTTTGCAATTACTCACCAACAGCACTTGCGTTTTGTTATGAGCAATCCGCAGTTTCGCTGCTTGCATCCAGTTCTCTACTGTGACGATGGACTCGGTTGCTAGAATCTTCACCTCTTCTAGCGTTTCTCCTGTCACTGTTAGTGCGACGTCATCTGCGAAGCCCACGATCTCCACGCCTTTGGGAAGCTTCAATGTTAGCACTCCGTTGTACATAACGTTCCAGGGCGTTGGACCCAGGATAGAGCCTTGTGGTACTCCGGACGTTATCTTCAGCGGTACCTGTCCTCTGCTCGTCTCGTAGACTAGAACGCGGTCCTGGAAATCGCTGCCTAAGTTTCTGCACGCCTTTGGGAAGCTTCAATGTTAGCACTCCGTTGTACATAACGTTCCAGGGCGTTGGACCCAGGATAGAGCCTTGTGGTACTCCGGACGTTATCTTCAGCGGTACCTGTCCTCTGCTCGTCTCGTAGACTAGAACGCGGTCCTGGAAATCGCTGCCTAAGTTTCTGCACAGGTGCCCAGGAACCTTCATACGGAGCAGGGACTCTGAGATGGTGTCCCTGTTAGCGCTATTAAACGCATTCCTCACGTCAATATTTACTATTGCGCAGTGTCAGTCACCCCTCCGCTTTTGTTTGGACGACTTCTCAGGCTTTCCGATCACCGCCCGGATGGCGTCAATGGTGGACCTGCCTTTCCGGAAGCTGAACTGTATTTTTGACAGACCATGATCACTATCCGTACATTTCTTCAGTCGGTTGAGGATAATCCTCTCCAAGAGTGGGTAAACTGAAAGAAATGTTTGCTGGAACCCAAAACAAATAAATGGTTTTTTACCTCCTCAAAGCCACATAGCTTCATTGGATAACATTTTCCGTAGAGGAAATGGAAAAGATGGCTGAGCCAGTACCAGTACCAATAGCTTTCTTTTTGTTCTTTTCAAAAACCAAACCCGTTCTTGTTTGTTATTCCAATGTTTGAGCATGTGCTTCATTCATTTCGTCGTATTCGTTTGTTTCAATAAGTTATTGTTAGTTATTGGTTCTACTACCTAAAGATTCCTAAGTAATGTTATTCTAAAGTATTCCGAAAACCTCAGTACAGTCAGTAGGCTGCAATCACTGTATGTGTTCCTCTCATAGAAAACTAGTATCTGATTATAAGCAAAGACTGCTTCTTCTTCTAGTGTATATCTCTCGCTCGGTGCAGTGCTGAAGAAAGTATGCTTCAAATAGTTAAACCGTGAATGCTCCCGCTCCAAATAGTAGATTATTCCAAAATAAGTTGAGGAGCGTTCCGTTCTGCCACATTAGTAAGATTGCTCAGTGTTTGTTTGTTCCTGTTTGTATTGTATTCTGAAGAATTGTGCTTCTCTGCACTATCGTGTTCGTATTTATCTACTAGCTTGCAATAATCTGCGTCAGATCGAAAGGCACTCTAATTTCTTCATGTTTAGTATCTTTTAACTGTCGGTTTCATAAACAACCTAACTATCTATGTTTGCCAATATTACGAGTTCTGAAATTTGCATCAAAAAATTTTCCCTGTTCAAAAGGGGTTATTAATGGATTATTTTTATTTTGTTGTCGCTAGTAATCTTAAATAATTTAAAATCGATACGAACAGCTACTTATTTTCTACGGATTCCTATTAACGATATGTTGCATTATCCTACTGGTGCTCGCGCGATATTTACTGCGCACCGAACATCTTGCGAGCTATATTCGTGTATGGAAAACAGATATGTGATTTAGTTAAGAAGTCGTTTTTGCAAGCGATCTTATGTTTCGCGAATTAGATTCGAGAAATAAAAAGAGGAAACTTTAAAAATCGATTATGGCCGTCAAATTCGACCAACTAATGTTATAGTAAATGCTCGAAAACAATTGCGTTTGCATCGAAAGTGAAAGAAAAAAAATCCATCGACGAGTGGATTTGAACGAACACGTTAACACAAAGATCCGTAAGTAGAATTCAAAAATGTACACAGGATTTGCTGTCAACAAGGAGTTACTGTTTCGTTGTTTACCTAACTAACACCGGATTTTTCTTAGGATAAATATGCCAAAACTCTGACGTTGATTAGGATTCTCCTGCTTCAGTGATCAGTCAGACCTGGTAATCGATAAAAAAAACCGGAAAGGAACCATTGCAACGTATTTTTTGCAACATAGGAGTATATCATCGTTTACTTTCTAAATCCCGAAGTAACAATGCAAAAAATTCCGATGGAACACGTGTATAGTAACGGTCACATTAAATTAACTCATACTAAATTACCTAATTCATCACAGATGCTTATGTTTTTACACTAATATTTCTTCAATATGCTTTCAAGCACTTTTTTTCGTTCAAAACGAACAAGTACTACACCTGTTACAATATATCGGATATACGCGGATGCTCCGAAAATCATCAATCAACCACTTTTTCTCTGCCACCTCGAGAGCCATCCAGAGAGTTATTAGGAGCTACTCGTTTATACATCCGATCAGCTAGTGTTATGCCCCTTACTCGGTTCTCACGACAAGCTAAAGGGAAGTAGAGGATCAAAGTTGAGCAGATTCTGCTCGTTAGTGGCGTTTTTATATCCCCAGGATTTCATCGCAACCACGCAGCTGTCCTGAATTATCTTCACCTGTGGGGAATAATTAAAGGGATTCATACTATTTTATTCATAAATAAACTATAACTGGTTTACCTCCTCAAAAGAGAGATCCTTTGTCCAGTGGAATGGGGCCGACTTTGAGTCGCGAAAGGTTGAACTGACACCACCAATGTCCAGCTTAGTGTGAGTGTCGAGGAATGCTTCGACGGCCGGATCGAACGGTAGACCGTAAAATTTGAGAATTTCTTTGGTCATCTGGTACGGATTCAACGACAGATCCTCGTATCGGATTACTCTGAAAGAGAAAAAGGTAGAATTTTGACAATATTAAGTTTCATAAAAAAAAATCAATGAAATTATTATGCACTAGCTGATCCGGCGAACTTCGTCCTGCCCTAAATTGATTTTTTGATATGAATTCTATCGAACATTCACGTTTTCTTACTAAGCGAACGTTCGTGGGTTCAATCGCAGAACTCTTCATTGATTGATCTTCTGATTGGCCCTTTACAATTTCCATTTACTATAGATTTTCTAGTACCTAGTACACCGGATGTAATACGATATGTACGGAGACGATAACTTCTAACTTTCACGAAAGCTTTTCTGTCGTTTAGGTACGATCTGAGCCGCTCATTTATCCATTCAGGAAGTCCAATGTGTTTAAATTTCGCGATAGTCAGTTCGTGAGGAACTTTATCAAAAACTTTAGAGAAATCAAATCAGATAGCAACTACCTGATTGCGACTTTCTACGGTTTCTGATAAAACGCTCATGTAACTCATCAGATTTGAATCGGTTGGCCTTTTCTTCACGAAACCGTCGGCGAGCGGCGAATAGCATTGGAGAGATTCCCGTGGACGAGTTCTTCAAAAACTGTGGCGATGCAGCATAGTATCGAGATTCCTCGGTAGTTTCTAATGGCGTGAACACTACCAGACTTGTGGATTGGATTGATCGATGCCATCTTCCACACTTCTGGAAATATTTGATCACGCAGGGAGCGGTTGAAGAGGTAGACAATCTGTACCGGCACCTTTGGAAGCGTCAAGTTTTTTTTTTAAACTGCAGCTACGTTATGTCAAACGATAGTTTTTTTCGACCAGTCACTGAAAAACTGGAAGAGTCACTATTGGCGATCTAACGTACAAATCTACACCTAGGCAGCGCTGCGGTGAAAGTGATGATGGTTTTAAATTTTGCCATGTGAGCTTATGGAAAGTTTGTAGTTCTTTCCATAAATTACAATGTTATAATCATAAAAGAATATTTGATTGCGATGAGTTTATAAGAAATTTAATTCTGCGCAATTTTATATATAACATGTTATTTATTTACCTCTTTCAGTAGTGAAAACTATAAAAATGTTGACAATGGTTGAATTAAAGAAGGAAATTCGAGAGTACAATCAAACACAAGTAGAAAAATGCACGATTCCTGCATGTGAGAACTACCTTGGAAAGCCCGGAAGTAAAATATACGTGTTTTGTTTTTGAGTTTTAGGTTACATTAGTATCATTTTCTTAGTTCAAAAACAAAATCCAGATGTCTCACCGATCGTTTACGTTTTGCGTTAGATCGCCAATTATGCATGCTGCAGAAAAACTCTGCCCGAGAAGACTCGGGCGAGTCTACAGTTGCTCCATTATACGTCATTTCTAAAGGAATTCGATTAGTATTTTTAAGGATCCTAATAGAGGACCAGAAAGATAACGAATCACGTTTCAAATTCGACTCGGTGCGGTTGGTGTAGCTTCGAAACGCGTTTTTTTGACATTCGCTGTAAAGGGCTTCAAGGTGTTTTAATCTTTCCCTTTTGCGCCAAGATCTTCCGCGGAGAAAACGTTTACGCGCATTCCGAACGATATTTTGAAGGTGGTACGTAGTTACGTGGTTACGTGGTACATGATCGTGGAGTATGCCGAAATCCTTTTCGTAGAACAGTGCAGTTGTCTGGCCCGTGAACGTGTCACCGTTTAAAATCCAAGTCATCAGCGTTACTTGCGCCAATAGGATTTTGAATTCCACATGTTTCTCCGTTACGTGGAACACATGATTGATACAGAAAACTAAATTTTCATTCATAATTTTTATTTTAAAAGTGCGTTATTTCACCTGAGAATCCATTGCTATTTTTGCTTCACACTAAAGCGTCGTGCACAAATTGTGTAACGCGAGAAGGGGCACAGTGGGGAATCGCTGGCCATTAGGTAAAGTCGGTTGCTTCGTACTGTTTTTTCCTTTCTTGCTATATCATGAAACCTGATTTTCAGAACATTTCAAAGCTTGGCTTCGCATACGCTCTGCAGCTTCAATGATAACTTGATTTTTTTGGCGTCAAAGGAAAAGTTGTTCGAAAAACTGTACAAAACAAATCTCTTTCATTAGATATTGTAAAATTTCATCATAGGAGGCCTGGCAAAAAAATGAGAAAAAGTGACTTTTTGTAGAAAACTAACTTGAAAGTTTTTTCCAAAGTTTGCCACTGTTCAGACTATATGAAAAATTTAGGCAAAAACATAAGCTTTCAAGTGGATATTGTCCGTCGTAGCGCAAAACTGCGCAAATTGTAGTTTTAGTGGAAAAAGCGAAAGTAGATTTTTTACTATATTTTTTAATATTGAGATTTATTCAAGGATTTAATTAAATCAAAACCATAACAATCCATTGATGAAAATTTTCGTACAACAGTAATCTGTTATAAAAAAAACCTGAGCAATATCACATTTCTCTCTCAACTCACATTTCTTCTTCATGCTCCCTCAGAGCATATGACGGTAATCAGTGCTTGCGACGGAACATAGCGCTTATAACGGAAATTAGTGCCGCACTCTATCACGATGCTTACGTAAATTTTAGGTGACCTGGTTTTTTTACGCGGAATTTCCAATTAACGCGTTTTTTTACGCGGAATTTCCAATTAACGCGTTTTTTTACGCGGATTTTCGAATTAATGCAGATTTTTTTACGCGTAAAAAAACCTGGATGTTTATTCGATTTCATTGAAGAAAAAAAAAATGAAAAATAAAATTAATTTTCCTCGAAAACATGTTTTCTTAAACTCTGGAAAAAAATTGATATAAATAGCCCTTACAATTTCCAAAAAGTCACCCATACATCGGAAAAAGGGCTCTTTTACAAGAAAAAAGTTTTTCAAACACCAACTTTTTAATATTCGTATCGTATAGAGCAAATGCGAAGCGCAATATTGACAAATTGGAAGCTCGGTGTCAGTCACCGATGACTGACATGGCACTCAACGTGTTAATAAAAATCATTCAACTTTTCTGGAAAAAAAATAAATTCTTACGACTTGAACGGAAAGCTCGGTGTCAGTCATCAATGACAGACATGACACTCAACGTAATAATAAAAATCATTAAAAATAAATCAATGTTTACCTTTATTATCATATTTTATACTGTCAGTCACCGTAGACTGACACGGCCTGAACGGAAAGCTCGGTGTCAGTTACCGATGACTGACATGGCACTCAACGTGTTAATATTTAATTCTTAACATTTCTATGTTATTTTAATGAGATCTAAAATTTTGTCAAATACACTATATCGCTATCTAGACTGTAAACAAAACTATGATTAGTTGTATTTTTTCCAAAGAAGCATGAAAAAGTTGTTGGAAAAACTTTTCCCCTGTAAAAGTGCCCATCTTCCGATGTATAGACCATTTGCTGGAAATTTTAAGAACTATTTACATATCTTTTTTGAGAATTTAAAAAAAATACGTTTCAGAGAAGAATAAATTTTAATTTTTCAAAATAATAACTCCTAAGACGAGTTGGCTTGAAATTCGCCTATAACAGAATTTGCTTGACTTGAGGGGTCATCCATAAACTATGTGATCTTTTTCAATAGGGAGGACGCTCGGAGGGGTCGCTCGTGCTCGAAGATCATAAAATTACATAAAAAAGTATGCTAGCTTCAATTCTGGGACCGAATGAGGTGTGTTTCCTGAGCCAAAATGATAAATGGCTTAACACATTGCGGACCGCTCACGAGATTTCTCGTGTTTCGCGTCCCGTCTGTTACGGATGGATCACGAAATAACCAGTGTTTTCTACACTTGAAGGTTTTATCCTTGGTTTCCCAAGAATCTAACAAGGCCTACCGATGCCTCGCCTTCGTCTCATCCACATCGAAGGAAACGATCTCTTTCGTGGAATCCGAACAAATGAAGCGTTTAAGTTTGCCCCAAAACGTGCGGTCCTTAATGTGTTAATAGCAGCCAGTTTATCTACCGAATCATGATTTTGTTAGGGTTGCTAAACATAAGCTCATTCGCAGGATGCAAAATAAAGCTAGCACATCTTGGTCATGCTGAAGCAGTGGTCCAATGTTAGTTGCATTGGTTCAGGAAAGCACTGTTTTTCGAACGGGTTTTCTGATGGGCTCGATTTTAAAAGGGTGTGCGAGCTGCCTGAATTTGAGTTTCATAATTTATAAATAATGTAGTTGGCTTACAAGACGAGAACCCTTATTATAGAAAGATCATAGATATTTTCAATTTATAATTTTAATCAATTGAATCTTGATGCAATATTCGTTGCTTCAAATGCTCCAGGTCGCAGTGCCTTCAATCGAGTTGAACGTCGGATGAGTCATCTTTCCCGTAGCAGGTTCAATACTTCTCATGATCATGTAGTGAAATGTGACGACAGGAACTGCTGCATTGAACCAAGGAGTAGTTACTTTCGTATAAATCAACATCAATTTATATCAGCTCATGTTCCTCTCAGCTAAACGTCAGATGGTTTGAAAGCACCATGTGAGCATTAATTTTCCGTCTCTGTTCGAAATTCTATGAACTTATCGAAAGTTCTTCCGAAGCTACTACTTGCATATAAGGACCATCCGTTTAAACATTTGATCCTAACCTGGGCGGATATCTAATTTTTTACGTTGATATTTTCATTACTTAATAAAAAGTTAAAATATTCTGAAAATTTTTCAAACGACATTGAATTTTTGCACCGATTATGTTAGCATCACGTAACATAAGGGGAAGCGGGGTTTGTTTTGCGTTTTTTATTGTTACTCAGGGGAGAGGGGGTCCAAAATTCGCATTTTTAGCGAGACTTAATTTGCATACCACGCCTAACGGAACACGAAGCTTAATTTCGCAAACAACGATATCATTTTAGATCATATGGAAATTATTTTTTAATAACTTTCTCACAAAGTTTTCCGAAGTTGAAATTTTTCTCACCATGATCTACGGGCGAAGACGAATACAACAAAATAAAGGTGGCTCAGATCGGACGATTGCTTCCTTGGGGTTTGCACTCATACCAGGGACAGACATACAGCTGTACTTGCGCTGTAAGGCGGCTCGCACACCAGAGCAATAAGCAACTAACTACTATCAACATGCAATAAGCAATATTATCGCCAATGGATTTTTCCATTTAATTTTTGTTGATCTCGCACACCAACGCAATACGATATCGCTATCACCTTTGTAGAGCAACACATATTGCTAGCAACACAACGTGTCGGTTGAAAAGCAACTTATCGCCCATAATTTGACAAGTTTTGTACATTAAGCCGAGTGTTTGCATAATGTCAGGCGTTTTTATTGCTTTGATATACGAAGCACAACAAAATATGTTGCCTGTTGCATATTGCGTATGGCAGCTTGCTAGTTGCTTATTGCTCCGGTGTGCGAGCCGCCTAAGGGTACAGCGTTGTACAGGTACTATCGTACCATGCCAGACATACTTTAGTTGTACATTGTACCATATGTCAAACTGACAATCAGAATTTTTACCAAATTTCACCACATATTTCAATGAAAAAGGTTTTTATTTAGCGTCTAAACTATCAAACACAACAAATATGTTTCCAATCTGAGTTATTAACTCAAGAGAAAGTCAGTGAAAAGAATGTTTACCAAGTGTTTTGATTCGATTTGTTCATGCTACCGACCACTAGCCGTCTATGGCGCTGCGCACAGTACAACTGTAGCCATGTACAGCGGTAAAACAGGTCGGTACAGGTACAGCGATTGTACCGAGTTACTTGCATGGTTCTAGCGCTGTACATGGTGACAGACATACAATTTTCGAAGTACAACGCAAGTACAGCTGTATGTCTGTCATAAGTATCACGAACACATTTGGCGACCCATTTTTAGTCATACCCAGATTCATATATTTTCGAGTGGTTATAGACACCATGTCGACCGAGCGACGAAAAGTGCTACAAAAGTGCTGGATTCTAACCCCGCCTTGCCCCCCGCAGGCTGCTCTGCCTATAGTTCTAGCTATAATCGTACGCGATTACATGTCCGAGGGAAACGGCATCACTGCTTTTTCTCTTTCTTTATGAACTGTCAGCAAACGGACGGGAGCATCAAAGTTCTAAACAAACAGTCTCAAATATCAGCTCGTTGTTGTGTACTGTCATTCCATCCAAAATACTTCTCGGTACGGTAAAAATGAGCATGGATTTTGTTTTTCGGAGACGAGCAAATAAAAAAACAGTACGAAGAAAATCGGACAGGTAACAGAAACTCTATTTCATTATGTTCAATTTACGTAAAACTATCTGTTTATTTTAGGTAACGAATTCATCTGCACGACGGCAGAAATTATTGAAAAAAAATGCGCAAGTTCTACGAACATTCAAAAGCATATGCGTATTTTCATGTAGAACAATCCTACAAAAGTCGGACGTAATTGAAAAGCGGTTGAAGGAATAAATAGCGGTGCCTGAATAAAACAAAATCGAAGAAATTGAGCGTCCATTTCCGTTCGACTGTTTGATGGAGAAGATGGGTAAAAGAGGTAATAACTCAATCTATTTCAATAGTTATTGCAGTTATTATACATTAATGTAGCGGCCATTGATTACCGTTCACTACATTGTCTACAGGAATATTCGAGACAACACTCGCTGGACTCCCATCTTCCGCCTCCAACTTCGGTGAAGGATTGCCGATTAAACCGGACAAATGAACACATCTCAACGCAATCACCAACAACTAACGTATATAACGTTTGTTCAGCTTCTTCAAGTTCTTCTATGCAATTGATTCTCATCCCTCAAGATACCACCACAGGTGATGGAGGAAATCAGTTGCCACTAGACTCGGTATAAGCTGCTGTACATCTGGATGATCTAGCGGAACTGCCAGGCACTCGACAATCTCAGCTGAGGTTATGAGGATGATAAATCCGAATCCCAACAAAATTTCTTTCTCTCGAAAAAAAAGTCACAGGTGGCTATTACTATTGATTATTTCATTTTATTGGTGATATTCACTATTTTTACACATTTTGAATTCCAGGTAATCTAATACATTGAACGCCTCGTTAGTAGCCGGAGCCAGAGAAGAGATTGGTTACGATATTGATGATAATGATCAGCAAATTTATTTCGTAACTGCATTGAAGACCACATTTTTAATACACATTTTTTTAATGCTGCGGCTGCACAAATCTTGTAGAGCACGAATACGACGAAGACAATTGACACTATTGTATTTATTTTTTAGTTTATATTCAAAATTGAAAAAAAAACAGAAGAATTTTAAAATATTATAATAAAGTGATTATTAGTGAACCATGACTTTTCTTTATTTTTTGTTTCATATTTATTGAATACGAATATAGCCATAAAAGGGTAAAGGGTCGAGTAGTTTTTCGTTCGGTCGACGCGGTGCCAAATTGGCACAGTGTTGGCCCGTATTTGATTGTCGAATACGAAGAATAGGTCGACAAAATCATTGCAAAATGGCACGACATCGGTACCGTTGTCGACACCATATTTTGGAACCAATACGGTACAACAAAGTAGACTGGGTATAGATAAAAGCAGGGTTGCCAACTATAATTCTCAAAAATCAGGATGAATGAATATAAAAATCAGGAAGAAATCAGGATAGTTCATATTGGGTTGTCCGGAAAGTTCGTGCCAATTTTTTGAAAAAAACAAGAGCACCATTTTCAAAGGGCAAGCATACAATTTTATATGCAAACATTTTATTTCTTAATCTTTCACCATCTTTCCATCTTTGAAAACTCATTTCTCCCAAATGTCTTTTAAGCCACATCCGGTTATCAAAACTGCGGCTTCGATAAACCCTCAAAATTTCGTCAAGCTACCAAATCTTAAAGATTTGATGCATCAAATTCCTCAATTCTTTGAAGCAGGTAATAGACAAGGCTTGGATAACGAATTCAGGCTACACAAGACGAATCTTATGGAAATTTCTGGAATGGAATCTTATAACATTCATCAGCGTGTGTTGAGCGAATATTCTCGCCTTACAATGCCAACAAAACAAAGTCCGGAAATCAGTTGGCACCCACAATTATAGACTCTACTTTAAAAGCGTAATAGAGGAATAAGGTTTTGTCACAATTTGTTAACGGAATTTAACAAAAATAACTGTGATGATTTTATATTATCATGATGAATTTTATGGAGATATCACGAAATCTATAGACAAACGGTTAAGTAAGAGTCAGAGCCACACTTTTTAAAATATGATGAAGTAAACGGCACGAAAATCAGAGAAAATTAGGATAATTTAAGTAAATTCAGGGAAAACTGAGTGTTTGTCAGCATATCAGGGAATGTGCCAGATAGTCTAGAAAATCTTGAAAAATCAGGATGGTTGGTATCTCTGAACAGAAGATACAGGTGTGCGTTATTTCACCTGAAAATCCATTTCCACTTTCGAACAAAGATCAATTTCATTTACGCATACATCGAATGGACTGACACTTATCAAGATGTAAATGGGAATTCAATTTTCCGGATTTTCCCATTTTCCTTCAGAGATTTCCGAAAATTTTCCGATTTTTCTCTCCGTAACATTGATCTAAGGAATCAACAAGATAAAAACGGCTCAAATCGGACATTTCCCTCCTCGGGGTTTGCGCTCACCAACACATTCTGTGATCCATTTTTATTTCTATAGATTGAGAAAAACTATAGTTTCATTTTGAGAGCAATATTTTTGAGTAGGTGTGAGATGTAATATTGTCCCCTTTGACTACCACAACTACTTTAAAAACTGAAATATTCCAACGCAAAGCCGTTCGCCTTTCAGTTTTTCCTGGATATTGCCAGTTTTTCAACAGTAAAACAGCCAAAGGCCAAAAATATACAGTTTTCTTTAATTTTTACAGCTTTTTAATTTTTTTTTAATTTCAAGTTTTTTACAAAACAAAAGATTTCTCCTGGAAAGAAAATACACTTCATGTTGAGAACTGATTCTAGGAATTCATTGCGGTTATCGAAACTGACTCCAAAACGCTCCACAGGATCGGTCCCTAGAAGCCATCAAGAACGTATATAAGGAAAGACCGCCCAGACTTGATTACACTAAAATGTGTTTGCCATAGCATGGCCCTGTGTGCATTATATGCATGTAAACAGATACCTGATAGAATCGAGCAGCTGTTTAAGGAAATTTACTCCTATCTCAGCTGTAGTCCATCATAAAACATAAAGTTTGCTGAAATTAAAACCCCCTTAGTAGTACAGAATACTCCGAATTAATGTTGATCAAAAAATAAGATAAGATCATCTAAGACGGTTTAAATAAACCTTCGAAGGATATTTATTTAACCTTCTTTAACTTCTGTAACATATAGAAAATTTTATCAGTCTGTATCAGCCAGTTTGTGAAATTTAATAAAATCCGATGATTTTTTTCATTACACTCAATCAAGTTCTAAAAGGTTTTAATTTAAATGATCCTTTGATCATCAACCTGACGATAATTGATCGAACTATTTTCATAGATAGGAAGTATATGTCAATTGTTCCTCTTCTACAAAGTCTTCCAAATATTTGCGATCGAAATGATATTCAGGATATCGATAATGAATTGAGATAGACCCGTAACCTGGATTTTACTGACTTCATTGGAAACGAACACAAAAATGCTTTTTTTCTATTGAGGTAATATTTTTCACTAAAAAATATGACAATATTTTTTCTCATCCCAAATTGAGAAAAAATATTACAATTTCGATTTTGTCACATTCCTCAGCAACCGTTGAACGTTGATTCGGAATACAATCTGACCAAAACAAAACTAAGAATGAGAACAGGAAAAAAACTATGCGAGGAATTTCAGCTTTTAAAAATTATGTAGACATGCATGAAGAAAAGTGAGTATTGATTGTTATTGCTAATGTAACCAAATTGGGGAAAAATAGATTCTTCCAGCTTTGTTCAGTTACACGAAAAAGTTTCCAGAGAAATGTAAGAAGTCGGTTGAATTGATGTATATAGTGTAGAATACAATAACTATCTTCATTTATAAGAACTGGCCATTTCAACTTTATTGTTGTGTTCAGGCGCGAAACATTCAAAAAACAAAAATTCCAGTGTTTCATAACTATTAGAGATTAGAGAATATTCTGTCCCTGATCGTTTTCAAAATCGTAGCTCCTCGTCAAGCGACAGACCACAAATTTGCCCTGTTGCTTTCAAATTAAGTCAGCGCCTCTCTCTGAAGATGTGAGGTATTCAAGCTCCCCAGCTGAACCCAGTAATTCTAACGTACTGCAAATGAATGTGGATACACCAGGACGCAATGTATACAGTTCATCGGAAGCCCTGGCGCCACCCGACCCAGTCGCGCTGTTAGCTGATTTCTGCAATCGAAGTCGTCTTGGCCCTGTGGTCGAGGTTGGTGATAAGGTTTCCCAGCCTGTGTTGACAGGCAAGTACCATATCATTCGTGATGTTCCTTCTCCTGATGCTTCGTCAAGTTGCAGCGGGATACCGCAGATTATTCGCGGAGCTTCTATGTCTGACGTTACCAATGCCATCAATTCATCTGTCCTTCTCGTGTATTATCAAAACCTTGGCGCGATTGCATGCAGTGATGGCTGCTACGACATCTACGCGTTTACGGAAACGTGGCTCAACGACAACACTATTTCAAGCCAGCTCTTCGATAGTAACTACGCCGTTTTCCGACAAGATCGATTAGCATCCAACAGTAACAAAAGTTTTGGCGGCGGAGTTTTGTTGGCTATTCGTTCTCGCTATAAGTCGCGGTTAATTGGGCGACTCAATGCTCTTTATTTGCGTTGTATACATTCCTCCGGATCGTTTGAACGATAATACTCTCATCGAGAAGCACTTGCAGTTGCTTGACTGGGTTGTTTCTCTAATGGACGCGAAAGACGATTTGTTGATCCTGGGTGACTTCAACCTACGTGACGTTGGATGGGAGCTGAATACTCACGGCTTTTATTTTCCCTCATCCGACTCGTCGATTGGACTCGTATCTCGCAATCTATTGGACGCATATCGCACTTCAAGACTCGGACAGAAAAATGGAGTCTTCAACCGTAACAATCGAATGCTAGACCTCTGCTTTGTAAGTGAGGAAATGTGCTACAGTCTGTATCAGCCAGTTTGTGAAATTTAATAAAATTCGATGAATTTTTTCATTACACTCTCTGATCAAGTTCTAAGAGGTTTTAATTTGAATGATCCTTTGATCATTAACCTGACGATAATTGATCGAACTATTTTCATAGATAGGAAGTATATGGCAATTGTTCTCCTTCTACAAAGCCTTCCAAATATTTGCGATCCGCTCAGTAATACCAGCTCCATCTCCGCTCGTCAAATGTTGCGTGCATCACCCACCTTTGTTGATCAGCATTGACTCCTGTGTACACTGTGATCACAATGACACGACAGAGAGAATGTTTTACGACTTCGGCAGAGCAAACTTCGACGAGATGAACAACTTCCTCTCGAACGTTAATTGGGAAGAAGAACTGGCCAATCGAGACGCTAATGTCGCGGCGTAGACGGTATCGTGCATCATAACGTACGCAATCGATTAATTTGTACCTAAGCGTATCAACCGTGAGTCTATCAAACCTGCCTGGTCAAACTCTGAGCTTGGGCGTTTGAAAAGAAAAAAACGGGCAACTCTTCGAGAACACGCTAAACTTCGTACTGACTCTACGAGGACGTGTTTTTCCGAGACCATTTCGAACTACAAACGGCTGAACGATCACTTGTTTCAAGCGCACCAAACACAGTTGCAACGTCATCTGAAATCCAATCCTAAGAGATCCTGGCAATACGTAAACACACAAAGGAAGGAAACAGTGTTACCCTCAAGCATGACCAATGGTGAAATGGAAGCTGCCACCATCGCCGATATTGCAGACATGTTTCGCACACACTCCAGAAGCGTTTTCAGCAATGAACGAATTAGCAATCAGGACGTAGAAGCTGCATATCGCAATGTACCTCCCTCAGCTTTCTCAAGTAATCCGTTTTCGATCACCAGAGAAATGGTTGTCTCAGCTGGGAATCAACTGAAGAGCTCAATGGGTTCCGTTCCAGATGGCATTCCGTCATTGGTCCTCAAACGCTGTTTGCCTGCGCTGGCAATGCCTTTGGTCAGTGTTTTCAACTGCTCTCTCTTATCCGGTGAATTCCCAGTCTGTTGGAAGGAATCCTACGTCTTCCCGATTCACAAGAAGGGTAGTAGAAGGAATGTATCTAATTATCGAGGAATAGCTTCATTAAGTGCTACCTCCAAATTATTCGAGTTAATTATTCTAGAAAAACTGGTTCAACACTTCGCCCACTGCATTTCGGAGGACTAGCATGGCTTCATGCCCAAGCGGTCGACGACTACCAATTTAGTGAAATTTACTTCGTTCATCATCCGCGAAGTGGAACTAGGCCATCAAGTAGATGCCATCTATACGGATCTTTCTGCAGCGTTCGATAAAATGAACCACGATATTACTTTGGCTAAATACAACAAATTAGGCGTCCATAATAATCTGCTTGCCTGGCTATCATCTTACCTAACTGGTCGAAATATGTCTGCTAAAATTGGAGACTATGTTTTTTCTCCCTTCCCCGTGACATCCGGTGTTTCTGAAGGCAGTCATCTCGGACCATTTCTGTTTCTGTTATATATGAACGATGTTAACACTATTCCGAAATGCCTTAAGTTGTCGTACGCTGATGACCTAAAACTGTATTTGGTGATACGGAAATCAGGCGATACTAGTTCCCTACAGGATCAATTGGAAGATTTCGCCGAATGGTGCCAACTGAACCGCATGGTACTCAATGTTTCGAAATGCTCCGTAATATCATTCGGCAGACATCGTGCCTTGATTCATCATAACTATGTTCTATCGGGCACTAGCTTGCAACGGGAATCAACAAGAATTTGGGAATACTCATTGATTCTAAGCTCACATTCAAGAATCATGTCGCTTACGTGGTATCAAAAGCTTCCTCTAGTCTCGGCTTCATATTTCGCTTCGCTAAAAATTTCAAAAATGTATATTGCTTAAAAGCTTTGACGAGCTTAAACGAGCAGTATCCTCTGCGTAGAACGAGATACACACTACAACATGGCGCATTTTGGTCAAAATCATCCCGAATGGGTTATTTGAACCGATTGAGAGAACCGATTAAAATTCATATTAAATTGACGTTATGTTTGTAAAGGAGTGAGAGTTTTTCCATCTGGTTCTATAGTTATGAAACACTGGAATTTTTGTTTTTTGAATGCTTCGCGCCTGAACACAAGAATAAAGTTGAAATGGCCAGTCTTATAAATGAAAACAGTTATTGTATTCTACACTGTATACATCAATTCAACCGACTTCTTACGTATCTTTTTTTTTTATAATTCGTTTCTTTATACAGGCTCAGTTACATAGGTTTAAAGAAGCCAAACTCTCAACTATACTTTTACTATTAACATGTTTTCTTAATTCTACGGTTAATGAAATACGAAACCGATTACTCGCGGTCGACTCGAGTTTAGAAGGGTGACACAACTTACGTATCTTTGGAAACATAGAAAAAATGAGTGATTCTATAGTTGTGAAACGCATTGTATCACTACTACTTTCAAAACTACTGCAATACTGCAATGTTTGAATCACGCAGTAATCTGTGCGTGATACCTAACGCTGTGGAACCAAGAGGACATTAAATTTGGCCAAAGCCAAATCGACACTTATCATTAATACAAGCATTCGTCCCGTTCAAATTGTTCTGGCGACGACTCCGCTATTTGTTTCGACCTGGGCATATTTATAGCATTTTATGGCATTTACGTGCACGGCATTGCTGCTCCTGCCATCGTGGTGGATGGTGGCGCAACAGACATTCGCAGGGGGTTTTCTATAATAATACTACGATTACTCCTTTCTCTGCCATTGTTTCCACACGGCCAGTGCGGCAGCAGTTAAATTGTCTTCTTCCGCCAAACTTTGTCCATTCCATCGTTGAAAGTTTAATCTAACAATGGATTACATAATAACTGTACGGCTGCATTCGCGAAAAAATAGCTGACGGGCAAATGAAGGCACGCCTTCGTGAGATTTGCTGTAAAATCGCGCGTGTTGTGCACGATTTCTCCTGATAGTCGCATGTCGCGTGTGATGAGGCTCAAATCCCATGACAATTTTACTGAACGCCATTTGAATGATTATTGTGTATTGAACATTGAGCATTATTCATTCATCAGCAAACAATGATATTATCTGGGATTTGTCTTCCACCGAATACCGAATAATCGATTGGGCTTTGGATGCATTCCAAGGATTATGGCTTCGAACGGCTAGGCTGCATCCGAAGCGATTTTATCGTTATTACGTGGAAACCGAATTACTTAGAGATTGGCACTTTTTGTGCTGACACAATTCTACTGAGGGTATTTTGAGAATATTTTTCAATATTCCATTTTTACAATTAGATTAGATTTACATTTCATACCCGGATGAATTAGACTATCCTCAGGGTGTTCGTAGAAAATAATCGCATTGTGATGAGATATGTATAGGAAATGGTGGTATTATTTTTATTATTTTTCATTATTTTTTTGTGTGATTTCAGCATTGAATTGTACGAATTGGGAGACTGTTTAACTATGTTTTCTACTAGTTAATGCAGCCCATAAGCGTAATAAAAATGAAATACAGAGGCCAAATCTAAAGGACTTTTTCGACATGTTCAAATGAATCGTAGGAAAGGCAATAGCTATCCAATTTTAATAGTGTCAAAGGCAAGGTGAGGTCTACGAAAGAAATATGGTTGCTATGCGAGACTTGATGGCATGTGGAATGCACTTGTCACAATGCACAATGGTCCAGGAGATGTATTTAAGTGGAAATTAGCTTTACGAGCTCGACCGTTATTCTTTAGACAAAAACTGCCTTCGACAAAGTTGTTACATATGATAGAGCGCTCATTTTTTTGTTATCAAAAATAGGGTGACCAAAAATGTCGATGAAATAAAAAATCTAACTTTCTTATCTTTATAGATAGATGTATATCGATATAATCGATTTAGCGCTTTTTCCTAAGTTGCATTAGGGTGACCATGAAAAAACGGTTTTTTTTTGCTTTAACTTAATATTCAATTCTACATCAAAACTGTTTTCGTACGACTTTTAGAGGTTATCAAAACCAACATTTTGCGATGCAGAAGTTGTCAATATCTTAATCCTACTTAATGTTATTGATGTTTTTCTACCCAAAAACTCATGATTTCAATTTAAATTTACTCAAACACAAAAAATAACATAGTGTTGAAAATCACACATCATGTAGAGTGAAATATGCTAAAATGTCGTCAATAAACTTTGTTTATGTTTGCCCCGGAAAGAATGACAAACAATTGAAGAGAGCTTTTTTTTGGGAAGAAATATCAATAACTTTGAGTTAAGTTGAGATATTCACATATTCTGCATCGCAAAATGTTTGTATTAGTAAGTTCTAAAAGTCTTCCAAAGACAGTTTGTATGTAGAATCTATATCTATAAAAATGGATTTCTGTCTGCCTGTCTGTCTGTCTGTCAGATTCATATGGACTCGGAAACTACTGAACCGATCGACATGGAAATTGGTATGTAGGGTATTTTGGGGCCGGGGAAGGTTTTCATGATAGTTTGGGACCCCTACCGCCTCTCTAAGGGGGGGGGCTGCCATACAAATGAAACACAAATTTCTGCATTAGAGACTCCACCATGACTCGAAAACTAATCAAGAAAATACCAAATTGGCATGCGAAGGTTTTAGGGGACACAAAACGCTTCTATGGCGAATAGACACTCCTCCCGTCTCTCTGAGGGGGGAGGGGGTTTGCCATACAAATGAAGCATACATTGCATAATTCAAGAACTAATCAAGCAAACGAAACCAAATTTGGCATGTGGAGGTTTTAGGATGCAATGAATGTTGAATTGTGTCTGAAAATAATCTGATATTATAATGATGAGTTTTGGTAGAAGTACTAATAATTTTTTAGTAAAAGGTAAATTCAACGGGGTCGATTAGAAGTTCAATCAATGAACAGTTCTGCGATTGGACTCATGAACTTGCGCTTAGTAAGAAAACGTGAATATTGTAGGTATTGATAACAAAAAACAGATTTTGGGCGGGACGAAGTTTGCCGGGTGAGCTAGTATAAAAAAGAGTTTTTTTTTCATGCTAATCTTAACGTAATTTTAAAAAAAATAGTGCCTTTTTGACATAGGACTACGTCTTTCATTTCTATACCGGTGTGTAAAATCAAAGTTTCGAAACCGAAAGCGTTACGCCGGAGACCGAGTTTTTAAGCGTTAATAGCTCCTAAACAACTGAACGAAATGGTATGATAAACACTTCATTCGAAAGATAAAAAAATCTTAAAAAAGATCTTAAAAAAGCTTTCGACACCCTGAACCATGAAGTTCTTCTGAAAAAACTGTATCAATACGGGATTAGAGGAGTTACCAATGATCTGATAAAAAGCTATCTATGTGATCGAGAACAATTCGTTATAATCAACGGTGTTCGCAGTAGCTTGCGCCCAATTGACATAGAAGTTCCCCAGGGAAGTAACATAGGTCCTTTGCTTTTCTTAATCTATATCAATGACCTAGGAAACCTAAAGCTTCATGGTACACCAAGACTATTTGCGGATGTTTCGGCTTTATTCTATCCTCGCCATAATACTCAATCCATAGTAGCAGACATGGAAGCAGATTTAGCGTTACTAATTGAATACTTCAACGGTAATTATCTTACTGTCAATCTTACCAAAACAAAGTATATGGTTTTTCATTCGCCATGCAGAAAAATCTTCCAACATCCTGATCCGTCTGTCTGTAGCCTAACAATTGAAAAAGTCGCATCATTCAAATACTTAGGGCTACATCTAGACTCACGTCTCTCTTGGGACACCCACATAAACCACGTATCGAGTAAAGTTTCAACTTTATATGGTCTCATGAAAAGAGTACGAGGTTTCGTTCCCAAAGATGCGTTGTTGCGATTTGATTACGCATGTATTCATTCCATTTTTCAATATCTAATAATTATCTGGGGTCATGCTGCTAAGTCAAAACATAAAAAATACAAACATTGCAGAATAGATGTGTAAAAATAATCTTTAATCTACATTTCTTACATCCGACAGATGCGCTCTATACTAGTATACAACACAGAATCATTCCAATTTTAGGCTTGTGTGATTCACAAACAATCATGTTTGTACATAATACCTTACACAATAGCAAATTTCACCACAACATAAATTTTTCGACTCGAGTTAACCATCACAAAACTAAAAATGCCAATGAACTAATGAGAAGCAGAGCATGCACGAACTTGGGTCTTACACATATTGTAAACTACGGTCCATCAAAGTTTAATACACTTCCTAACGACTTGAAGTCCATAACTAACAGCAATATTTTTAAAAGTAAGCTTAAACAATATATAAACAGGAACGTAAGCGAATATTTCCTTCAAGTGTGCCAATCATCTAACCATGAAGTTCTATTTTTTTTCTTCTATGTTTTAGTAATTGTCAAACGTTATCATTGTTAAATTTTGTTTTGTATTTTTTCGTGAATCCCTTCAAAGGAACTATGTTCCACTGGGATTTTACTGTTTCTTTGTCTGTAATTATACTCTCCGCGTTTATTTTTTATTTTTTTATAAATGATAGTAAGTGTCCACTACCAGGGCTCTGCTGAGCACATTGGTGTGGGGGTCAGTGGAGGGTAAAAAAAAATATGTCTACGCGTTATATACTTGTTACTTTTTGATCCAAAAACTTGTTTCAATAGCCTTAAAATTGTTCTCAAAACAGGCTATTGAAATCACCAATCGGTATATAAGCGAGCGCCGCTCGGAAATCCACTCAGTTCTAATTGAACAGCGATTGGAGCATGTTGTCGCTGTTGTGGTGAAGCTCTTCGTGTTTATCATGAAAGCGCGGATGAACGGTGTCACCAAGAGCCTGTTTGTGCACCTTAGGCCAGAAGGGAATCCATCAGGAAGAGAGTGATGCCACAAACGGTTCCCCGGGAAGACATCGCTACACACACATACACGCGTGGAATTATTTCCGTTTGGATGCCATTCAACATCGAGAAAGTTCCGGAAAGATCTAATCATTTCTGGAAAATAATCTGCCAGTTCCTCTGGGAATTTAAAAATACATTCATGTGAATGAGTTTTTTTAATGTTTTCTAACCATATAACACAGTGACCAAATACATTTGATTTTGTAATTTTTCAACTAAGTGTAATTAGCAGGAAAGCTCCTGAAAATTATTCTTGCCCATCAGTAGGATATTTCCGTATCCAATATTGTATGCGCACGCAATCGATTACTGCTCAGTCGCCGAAAGTTTCGAGCTCAGAGAGTTCATTCCCCTCTAGTTTGCCTTCCAAATTGCCATCGTAAACCACACCTTCTCTCGATTCAATCACACACACAAAACATACTTAAGCGATATTCTGGTGGTGAGACGCATTTATTTTTCGTGAGGACATCGACAAGACAACATCGTTGCCTAACGTGCTGGAAGACGTGGACGGCGAAGGATCGACACATACACGCGCGGAATTCTTTCCGTTTGGATGCCATTCAGCATCGAGAAAGTTCCGGAAAGATCTAATCATTGCTGGAAAATAATCTGCCAGTTCCTCTGGGAATTTAAAAATACATTCATGTGAAAGAGTTTATTTTAATGTTTTCTATCCATGTAACACTGTGACCAAATATGTTTCAATCAAGTGCTATTAACAGGTGGTTATCGAGTTAGTATTAACTACTGGTGGGCTTCCAGTATCGAGGAAAATGTGGAAATATCTAATCGTTGCTGGAAAATAATCTGCCAGTTCCCCTTGGAATTGAAAATTACATTCAAGCGAAAGAGTTTATTTTAATGTTTTCTATCCATAAAATATCCATATAATACCTTTGGTTTTGTGATTTGTCAATCAAGTGCAGTTAGCAGGAAAGCTTTTGAAGACTATTCTTCAGAACAAGGTTTTTCGTATCCTATATTGGATGCATTAAACCTTGTGCCTCCAACGTAACGCTCTCGTTTTCGAAGCCCCCCAAATATTCATTTATTCATTCATTCAGAATGGATTTAGATTCAACTTCAAACAAATGATCTCTAAATCAACGATAGTCCTACGTCACCCTTGCGGTTATACCATAGATATAACCCACTTCCTGTTTTTTTCGGTTATTTCAAGAGATAGAAAAAAAAACTTTGTTCTACAAAGATGTCTCAAATAACTAGGACTACAACATTGTCGAACTATGTTTACCTCTATCTATAAAGATAAGAAAGTTAGATTTCTTATTTCATTGACAATTTTGGTCACCCTATTTCCGATAACACAAAAATGAGCGCTCTATCATATGTAAAAACTTTGTCGAAGACAGTTTTTGTCTAGAGAATAAAGGGTGTGTCACATCAAATTGCATCACGGGAAAAACGCTGTAGAAATTCGCCCAGTAGACCGATCCTTTTGAAAATTTTAGACAGTAAAATAAAAACTATTAAACAACTTTTGGCATTTTCTTTTTTTCATACTTCGAGCCCAAGCCCGTATGCTCGCACCTTCCTCTTTACCCCGTCCATAAGGTTCTGTACAACGTCAGGTTGTAGTTTTTTTTTAACAGAAATCCATTTTCTTTTGAAGTCCGCCTCCGATTTGACAACTTTTGGGTTCTTCCGGAGGGCCTGCTTCATAATCGCCCAATATTTCTCTATTGGGCGAAGCTCCGGCGCGTTGGGCGGGTTCATTTCCTTTGGCACGAAGGTGACCCCGTTGGCTTCGTACCACTCCAACACGTCCTTTGAATAGTGGCACGAAGGGAGATCCGACCAGAAGATGGTCGGGCTCTCGTGCTGCTTCAATAGTGGTAGTAAGCGCCTCTGTAGGCACTCCTTAAGGTAAACCTGCCCGTTTACCGTGCCGGTCATCACGGAGGGGGCGCTCCGCTTTCCACAAGAGCAGATCGCTTGCCACACCATGTACTTTTTGGCAAACTTGGATAGTTTCTGCTTGCGAATCTCCTCCGGAACGCTGATTTTGTCCTCTGCGGAGAAGAACAACAGGCCCGGCAGCTCACGAAAGTCCGCTTTGACGTAGGTTTCGTCGTCCATTACCAGGCAATGCGGCTTCGTCAGCATTTCGGTGTACAGTTTCCGGGCTCGCGTCTTCCCCACCATGTTTTGCCTTTCGTCGCGGTTAGGAGCCTTCTGAACCTTGTATGTACGCAGGCCCTCCCGCTGCTTGGTCCGCTGGACGAATGAACTTGACAAATTCAGCTTATTGGCGACATCCCGGACCGAACTTCTCGGATCACGTCTAAACTGCTTAACAACGCGCTTGTGATCTTTTTCACTGACGGAGCATCCATTTTTGCCGTTCTTCACCTTCCGGTCGATGGTTAGGTTCTCGAAGTATCGTTTTAGTACTCTGCTGACCGTGGATTGGACGATTCCCAGCATCATACCGATATCCCGATGTGACAACTCCGGATTCTCGAAATGAGTGCACAGGATTAATTCACGACGCTCTTTTTCGTTCGACGACATTTTTCCAAATTTACGAAAAATTGACAGTGAAGCATGGCCAACGTGATCTATACACTCTTATCTGATTATAAGAGAAAGCTGAAGATATAATTCCTAAAAATTAAATTTCTACAGCGTTTTTTCCGTGATGCAATTTGATGTGACACACCCTTTAACTGTCGAGCTCTTAATGCTAATTTCCACTTAAATACATCTCCTGGACCATTATGCAATGGAAACAGAAAATCTGAACCGATTCGGTTAAGTAGTGGGGGTGAGCAAAAGTAACCGCAGCGGAACGAATTTTCACCTTCTGTTTTCAACCGAAGAAAACAACTCTCGTCGCTGTAAAATTCTTTCTTCACATCCTTGAATTTCATACCCGAAACAATGCATGAATTCGCAAAAATTGATTAATCGATCGGAGAAAAACATCAATCGTCCCAAAAACCCACTAAATTAACACAAGCATTGAACAATCCAGCATCGGATATTACGTTAGAGCTCATCGAACGTTTTGAAATAACTCTTTAGTGATAGCGTTGGAGGCCCTGAAAAGGACCCTGGTTATGTGGAAGCAGCTGAACATAGATTCATTATTCATTATTGTTCTCACGAAAACAAGACACAAGCTTAGAACTCACTCTTCTTCTGGACACCTACAAAAACACGGCAGGCGATTATATATTTGAACCACCACCGTCATTATGAACACACAAAATCATAGATGCGATGCGGTACGTTCTATTTTTTCATCGAACCGCCATTATTGTCCGGTCGCTAGCTGATTTGATGAAATTTGCGCTAGCGGATGACTGATTCTGATTGTTAGTTGTGTTACCTCCTTCCCGGCTAGAAAATGACTGCGGTTCCAAATATACGCATACTGACTGATAAGAGAACCACACAGGGGTGGACCTTGCGTCGCAATATTTCCCTTCTCTATTTTACTTATCCCCCTTGAAAAGAATTATATGCACGGTGGATAGCTACGATTGTGTTCGCAATGGTATTGATGTAATAAAATTATGTTTCGCTGTTACTCTAGTTGCTCCTTTTGATCGGTACAACTTGAGGAGCACAAATTGGGCCAATCAGAACGAGGGATTTGACCTCGATATGCGCTAATAGTGCTACTTCTTTGACATTGCACGGACTTTTCAAATGATTCTTGTTACTTCTGTCTTCATCCGTCGCGAGCTCTGTTATATTCTCTCGTTCGGGTATGAGATTTTTTCTAGACTTTCCAAATCTACATTTTTTTCTAAACACGTACAGGTAAACCTTTTTTTGTGCGGGGGATAGGGACCGTAGTAAAAAAAAGTCGTACAATACTTCACCAGTAGCTTTAAAAAATCGTTCGGTACACAATTTGAAATAAACTTTTTTGGTGCGGTAGATAGAGACCGCATTAATAGGGTTCCCCTAAAGAAAATAACTCAAACCCACGCCATTCACCGTTTGATTTCTTTCTGTTTCCTTTCTTCGGGATGGGACAGTTTGACTTTTTGGTTGCGTGTGGCTATGTTGTGCTTTTATTTGCTTGTGAAACTTATTGCTATTAGAAATCATGTCATGCGCAACTTAGAGCATTTGATGGATGGATGGGAATGATTTGAGAAGTGAATAATTTAGACGCAAATTTGCTTTTTTCGCACTGAAATCCATATAAACCATCGAAAAAAAAACTAAATGGACGATAACTTCGCCAAATATGCTTATTTTAATTTACCGCACAAAAAAAATTGCACAAATCGTCGCACAAAAAAACCGCACAATAGCAGGTTTTCCTGTACTAAACACTTTTAATAGGTTTTAATAATAGAAAATATTCCAATATACATGATTTTTCGCTTCTATTAAGAATAGTTATTAGGATTGGCAGTGGTACAGGCAAATCATGGTAATTACCCCTTTCTTCAAAAAGAGTAAATATTTGACGGCGAAAGTTAATTTCATATTTTAAAACTTTGTTCAATTCCAACAAAATCATCTGAAATTTTATATGAATCACTAGCTGACCCGGCAAACTTCGTTCCGCCCACAATTTATTTTTCGTTATCACATTTCTTACTGAGCGCACGTTCATGGGTCCAATCGTAGAATTGTTCATTGATTGATCTTCTAATCTACCCTTAAAAATTATTTTTTACTATAAAATTTCAGTACTCCACCAAAACTTGACATTATAATATCAAATTATTCTCAGACACAATTCTCGTGCAAGATTTTTCATCCACTTGCAAATAACATGTTTCTCCGTTACATGAAATAAATGTTTGATACAGAAAATATGATAGAATAAAGACAGACCTAAATCGGACAATTCCTTTCTCGAGTTTTGCTCTCATCAACACATTCGGCGATCCATTTTTTATATTTATCACTTTATCACATTAAATTCCATTTCCACTTTCGAACGAAGATCAATTTCGTTACCGCAAACATCAAATGGACTAACAACGCTCGTCAATATGTAATTGTAGAACACATGCGAATTGAATTTTTCGAACTTTCCCATTTTCCTTCAGACATTTTCCTTTCCTTTCAGAAAATTTTCAATTGTCATGTTTGGTTGGAATATGTGTATTATTTTTATGGAACCCTCTCTCCATTCCAGAGAAGGAAGGGGTCCTACCATCATAGGAACATTTCTCGTACCCAAAAACCCTCACATTCCAAATTTGGCTCTATTTGCTTTATTAGTTCTCAAGTTATGCAGGAATTTGTGTTTCATTTGTATGGCAGCCTCCCCTTAGAGAGAGGGGAAGAGTGTCGAACCACCATAGAAACGTTAATCGATCCCTAAAACCTCTATATGCCAAGTTTAATTCCATTTGCTTGATTAGTTCTCGAGTTATTCAGCGCAACCCATGTAGACTGAGAGGAACGTCAAATCACTTAAGAAACGTTTTTTGTCTCCTAAAACCTCCACATGCCAAATTTGGTTTCATTTGCTTGATTAATTCTCGAGTTACGCAGAAATTTACGTTTGATCTGTAGGCCAAGTTTGATTCCATTTGTTTGATTGGTTCTCGGGTTGTACAGCAACTTCCAACACAACCCCGCCCTCTCTTTAGAAAGGTAAAGGAGTGTTAAACTACCATAAACACATTTTTTTTTATCCCATCCGTTTATTAGGCTCATTTAGCAATTCAGCTGTCACAGAGCCGAATTTATTCGTACACATTTTTATGTTAAGATAACTATTGTTGTATATTATTTAGGCTTAAGATTCCTATCCATCGATAATCATTTGTTTTTTTTATGTATAACACAGTAGCTGTTTAGGCCTAAGAATATTCCAATTCTATCGATACACAACACATGCCGCCTTTTTCGGCGTTAGAATATTCCTATTGTTCGAATGTTCACAGTTGGACTGTTCATAACGGGACTGCTGATATGAGGCTTCCATTGCTGTGTTAGAATTAGCACCAATTACCGATGCAGCAGATCGTAATGTGAGCGGTAAGGGACTGGGATTACCGACACATGATGATTGTTGCGTGGACGTAGTAGCTAGAATAACACACAAAGATGGTCAGTTGAGGGGCCCTGAGTTATTAGCTCATGATCGTTCGCTTAGTAGCGGACACGCAACCTATTAGGCTACGAAGACCCCCTACGAAAAACATTTATTGCTCCCTAAAACTTCCAAAATTGCCAAATTTGGTTCCATTTGCTTGATTAGTTCTCGAGTTATGCAGAAATTTGTGTTTCATTCATATGGCAGTTCTTATATTGCTATCTTGGTCCAATATTACGCGCATGCACTTGAGTCATTTTGTCGATTAACCCCTTCATCACGGCAGTGTACTCCGTCAAAGTGCTACCCCTGTACGGAGCACTGCGCCGAAAAGTATGCACATCGCGCTGGTGTGATCGAAGAGCAGTATGAATTTCATGTCGTCTAAAGACGACGCTCGTACACACAGCTCGTCGCGCGGATTTCGTCTATAGACGTCGCTCGTAACGAAAGGGTTAAGAACAAGCTTGTGAATATTTGGCTCCATTGGCGTGAATGACATGACAGTAGAAACAGATAATACGTTTTATTTTTGTTTTTTTTTTATTGGTCTCAGAGGCTCCAATCTAAGACCGAGAAAAAACAAAAGTATTAGGGCATAGTAAAAGGCAAAGTGAAAAAAATACAGCGAACTAAACAAAATTGTTTCGGAGTTTTACGTTATTTCGTTCCGATGCCTAGCGTACCGGGCCAAAAGGAAATCGTTCAACAGATTAATTCCCTTTCACTTTCGCATTGCAAACTCGCGTGCGTGTTAGGAATAGATAATAGATCGGACTTATGAGCTTTTGGTTAATCTCCTTTTCTTTCTTCTGCATGCATATATACGCGAGATTGGTTCCCGCATAGTTCTAGTAGGGGAACCGCGAGTACGACGGACAGTGGGGGTATAATGGACAGGTGGTTGATTTGTATAGTTCCATTATGAATTTCAAATTTCTGTTGAAAAATACATTTTTTTTACATGCTATTCTACAATATTTAAACCATCCTATGACAATGAATACTGATCAAAAGTGGAATAGTGAAACAAAAACCGAAAATCAAACATGATTCCGAGTGTGGATGTAATTTTTGCGGCTTCGATATTACGCATTTTGAGTGGTTTGGTTGCAAAATCGAGTTCGCTGATGGTTATATTTTGGTTTGTGAGTTGACAGAGAAGTGACATTAGGTATGTACGGAAAAGTTCATTCACTTACGACGTAAATTTAAATTATTGAAATAATTGCACTGGTGGGGTTGAAATGGATAGTCACATCCATAATCACATCCAACGCATGTGAGTGAAGAGGAGAATATTCAACTCTTTTTTATATTGCTTTCTCTTTTTGTTCTATTTCAGTTACTGGACACACAAACACTGAGAGAGAGCGAAATTTTTCCTCTCGCAAGCGATAAACTTTTAGGCTTCGTATATTATGAACCTGTCCATATTACCCCACTATATGTCCATTATACCCGCATCGATAAAAATGTTCTACTTCTCGGTTTGTTTTAATTTCAGTAAAAAAACTGAAGAACACATTTTCATAAAACACTAGCTGACCCGGCAAACTTCGTCCCGCCCAAAATTTGTTTTTTGTTTTCAATACCTTCAAACATTCACGTTTTCTTACTATGAGCAAGTTCATGGGTCCAATCGCAGAGCTCTTCATTGATTGATCTTCTATTCGACCCCGTTGAATTCACCTTTTACTGTAAAATTCCTAGTATTTCTAACAAAACTCATCATTATAATATCAGATTATTTTCAGACACATTTCTTGTTCAAGATTTTTCAACCACTTGCAAATAACATGTTTCTCCGTTACATGGAATAAATGTTTTATACAGAAAATATAATAGAATAAAGACAGCCCTAAATCGGACAATTCCTTCCTTCCTTCATCACATTAAAATCCATTTCCAGTTTCGAATAAAAATCAATTTCGTTAGCGCAAACATCAAATGGACAAATGGACTAACAGAACTTGTCACTATGTAATTGTAGAACATATAAGAATCTAATTTTCCCTTTCTCCTTCAGAGTTTTCCGAAAATTTTCAATTGTCATGTTTGGTTGGAATATTTTTGGTTGAAATATGTGTAATATTTTTATGGGACCCTCTCTCCATTCCAAAGAAGGGAGGGGTGTCATACCATTATAGAAACATTTCTTATACCCAAAAACCTTCACATCCCAAATTGTGCTTGATTAGTTTTCGAGTTATGTAGAAATTTGTGTTTCATTTGTATGACAGCCCACCCTTAGAGAGTGGGAGGAGTGTCTAACAACCATAAAAATATTTATTGCACCCTAAAACCTCCACATGCCAAATTTGGTTTTGTTTGCTTGATTTATTTTCGAGTAATTCGGGAATTTGTGTTTCATTTGTATGACAGTCACCCCCCCCCCCCCCTTAGAGAGGGGGTGGATGGTTTAACCATCATAGCAACATTTAGTACACTCTAAAACCTCAATATGCCCAATTTGGTTCCATTTGCTTGATTAATTCCTGAGTAATGCAGAAATTTGTGTTTCATTTTTATGGCAGCCCCCCTTAGAGAAGAGGAAGGAGTATCCAACCACCGTAAAAACATTTATTACACCCTAAAACCTCCACATGCCAAATTTAGTTTCATTTGCTTGATTATTTCTCGAGTAATGCAGAGATTCGTGTTTCGTTTGTATGGCAGACACCTACCCTAACCCCCCCCCCCTTTGGTGATGCAGAGGGGGGGGGGGGGGTGGAGAGTCTAGCCGTCATAGAAACATTTATTGCACCCTAAAACCTCCACATGCTAAATTTGGTTTCATTTGCTTGATTACTTCTCGAGTAATGCAGAAATTTGTGTTTCATTTGTATGGCAGCCCCCCTTTAGAGAGGGGGGTGGAGAGTCTAACCGCCACAAAAACATTTATTGCACTCTAAAACCTCAATATGCCTAATTTGGTTGTATTTGCTTGAATAATTCTGGAGTAATGTAGAAATATGTGTTTAATTTGTATGGCAGCCCGCCCTTAGAGAGGGGGGAGGGGTCTCAAACTATCACGAAAACCTTCCCCGGTCCCAAAAACCCCTGCATACCAATTTTCATGTTGATCGGTTCAGTAGTTTCCGAGTCCATAAGAATCAGACAGACAGTCAGAAATCCATTTTTATATTATATATATATATATATATATATATATATATATATATATATATATATATATATATATATATATATATATATATATATATATATATATATATATATATATATATATATATATATATATATATATTTGGCCAGTTGTTTCGAAAACCAGTGTCACTACTGTCAGAAACTGTTTTGACTTTTGGAAAACATGAGTTTCCAAAGATACAGTTGAAGTTCTTCTTAACATGACCGTCTTACCCCCATTTCCCCTAGATAGCAAAAGTGTTTGGTTTGAGCTGGCATCATTTCGCTTGCCCCGCCACGTGTGTAGCATACGATTCGAAGTCGATGAGTCATGACTGCTAATGAAATTGTGCTGCATGCCCCCGTCAGGAGTTTTATGTCTTTCGGCTTCGTTAGTGTTGTTTCGTTGATTATGTAACCGTGCCAGGCTAAGCTTCGGCAACGAACGAAAGTAATTCTTTTACGTATGCATAGCTCTAGTTTTGTTCCAGGTTGAACATGTACATGTACCATATAGCTGTTAACATCAACCGAATAATGTTCCCTGTCAGGCCATACAAAAAAGAACTCTTACCGGAACCTTGTGGGATAGAGCTTTGTCAGCTCGACAGCCGCCTCGTAATCGAGCTGCATATCGTTGCACACGGTTGGTGGATGGTCGCAATCCGGTCGGCCAGGGCACCACACGCGATGTTTGCGGGATTGAAGCGACCCTCGGGGATCCCGAATCAACAGGATCACGCGTACGTTCAGACTGTAAACGAGAGAAAGTACACATCATTTGATTAGAATTTCAATTCGGTAACAGAAAAATACGACGATGCATGGGATATGTTATTTAATTATGTGGCAATATGTAGTGGATGAACATTGATCAGATCACAGACTAGAGTACACAGGAAGTGTGGTGCAATTCGGTACGAATTAAACCAGATGTAGCCATGTGACAAATATTTATTGGTCCTAGAAAAAAAAAACTATTTCGTCAGTTAACGTGTGGGAAAGCTATTGTGTATAATTATTACTGTTGTTGGTCTCGTCGTCATGTGCGACTATGGGGCAATTGTCTGTTTTTTTCGATTTTCACATAGCTCTCGCTGTCGACCAAAGCGACGGATTGAATGCTGACTTTGAAAATACACCATACTGCTCTCAGTGGATGGCGGAAAATTGCGACACGTTTGGGAATCAACTTGAACGAAGCGTAATTTAAACGACTGCCACATTAGTTAATAGAATTTACATAATTGTTTCGGCTGGACTCCCACATAAATGGTTGATATGTGATACTGCGCGTGTTATGCGGTTTTGTAATCAAAGGAGTGTTTTTTTCTCAATGATTCAGTAACATGGCAGCTCCAGCACCAGCAGAATTAAAATTCCATGTCCAATTGAAAACAAAATAAAGCAGCATTCATTAATCTGACTAAAGTGCATAACAAATTAAAATTTGGTGCGCCGGTGCTGCATCTAATTGCAACGAGAAAGTGTCGCCTGTGCGACGGGGATTTTGACTTCGCGTGGGTGAAAACTTTCCCCGGCTTCGACTTGGAGCCTTTTTCGCGCCACCTTGCTACTGCTAGCGAGCAAACTTTTCTTATTGCAATTTATTTGAAATAAGTCATCCGTGTGCCATTCATTCACATGCTTTCGGTGCGGCATACAATAACTCGTTTCCTTTCCCACCAGGGAGTGGTGGAGCAGCGGAGGACCATGGTCTGCCGGCAAAACAGTGCAGAGTACCGAGAGAGCTTTGGGCCATCGATAGCATCGTGCGCTTTTGTCTTGAACAAGTCGTTATTTCATTATGCTGCAATACAGCAACCATGTCGGTCTTCATGACTCTGGAAACAGGCGACAAATGCAGATGAGGATCGCCCCGGAAACTAAGACGTCGTTTGAAATTTGCAAGCAAAAGTTGATGGATGCGGAATATAGAGCAGCGATAAAGCGCTATCTCTCGCTTAGCTTGTTCCCCTTCGGGACAGCGAAAGAGTTTCCCATGGAGAAACTTTGTGGAGCGTAGGAAGTTTTTAGATTTGAGTTCAGAAGTGATGTTAGAGCAATTCTTATGATAATCGTTCTGAAGTTTATTCCTAGATTTTAATTAGGTTTCAAAACATTTCCACAATTCCAAGCAATCCCAGGTTATGCAAAGCATTGCTTATATACAGTAGTTAAAAAAATAAAAACACTTGTATTAAATAACTTTTTAGTTTTATTTCGCAATGAAACAATGAAAATTACGCTTTTATTCTCTGGAGGCATCTTTAGAAATTTATAAACAAATAATAAATGGTTTAGATCGAAACTGGGAGAATACAGAGAAAGGTGAATCAATTCATAACTTAGTTCGTATGATGAAAACGCCGTTTTCGCCGATGAATATAATAAAGGGTGTGTCACATCAAATTGCATCACGGAAAAAACGCTGTAGAAATTTAATTTTTAGGAATTATATCTTCAGCTTTCGCTTATAATCAGATAAGAGTGTATTGATCACGTTGGCCATGCTTCACTGTCAATTTTTTATAAATTTGGAAAAATGTCGTCGAACGAAAAAGAGCGTCGTGAATTAATCCTGCGCACTCATTTCGAGAATCCGGAGTTGTCACATCGGGACATCGGTAAGATGCTGGGAATCGTCCAATCCACGGTCAGCAGAGTACTAAAACGATACTTCGAGAGCCTAACCATCGACCGGAAGGTGAAGAACGGCAAAAATGGATGCTCCGTCAGTGAAAAAGATCACAAGCGCGTAGTAAAGCAGTTTAGACGTTATCCGAGAAGTACGGTCCGGGATGTCGCCAATCAGCTGAATTTGTCAAGTTCATTCGTCCAGCGGACCAAGCAGCGGGAGGGCCTGCGTACATACAAGTTCAGAAGGCTCCTAACCGCGACGAAAGGCAAAACATGGTGGGAAAGACGCGAGCCCGGAAGCTCTCCGGAGGAGATTCGCAAGCAGAAACTATCCAAGTTTGCCAAAAAGTACATGGTGTGGCAAGCGATCTGCTCTTGCGGAAAGCGGAGCGCCCCCTTCGTGATGACCGGCACGGTAAACGGGCAGGTTTACCTTAAGGAGTGCCTACAGAAGCGCTTACTACCACTATTGAAGCAGCACGAGGGCCAGACCATCTTCTGGCCGGATCTCGCTTCGTGCCACTATTCAAAGGACGTGTTGGAGTGGTACGAAGCCAATGGGGTCACCTTCGTGCCAAAGGAAATGAACCCGCCCAACGCGCCGGAGCTTCGCCTAATAGAGAAATATTGAGCGATTATGAAGCAGGCCCTCCGGAAGAACCCAAAAGTTGTCAAATCGGAGGCGGACTTCAAGAGAAAATGGATTTCTGTTCAAAAAACAGGAAGTGGGTTATATCTATGGTATAACCGCAAGGGTGACGTAGGACTATCGTTGGTTTAGAGATCATTTGTATGAAGTTGAATCTGAATTCATTCTGAATGAATGAATATTTGGAGAACTTCGAAAACGAGAGCGTTATGTTGGAGGCACAAGGTTATATGCATCCAATATTGGATACGGAAATATCCTACTGATGGGGAAGAATAATCTTCAGAAGCTATCCTGTTGATTGCGATTGATTGAAAAATCACAAAACCTAATGTATTTGGTCACAGTGTTACATGGATAGAAAACATTAAAATAAACTCTTTCATATGAATGTAATTTTAAATTCCCAGAGGAACTGGCAGATTATTTTCAGTAACGATTAGATATTTCCACATTTTCCTCGATACTGGAAGCCCACCAGTGGTTAATGCTAACTCGATAACCATCTGTTAATAGCACTTGATTGAAACATATTTGGTCACAGTGTTACATGGATAGAAAACATTAAAATAAACTCTTTCACATGAATGTATTTTTAAATTCCTAGAGGAACTGGCAGATTATTTTCCGGATCTTTCTCGATCCAAACGGAAAGAATTCCGTGCGTGTATGTGTGTGTATGTAGCGGCTGCTTCGAGATCTTCCCGGGGAACCGTTTGTAGCATCACTCTCCTCCTGATGGATTCCCTTCTGGCCTAAGGTGCACAAACAGGCTCTTGGTGACACCGTTCATCCGCGCTTTCATGATAAATGAAGAGCTTCACCACAACAGCGACAACATGCTCCAATCGCTGTTCAATTAGAACTGAGTGGATTTCCGAGCGGCGCTCGCTTATATACCGATTGGTGATTTCAATAGCCTATTTTGAAAGCAAATTTAAGACTATTGAAACAAGTTTTTGGATCAGAAAGTAACAAGTATAGAACGCGTAGACATTTTATCTTTCGAATGAAGTGTTTATCATCCCATTTCGTTCAGTTGTTTAGGAGCTATTAACACTCAAAATCTCGGTCTCCGGCGTAACGCTTTCGTTTTCGAAACTTTGATTTTACACCCCGGTATAGAAATGAAAGACGTAGTAATACGTCAAAAAAACTACAACCTGACGTTGTACAGAACCTTATGGACGGGGTAAAGAGGAAGGTGCGAGCATACGGGCTTGGGCTCGAAGTATGAATGAAAAGAAAATGCCAAAAGTTGTTTAATAGTTTTTATTTTATTGTCTAAAATTTTCAAAAGGATCGGTCTACTGGGCGAATTTCTACAGCGTTTTTCCCGTGATGCAATTTGATGTGACACACCCTTTATACATGTCATGATCAACTGGTATTCGAAAACCAAGAAATTAAATACGATTGATATCAGTAGCGATATCTTTGTGTGCTGTACGGAACTTATTCATTCCTTTTGAGCAAAACATCGGAAAGTGTGCTGAATAAATCTCTCATTAATGTTATTTTTTTCTATTGCAAACAAACTGCATCGAAAGTAAGCTGGACATTGGAAGAGTGAAAAATAACAGCTATTCATTCAGCGCAAAACAAACTCCGAATCGGTTGATGCCAGTTGGGCGTAAGTAAGAACATAATCCACAGCCAATTACTTCGCAGCTGTTACCACCACCACCACTTGGCGGTGGTTTTTCTCTGGGTTGCTTGCCTTTCGGTTGCCATGCTCTATTAAATGATAACGGGTCCAGAAACACTACGCCGGCAAGAAAAGTGGGTTTCACCGCATTATTCCTAGATCTTCAACGCTGCAGATAATTTAATTCGATTGGGGGTAGAGATAAGCGCTTTTTGTGAGGATTATCAACACTGGAAATCCGACCCAAGTATGTTGGAAATGAAAGTTATACCTTGGATGAACCGGAAAAAAAACAACGGCCTCAGTTGAGTTAGGTTCTGCTAGATACCACACTTGATACTGTACAAATCACATATAGAGATTTGATTTTTTTAGTATTTGTTCTTGTGTACATTCAACATCTCTTATTGCGAACATTTTACAGGGCTTTAGTTCCGCACAACGTGGAAAAACTGTGTACAGAACGTAAATAAACATCAGCAGTGAATGTGAAAATAAACTTAAAAAAAAACAAATGCAAATGCAGCATCAAAAAGGTTTAGAGATTTTGAAAGGCTGTAACTTCGTGATAAATAAACTGCTATACAGCATTTGAAAGTCGCAAATTTATAGCTATGATGAAGAAAAATCAAATAGATATAAAAAATTAAATAGAATATGGTGTCAATTGCGTCATGTTGATATAAGGTCTGCGTCATTCTTTCAAGGTTACATATCAAATAAATCGGTTCATGTACAAAAATTTTATGTCACTCTTCAGCAGGGCTAATGTACTCTTTTCTGGTCTGGAAGAACGAACAAATTCTCAAACAAATAAAAAAAATTAACAGAACACGTGTATTCCTTTTTGCGAATGCCTAATAACAACGAGATTTATATTCTGCAAAGTATTGCAGATTACTCCCTTCTTCATAAAACGTTGTTTTTATGCATAATCTTTCGGAAAAACACAACAAAAATTGTTTGTTCCCAGTATTTGAAAAAACAACATCAAGTTCAATTGACTCATGTTGATATTCTAGGCATTCTAGGTCCCACCATGAATTTTTAAGCCTGTAACCAAGATTGATTGATTCAAATGAGAGGATCTTTTCACATTTCATTAAACAATAGTTCTCTGCTTATAAAAAAACCCAGTGTATTGTTAAACCGAAATGCTTAAAGCTTGCGAAAATCATATCTGAAGCAATCATTCCGATGCATATATAATTTATGTACTCTACAAAAGCACTCTTTTTGTTCGGAAGGAAGGAACGCCTTACCGAAGACATCCCCCATCACTTTGGTGGGACAAGAAATACTCGGAGGTCTTCCCTGATTAGTCATCTGCCTTTAAAAATTAATTTAAAAAATCTTATAAAATCGAATCGTTCTGAGAATACCAAATCTTGAAATCCGAACTCAAAAGTTTGATGAAACTAGAAGTAATTCTAGTCTAGAGATTTGAAAGAAATCGAAGTTTTTTCGTTCATATTTTCGAAGTTTAGAGTATCAAGGATATGTCATTTTAGAGGCGCGTTATCAAATCTGGTACGATCTCAATTCAATGCGAAACAATGCGTTTTTCAAGCATGCGTACACGACATCTCAAGTGGAAACTGGACTGACATATTAGGCTGTCAAAAAAGTCCTGCGGTATTTCCGCGAGGTGTCGTTGTAATCACGTAGTTCTAGTCCTGCCACCGGATTGAAGATTATTGCTCTTCTCTCACAATCCCATTTCTTTTCTGCCACCGGATTGAATATTATTGCTTTTCTCTCATAATCCCATCTATTTCCTGCCATCGGATCGAATAGTATTGCTCTTCTCTCACAATCCCATTTCTTTCCTGCCATCGGATTGAATAGTATTGCTCTTCTCTCATAATCCCATCTCTTACCTGCCATCGGATTGAATATTATTGCTTTTCTCTCATAATCCCATCTCTTTCCTGCCACCGGATTGAATATTATTGCTCTTCTCTCACAATCCCATTTCTTTCCTGCCATCGGATTGAATAGTATTGCTTTTCTCTCATAATCCCATCTCTTTCCTGCCACCGGATTGAATATTATTGCTCTTCTCTCACAATCCCATTTCTTTTCTGCCATCGGATTGAATAATATTGCTTTTTTCTAATAATCCCATCTCTTTCCTGCCACCGGATTGAATATTATTGCTCTTCTCACACAGTCCCATTTCTTTTCTGCCACCGGATTGAATATTATTGCTTTTCTCTCATAATCCCATCTATTTCCTGCCATCGGATTGAATAGTATTGCTTTTCTCTCATAATCCCATCTCTTTCCTGCCATCGGATTGAATAGTATTGCTCTCCTCTCAGAATCCCATCTCTTTCCTGCCATCGGATTGAATATTATTGCTTTTCTCTCATAATCCCATCTCTTTCCTGCCACCGGATTGAATATTATTGCTCTTCTCTCACAATCCCATTTCTTTGCTGCCATCGGATTGAATAGTATTGCTCTTCTCTCACAATCCCATTTCTTTTCTGCCACCGGATTGAATATTATTGCTCTTCTCTCATAATCCCATTTCTTTCCTGCCATCGGATTGAATAGTATTGCTTTTCTCTCATAATCCCATCTCTTTCCTGCCACCGGATTGAATATTATTGCTCTTCTCTCACAATCCCATTTCTTTCCTGCCATCGGATTGAATAGTATTGCTCTTCTCTCATAATCCCATCTCTTACCTGCCATCGGATTGAATAGTATTGCTTTTCTCTCATAATCCCATCTCTTTCCTGCCACCGGATTGAATATTATTGCTCTTCTCACACAGTCCCATTTCTTTTCTGCCACCGGATTGAATATTATTGCTTTTCTCTCATAATCCCATCTATTTCCTGCCATCGGATTGAATAGTATTGCTTTTCTCTCATAATCCCATCTCTTTCCTGCCATCGGATTGAATAGTATTGCTCTCCACTCAGAATCCCATCTCTTTCCTGCCATCGGATTGAATATTATTGCTTTTCTCTCATAATCCCATCTCTTTCCTGCCACCGGATTGAATATTATTGCTCTTCTCTCACAATCCCATTTCTTTGCTGCCATCGGATTGAATAGTATTGCTCTTCTCTCACAATCCCATTTCTTTTCTGCAACCGGATTGAATATTATTGCTCTTCTCTCACAATCCCATTTCTTTTCTGCCACCGAATTTAATATTATTGCTCTTCTCTCACAATCCCATTTCTTTTCTGCCACCGGATTGAATATTATTGCTCTTCTCTCACAATCCCATTCCTTTTCTGCCATCGGATTGAATATTATTGCTTTTCTCTCACAATCCCATTTCTTTCCTGCCACCGGATTGAATATTATTGCTCTTCTCTCATAATCCCATTTCTTTCCTGCCATCGGATTGAATATTATTGCCCTTCTCTCCCAATCCTATTTCTTTCCTGCCACCGGATTGAATAGTATTGCCCTTATTTCCCAATCCCATTTTTTTCTGTCACCGGAATGAACAGTATTGCTCTTCTCTCACAATCCCATCTTTTTGCTGCCATCGGATTGAATATTATTGCTTTTCTCTCATAATCCCATCTCTTTCCTGCCACTGGATTGAATATTATTGCTTTTCTCTCATAATCCCATCTCTTTCCTGCCATCGGATTGAATAGTATTGCTCTCCTCTCAGAATCCCATCTCTTTCCTGCCATCGGATTGAATATTATTGCTTTTCTCTCATAATCCCATCTCTTTCCTGCCACCGGATTGAATATTATTGCTCTTCTCTCACAATCCCATTTCTTTTCTGCCACCGGATTGAATATTATTGCTCTTCTCTCACAATCCCATTTCTTTTCTGCCACCGGATTGAATATTATTGCTCTTCTCTCACAATCCCATTTCTTTTCTGCCACCGGATTGAATATTATTGCTCTTCTCTCACAATCCCATTTCTTTTCTGCCACCGGATTGAATATTATTGCTCTTCTCTCACAATCCCATTTCTTTTCTGCCACCGGATTGAATATTATTGCTTTTCTCTCACAATCCCATTTCTTTCCTGCCACCGGATTGAATATTATTGCTCTTCTCTCATAATCCCATCTATTTCCTGCCATCGGATTGAATAGTATTGCTTTTCTCTCATAATCCCATCTCTTTCCTGCCATCGGATTGAATAGTATTGCTTTTCTCTCATAATCCGATCTCTTTCCTGCCACTGGATTGAATATTATTGCTTTTCTCTCATAATCCCATCTCTTTCCTGCCACCGGATTGAATATTATTGCTCTTCTCTCACAATCCCATTTCTTTCCTGCCATCGGATTGAATAGTATTGCTTTTCTCTCATAATCCCATCTCTTTCCTGCCACCGGATTGAATATTATTGCTCTTCTCTCATAATCCCATTTCTTTCCTGCCATCGGATTGAATATTATTGCCCTTCTCTCCCAATCCTATTTCTTTCCTGCCACCGGATTGAATAGTATTGCCCTTATCTCCCAATCCCATTTTTTTCTGTCACCGGATTGAACAGTATTGCTCTTCTCTCACAATCCCATCTTTTTGCTGCCATCGGATTGAATATTATTGCTTTTCTCTCATAATCCCATCTCTTTCCTGCCACTGGATTGAATATTATTGCTTTTCTCTCATAATCCCATCTCTTTCCCGCCATCGGATTGAATAGTATTGCTCTCCTCTCAGAATCCCATCTCTTTCCTGCCATCGGATTGAATATTATTGCTTTTCTCTCATAATCCCATCTCTTTCCTGCCACCGGATTGAATATTATTGCTCTTCTCTCACAATCCCATTTCTTTTCTGCCACCGGATTGAATATTATTGCTCTTCTCTCACAATCCCATTTCTTTTCTGCCACCGGATTGAATATTATTGCTCTTCTCTCACAATCCCATTTCTTTTCTGCCACCGGATTGAATATTATTGCTCTTCTCTCACAATCCATTTTCTTTTCTGCCACCAGATTGAATATTATTGCTCTTCTCTCACAATCCCATTTCTTTTCTGCCACCGGATTGAATATTATTGCTTTTCTCTCACAATCCCATTTCTTTCCTGCCACCGGATTGAATATTATTGCTCTTCTCTCATAATCCCATCTATTTCCTGCCATCGGATTGAATAGTATTGCTTTTCTCTCATAATCCCATCTCTTTCCTGCCATCGGATTGAATAGTATTGCTCTCCTCTCAGAATCCCATCTCTTTCCTGCCATCGGATTGAATATTATTGCTTTTCTCTCATAATCCCATCTCTTTCCTGCCACCGGATTGAATATTATTGCTCTTCTCTCACAATCCCATTTCTTTTCTGCCACCGGATTGAATATTATTGCTCTTCTCTCACAATCCCATCTCTTTCCTGCCATCGGATTGAATATTATTGCTTTTCTCTCATAATCCCATCTCTTTCCTGCCACCGGATTGAATATTATTGCTCTTCTCTCACAATCCCATTTCTTTTCTGCCACCGGATTGAATATTATTGCTCTTCTCTCACAATCCCATTTCTTTTCTGCCACCGGATTGAATATTATTGCTCTTCTCTCACAATCCCATTTCTTTTCTGCCACCGGATTGAATATTATTGCTCTTCTCTCACAATCCCATTTCTTTTCTGCCACCGGATTGAATATTATTGCTCTTCTCTCACAATCCCATTTCTTTTCTGCCATCGGATTGAATATTATTGCTTTTCTCTCACAATCCCATTTCTTTCCTGCCACCGGATTGAATATTATTGCTCTTCTCTCATAATCCCATTTCTTTCCTGCCATCGGATTGAATATTATTGCCCTTCTCTCCCAATCCTATTTCTTTCCTGCCACCGGATTGAATAGTATTGCCCTTATCTCCCAATCCTATTTCTTTCCTGTCACCGGATTGAACAGTATTGCTCTTCTCTCACAATCCCATCTTTTTGCTGCCATCGGATTTAATATTATTGCTTTTCTCTCATAATCCCATCTCTTTCCTGCCACTGGATTGAATATTATTGCTTTTCTCTCATAATCCCATCTCTTTCCTGCCACCGGATTGAACAGTATTGCTCTACTCTCACAATCCCATCTTTTTTCTGCCACCGGATTGAACAGTATTGCTCTACTCTAACAATCCCATCTTTTTTTCTGCCATCGGATTGAATAGTATTGCCCTTCTCTACCAATCCCATTTCTTTTCTGCCACCGGAGTGAACAGAATTGCTCTTCTCTCACAATCCCATTTCTTTTTTGCCACCGGATTGAATATTATTGCTTTTCTCTCACAATCCCATTTCTTTCCTGCCACCGGATTGAACAGTATTGCTCTACTTTAACAATCCCATCTTTTTTCTGTAATCGGATTGAATATTATTGCTCTTCTCTCACAATCCCATTTCTTTTCTGCCATCGGATTGAATATTATTGCTTTTCTCTCACAATCCCATTTCTTTCCTGCCACCGGATTGAATATTATTGCTCTTCTCTCATAATCCCATTTCTTTCCTGCCATCGGATTGAATATTATTGCCCTTCTCTCCCAATCCTATTTCTTTCCTGCCACCGGATTGAATAGTATTGCCCTTATTTCCCAATCCCATTTTTTTCTGTCACCGGAATGAACAGTATTGCTCTTCTCTCACAATCCCATCTTTTTGCTGCCATCGGATTGAATATTATTGCTTTTCTCTCATAATCCCATCTCTTTCCTGCCACTGGATTGAATATTATTGCTTTTCTCTCATAATCCCATCTCTTTCCTGCCATCGGATTGAATAGTATTGCTCTCCTCTCAGAATCCCATCTCTTTCCTGCCATCGGATTGAATATTATTGCTTTTCTCTCATAATCCGATCTCTTTCCTGCCACTGGATTGAATATTATTGCTTTTCTCTCATAATCCCATCTCTTTCCTGCCACCGGATTGAATATTATTGCTCTTCTCTCACAATCCCATTTCTTTCCTGCCATCGGATTGAATAGTATTGCTTTTCTCTCATAATCCCATCTCTTTCCTGCCACCGGATTGAATATTATTGCTCTTCTCTCATAATCCCATTTCTTTCCTGCCATCGGATTGAATATTATTGCCCTTCTCTCCCAATCCTATTTCTTTCCTGCCACCGGATTGAATAGTATTGCCCTTATCTCCCAATCCCATTTTTCTCTTTCCCGCCATCGGATTGAATAGTATTGCTCTCCTCTCAGAATCCCATCTCTTTCCTGCCATCGGATTGAATATTATTGCTTTTCTCTCATAATCCCATCTCTTTCCTGCCACCGGATTGAATATTATTGCTCTTCTCTCACAATCCCATTTCTTTTCTGCCACCGGATTGAATATTATTGCTCTTCTCTCACAATCCCATTTCTTTTCTGCCACCGGATTGAATATTATTGCTCTTCTCTCACAATCCCATTTCTTTTCTGCCACCGGATTGAATATTATTGCTCTTCTCTCACAATCCCATTTCTTTTCTGCCACCAGATTGAATATTATTGCACTTCTCTCACAATCCCATTTCTTTTCTGCCACCGGATTGAATATTATTGCTTTTCTCTCACAATCCCATTTCTTTCCTGCCACCGGATTGAATATTATTGCTCTTCTCTCATAATCCCATCTATTTCCTGCCATCGGATTGAATAGTATTGCTTTTCTCTCATAATCCCATCTCTTTCCTGCCATCGGATTGAATAGTATTGCTCTCCTCTCAGAATCCCATCTCTTTCCTGCCATCGGATTGAATATTATTGCTTTTCTCTCATAATCCCATCTCTTTCCTGCCACCGGATTGAATATTATTGCTCTTCTCTCACAATCCCATTTCTTTTCTGCCACCGGATTGAATATTATTGCTCTTCTCTCACAATCCCATCTCTTTCCTGCCATCGGATTGAATATTATTGCTTTTCTCTCATAATCCCATCTCTTTCCTGCCACCGGATTGAATATTATTGCTCTTCTCTCACAATCCCATTTCTTTTCTGCCACCGGATTGAATATTATTGCTCTTCTCTCACAATCCCATTTCTTTTCTGCCACCGGATTGAATATTATTGCTCTTCTCTCACAATCCCATTTCTTTTCTGCCACCGGATTGAATATTATTGCTCTTCTCTCACAATCCCATTTCTTTTCTGCCACCGGATTGAATATTATTGCTCTTCTCTCACAATCCCATTTCTTTTCTGCCATCGGATTGAATATTATTGCTTTTCTCTCACAATCCCATTTCTTTCCTGCCACCGGATTGAATAGTATTGCTCTTCTCTCATAATCCCATTTCTTTCCTGCCATCGGATTGAATATTATTGCCCTTCTCTCCCAATCCTATTTCTTTCCTGCCACCGGATTGAATAGTATTGCCCTTATCTCCCAATCCTATTTCTTTCCTGTCACCGGATTGAACAGTATTGCTCTTCTCTCACAATCCCATCTTTTTGCTGCCATCGGATTTAATATTATTGCTTTTCTCTCATAATCCCATCTCTTTCCTGCCACTGGATTGAATATTATTGCTTTTCTCTCATAATCCCATCTCTTTCCTGCCACCGGATTGAACAGTATTGCTCTACTCTCACAATCCCATCTTTTTTCTGCCACCGGATTGAACAGTATTGCTCTACTCTAACAATCCCATCTTTTTTTCTGCCATCGGATTGAATAGTATTGCCCTTCTCTACCAATCCCATTTCTTTTCTGCCACCGGAGTGAACAGAATTGCTCTTCTCTCACAATCCCATTTCTTTTTTGCCACCGGATTGAACAGTATTGTTTTTCTCTCCCAATCCCATTTCTTTTCTGCCACCGGATTGAACAGTATTGCTCTACTTTAACAATCCCATCTTTTTTCTGTAATCGGATTGAATATTATTGCTCTTCTCTCACAATCCCATTTCTTTTCTGCCATCGGATTGAATATTATTGCTTTTCTCTCACAATCCCATTTCTTTCCTGCCACCGGATTGAATATTATTGCTCTTCTCTCATAATCCCATTTCTTTCCTGCCATCGGATTGAATATTATTGCCCTTCTCTCCCAATCCTATTTCTTTCCTGCCACCGGATTGAATAGTATTGCCCTTTTCCCAATCCCATTTTTTTCTGTCACCGGAATGAACAGTATTGCTCTTCTCTCACAATCCCATCTTTTTGCTGCCATCGGATTGAATATTATTGCTTTTCTCTCATAATCCCATCTCTTTCCTGCCACTGGATTGAATATTATTGCTTTTCTCTCATAATCCCATCTCTTTCCTGCCATCGGATTGAATAGTATTGCTCTCCTCTCAGAATCCCATCTCTTTCCTGCCATCGGATTGAATATTATTGCTTTTCTCTCATAATCCCATCTCTTTCCTGCCACCGGATTGACTATTATTGCTCTTCTCTCACAATCCCATTTCTTTTCTGCCACCGGATTGAATATTATTGCTCTTCTCTCACAATCCCATTTCTTTTCTGCCACCGGATTGAATATTATTGCTCTTCTCTCACAATCCCATTTCTTTTCTGCCACCGGATTGAATATTATTGCTCTTCTCTCACAATCCCATTTCTTTTCTGCCACCGGATTGAATATTATTGCTTTTCTCTCACAATCCCATTTCTTTCCTGCCACCGGATTGAATATTATTGCTCTTCTCTCATAATCCCATCTATTTCCTGCCATCGGATTGAATAGTATTGCTTTTCTCTCATAATCCCATCTCTTTCCTGCCATCGGATTGAATAGTATTGCTTTTCTCTCATAATCCCATCTCTTTCCTGCCACTGGATTGAATATTATTGCTTTTCTCTCATAATCCCATCTCTTTCCTGCCACCGGATTGAATATTATTGCTCTTCTCTCACAATCCCATTTCTTTCGTGCCATCGGATTGAATAGTATTGCTTTTCTCTCATAATCCCATCTCTTTCCTGCCACCGGATTGAATATTATTGCTCTTCTCTCATAATCCCATTTCTTTCCTGCCATCGGATTGAATATTATTGCCCTTCTCTCCCAATCCTATTTCTTTCCTGCCACCGGATTGAATAGTATTGCCCTTATCTCCCAATCCCATTTTTTTCTGTCACCGGATTGAACAGTATTGCTCTTCTCTCACAATCCCATCTTTTTGCTGCCATCGGATTGAATATTTTTCTTTTCTCTCATAATCCCATCTCTTTCCTGCCACTGGATTGAATATTATTGCTTTTCTCTCATAATCCCATCTCTTTCCCGCCATCGGATTGAATAGTATTGCTCTCCTCTCAGAATCCCATCTCTTTCCTGCCATCGGATTGAATATTATTGCTTTTCTCTCATAATCCCATCTCTTTCCTGCCACCGGATTGAATATTATTGCTCTTCTCTCACAATCCCATTTCTTTTCTGCCACCGGATTGAATATTATTGCTCTTCTCTCACAATCCCATTTCTTTTCTGCCACCGGATTGAATATTATTGCTCTTCTCTCACAATCCCATTTCTTTTCTGCCACCGGATTGAATATTATTGCTCTTCTCTCACAATCCCATTTCTTTTCTGCCACCGGATTGAATATTATTGCTCTTCTCTCACAATCCCATTTCTTTTCTGCCACCGGATTGAATATTATTGCTTTTCTCTCACAATCCCATTTCTTTCCTGCCACCGGATTGAATATTATTGCTCTTCTCTCATAATCCCATCTATTTCCTGCCATCGGATTGAATAGTATTGCTTTTCTCTCATAATCCCATCTCTTTCCTGCCATCGGATTGAATAGTATTGCTCTCCTCTCAGAATCCCATCTCTTTCCTGCCATCGGATTGAATATTATTGCTTTTCTCTCATAATCCCATCTCTTTCCTGCCACCGGATTGAATATTATTGCTCTTCTCTCACAATCCCATTTCTTTTCTGCCACCGGATTGAATATTATTGCTCTTCTCTCACAATCCCATTTCTTTTCTGCCACCGGATTGAATATTATTGCTCTTCTCTCACAATCCCATTTCTTTTCTGCCACCGTATTGAATATTATTGCTCTTCTCTCACAATCCCATTTCTTTTCTGCCACCGGATTGAATATTATTGCTCTTCTCTCACAATCCCATTTCTTTTCTGCCACCGGATTGAATATTATTGCTCTTCTCTCACAATCCCATTTCTTTTCTGCCATCGGATTGAATATTATTGCTTTTCTCTCACAATCCCATTTCTTTCCTGCCACCGGATTGAATATTATTGCTCTTCTCTCATAATCCCATTTCTTTCCTGCCATCGGATTGAATATTATTGCCCTTCTCTCCCAATCCTATTTCTTTCCTGCCACCGGATTGAATAGTATTGCCCTTATCTCCCAATCCTATTTCTTTCCTGTCACCGGATTGAACAGTATTGCTCTTCTCTCACAATCCCATCTTTTTGCTGCCATCGGATTTAATATTATTGCTTTTCTCTCATAATCCCATCTCTTTCCTGCCACTGGATTGAATATTATTGCTTTTCTCTCATAATCCCATCTCTTTCCTGCCACCGGATTGAACAGTATTGCTCTACTCTCACAATCCCATCTTTTTTCTGCCACCGGATTGAACAGTATTGCTCTACTCTAACAATCCCATCTTTTTTTCTGCCATCGGATTGAATAGTATTGCCCTTCTCTACCAATCCCATTTCTTTTCTGCCACCGGAGTGAACAGTATTGCTCTTCTCTCACAATCCCATTTCTTTTTTGCCACCGGATTGAACAGTATTGTTTTTCTCTCCCAATCCCATTTCTTTTCTGCCACCGGATTGAACAGTATTGCTCTACTTTAACAATCCCATCTTTTTTCTGTTATCGGATTGAATATTATTGCTTTTCTCTCATAATCCCATCTCTTTCCTGCCACCGGATTGAATATTATTGCTCTTCTCTCACAATCCCATTTCTTTTCTGCCACCGGATTGAACAGTATTGCTCTTCTCTCACAATCCCATCTTTTTGCTGCCATCGGATTTAATATTATTGCTTTTCTCTCATAATCCCATCTCTTTCCTGCCACTGGATTGAATATTATTGCTTTTCTCTCATAATCCCATCTCTTTCCTGCCACCGGATTGAATATTATTGCTCTTCTCTCACAATCCCATTTCTTTCCTGCCATCGGATTGAATAGTATTGCTTTTCTCTCATAATCCCATCTCTTTCCTGCCACCGGATTGAATATTATTGCTCTTCTCTCATAATCCCATTTCTTTCCTGCCATCGGATTGAATATTATTGCCCTTCTCTCCCAATCCTATTTCTTTCCTGCCACCGGATTGAATAGTATTGCCCTTATCTCCCAATCCCATTTTTTTCTGCCACCGGATTGAACAGTATTGCTCTTCTCTCACAATCCCATCTTTTTGCTGCCATCGGATTGAATATTTTTCTTTTCTCTCATAATCCCATCTCTTTCCTGCCACTGGATTGAATATTATTGCTTTTCTCTCATAATCCCATCTCTTTCCCGCCATCGGATTGAATAGTATTGCTCTCCTCTCAGAATCCCATCTCTTTCCTGCCATCGGATTGAATATTATTGCTTTTCTCTCATAATCCCATCTCTTTCCTGCCACCGGATTGAATATTATTGCTCTTCTCTCACAATCCCATTTCTTTTCTGCCACCGGATTGAATATTATTGCTCTTCTCTCACAATCCCATTTCTTTTCTGCCACCGGATTGAATATTATTGCTCTTCTCTCACAATCCCATTTCTTTTCTGCCACCGGATTGAATATTATTGCTCTTCTCTCACAATCCCATTTCTTTTCTGCCACCGGATTGAATATTATTGCTCTTCTCTCACAATCCCATTTCTTTTCTGCCACCGGATTGAATATTATTGCTTTTCTCTCACAATCCCATTTCTTTCCTGCCACCGGATTGAATATTATTGCTCTTCTCTCATAATCCCATCTATTTCCTGCCATCGGATTGAATAGTATTGCTTTTCTCTCATAATCCCATCTCTTTCCTGCCATCGGATTGAATAGTATTGCTCTCCTCTCAGAATCCCATCTCTTTCCTGCCATCGGATTGAATATTATTGCTTTTCTCTCATAATCCCATCTCTTTCCTGCCACCGGATTGAATATTATTGCTCTTCTCTCACAATCCCATTTCTTTTCTGCCACCGGATTGAATATTATTGCTCTTCTCTCACAATCCCATCTCTTTCCTGCCATCGGATTGAATATTATTGCTTTTCTCTCATAATCCCATCTCTTTCCTGCCACCGGATTGAATATTATTGCTCTTCTCTCACAATCCCATTTCTTTTCTGCCACCGGATTGAATATTATTGCTCTTCTCTCACAATCCCATTTCTTTTCTGCCACCGGATTGAATATTATTGCTCTTCTCTCACAATCCCATTTCTTTTCTGCCACCGTATTGAATATTATTGCTCTTCTCTCACAATCCCATTTCTTTTCTGCCACCGGATTGAATATTATTGCTCTTCTCTCACAATCCCATTTCTTTTCTGCCACCGGATTGAATATTATTGCTCTTCTCTCACAATCCCATTTCTTTTCTGCCATCGGATTGAATATTATTGCTTTTCTCTCACAATCCCATTTCTTTCCTGCCACCGGATTGAATATTATTGCTCTTCTCTCATAATCCCATTTCTTTCCTGCCATCGGATTGAATATTATTGCCCTTCTCTCCCAATCCTATTTCTTTCCTGCCACCGGATTGAATAGTATTGCCCTTATCTCCCAATCCTATTTCTTTCCTGTCACCGGATTGAACAGTATTGCTCTTCTCTCACAATCCCATCTTTTTGCTGCCATCGGATTTAATATTATTGCTTTTCTCCCATAATCCCATCTCTTTCCTGCCACTGGATTGAATATTATTGCTTTTCTCTCATAATCCCATCTCTTTCCTGCCACCGGATTGAACAGTATTGCTCTACTCTCACAATCCCATCTTTTTTCTGCCACCGGATTGAACAGTATTGCTCTACTCTAACAATCCCATCTTTTTTTCTGCCATCGGATTGAATAGTATTGCCCTTCTCTACCAATCCCATTTCTTTTCTGCCACCGGAGTGAACAGTATTGCTCTTCTCTCACAATCCCATTTCTTTTTTGCCACCGGATTGAACAGTATTGTTTTTCTCTCCCAATCCCATTTCTTTTCTGCCACCGGATTGAACAGTATTGCTCTACTTTAACAATCCCATCTTTTTTCTGTTATCGGATTGAATATTATTGCTTTTCTCTCATAATCCCATCTCTTTCCTGCCACCGGATTGAATATTATTGCTCTTCTCTCACAATCCCATTTCTTTTCTGCCACCGGATTGAACAGTATTGCTCTTCTCTCACAATCCCATCTTTTTGCTGCCATCGGATTTAATATTATTGCTTTTCTCTCATAATCCCATCTCTTTCCTGCCACTGGATTGAATATTATTGCTTTTCTCTCATAATCCCATCTCTTTCCTGCCACCGGATTGAATATTATTGCTCTTCTCTCACAATCCCATTTCTTTTCTGCCACCGGATTGAATAGTATTGCTCTTCTCTCGTAATCCCATTTCTATCCTGCCATCAGATTGAACAGTATTGCTCTTCTCGCACAATCACATTTCTTTTCTGCCACCGGATTGAATATTATTGCTCTTCTCTCACAATCCCATTTCTTTCCTGCCACCGGATTGAATATTATTGTTTTTATCTCCCAATCCCATTACTTTTCTGCCACCGGATTAAATATTATTGCATTTCTCTCACAATCCCATCTTTTTGCTGCCACCGGATTGAATATTATTGCTCTTCTCTCACAATCCCATTTCTTTTCTGCCACCGGATTGAATATTATTGCTCTTCTCTCACAATCTCATTTCTTTTCTGCCACCGGATTGAATAGTATTACTCTTCTCTCACAATCCCATTTCTTTTCTGCCACCGGATTGAATATTATTGCTCTTCTCTCACAATCCCATTTCTTTCCTGCCACCGGATTGAATAGTATTGCTCTTCTCTCACAATCCCATTTCTTTCCTGCCACCGGATTGAATATTATTGCTCTTCTCTCACAATCCCATTTCTTTTCTGCCACCGGATTGAATATTATTGCTCTTCTCTCACAATCCCATTTCTTTCCTGCCACCGGATTGAATATTATTGTTTTTCTCTCCCAATCCCATTACTTTTCTGCCACCGGATTGAATATTATTGCTCTTCTCTCACAATCCCATTTCTTTTCTGCCACCGGATTGAATATTATTGCTCTTCTCTCACAATCCCATTTCTTTTCTGCCACCGGATTGAATAGTATTACTTTTCTCTCACAATTCCATTTCTTTTCTTTATTGCTCTTCTCTCACAATCCCATTTCTTTCCTGCCACCGGATTGAATATTATTGTTTTTCTTTCATAATCCCATCTCTTTCCTGCCACCGGATTGAATATTATTGCTCTTCTCTCACAATCCCATTTCTTTTCTGCCACCGGATTGAATATTATTGCTTTTCTCTCATAATCCCATCTATTTCCTGCCATCGGATAGAATAGTATTGCTTTTCTCTCATAATCCCATCTCTTTCCTGCCACCAGATTGAATATTATTGCTTTTCTCTCACAATCCCATTTCTTTTCTGCCATCAGATTGAATATTATTGCTTTTCTCTCACAATCCCATTTCTTTTCTGCCACCGGATTGAATATTATTGTTCTTCTCTCACAATCCCATTTCTTTCTGCCATCGGATAGAATATTATTGCTCTTCTCTCACAATCCCATTTCTTTCCTGCCACCGGATTGAATATTATTGCTCTTCTCTCACAATCCCATTTCTTTCCTGCCACCGGATTGAATAGTATTGCTCTTCTCTCACAATCCCATTTCTTTTCTGCCATCGGATTGAATATTATTGCTCTTCTCTCACAATCCCATTTCTTTTCTGCCACCGGATTGTATATTATTGCTCTTCTCTCACAATCCCATTTCTTTCCTGCCACCGGATTGAATATTATTGTTTTTCTCTCCCAATCCCATTTCTTTTCTGCCACCGGATTGAACAGTATTGCTCTACTCTAACAATCCCATCTTTTTTCTGCCATCGGATTGAATATTATTGCTCTTCTCTCACAATCCCATTTCCTTTCTGCCACCGGATTGAATATTATTGCTCTTCTCTCACAATCCCATTTCTTTTCTGCCACCGGATTGAATATTATTGTTTTTCTCTCCCATTCCCATTTCTTTTCTGCCACCGGATTGAACAGTATTGTTTTTCTCTCCCAATCCCATTTCTTTTCTGCCACCGGATTGAACAGTATTGCTCTACTCTAACAATCCCATCTTTTTTCTGCCATCGGATTGAATATTATTGCTTTTCTCTCATAATCCCATCTCTTTCCTGCCACCGGATTGAATATTATTGCTCTTCTCTCACAATCCCATTTCTTTTCTGCCACCGGATTGAATAGTATTGCTCTTCTCTCACAATCCCATTTCTTTCCTGCCACCGGATTGAATATTATTGCTCTTCTCTCACAATCCCATTTCTTTTCTGCCACCGGATTGAATAATATTGCTCTTCTCTCACAATCCCATTTCTTTTCTGCCACCGGATTGAACGGTATGCTCTTCTCTCATAATCCCAATTCTTTCCTGCCATCGGATTGAACAGTATTCTCTCACAATCACATTTATTTTATGCCACCGGATTGAACAGTATTGTTTTTCTCTCACAATTCCATTTCTTTTCTTCCATTGTATTGAACAGTGCTCTTCTCTCCCAAACAAATTTTCTTCTGCCAACTGGATGAACAGTATTGCTCTTCTCTCACAATCCCATTTTTTTCCTGCCATTGGATTGAACAGTATTGCTCTTCTCTCATAATCCCACTTCTTTCCTGCCATCGGATTGAACAGTATTGCTCTTCTCTCACAATCCCATTTCTTTTCTGCCACCTTGAATATTATTGCTTTTCTCTCATAATACCATCTATTTCTTGCCATCAGATTGAACAGTATTGCTCTTCTCTCATAATCCCATTTCTTTTATGCCACCGGATTGAACAGTATTGCTCATCTCTCACAATCCCAATTCTTTTCTGCCACCGGATTGAATATTATTGCTCTTCTCTCATAATCCCATCTCTTTTCTGCCACCTTGAATATTATTGCTTTTCTCTCATAATCCCATCTATTTCCTGCCACCGGATTGAATATTATTGCTCTTCTCTCACAATCCCATTTCTTTTCTGCCACCGGATTGAATATTATTGCTTTTCTCTCACAATCCCATTTCTTTTCTGCCACCGGATTGAATAGTATTGCTTTTCTCTCATAATCCCATCTCTTTCCTGCCACCGGATTGAATATTATTGCTCTTCTCTCACAATCCCATTTCTTTTCTGCCATCGGATTGAATATTATTGCTTTTCTCTCATAATCCCATCTCTTTCCTGCCACCGTATTGAATATTATTGCTCTTCTCTCACAATCCCATTTCTTTTCTGCCACCGGATTGAATAGTATTGCTTTTCTCTCATAATCCCATCTCTTTCCTGCCACCGGATTGAATATTATTGCTCTTCTCTCACAATCCCATTTCTTTTCTGCCATCGGATTGAATATTATTGCTTTTCTCTCATAATCCCATCTATTTCCTGCCATCGGATCGAATAGTATTGCTCTTCTCTCACAATCCCATTTCTTTCCTGCCATCGGATTGAATAGTATTGCTCTTCTCTCATAATCCCATCTCTTTCCTGCCATCGGATTGAATATTATTGCTTTTCTCTCATAATCCCATCTCTTGCCTGACACCGGATTGAATATTATTGCTCTTCTCTCACAATCCTATTTCTTTCCTGCCATCGGATTGAATAGTATTGCTTTTCTCTCATAATCCCATCTCTTTCCTGCCACCGGATTGAATATTATTGCTCTTCTCTCACAATCCCATTTCTTTTCTGCCACCGGATTGAATATTATTGTTTTTCTCTCCCAATCCCATTTCTTTCCTGCCACCGGATTGAACAGTATTGCTCTACTCTAACAAACCCATCCTTTTTCTGCCATCGGATTGAATATTATTGCTCTTCTCTCACAATCCCATTTCTTTTCTGCCATCGGATTGAATAGTATTGCTTTTCTCTCATAATCCCATCTCTTTCCTGCCACCGGATTGAATATTATTGCCCTTATCTCCCAATCCTATTTCTTTCCTGTCACCGGATTGAACAGTATTGCTCTTCTCTCACAATCCCATCTTTTTGCTGCCATCGGATTTAATATTATTGCTCTTCTCTCACAATCTCATTTCTTTTCTGCCACCGGATTGAATATTATTGCTCTTCTCTCACAATCCCATTTCTTTCCTGCCGTCGGATTGAATAGTATTGCTCTTCTCTCACAATCCCATTTCTTTCCTGCCACCGGATTGAATATTATTGCTCTTCTCTCACAATCCCATTTCTTTTCTGCCACCGGATTGAATATTATTGCTCTTCTCTCACAATCCCATTTCTTTCCTGCCACCGGATTGAATATTATTGTTTTTCTCTCCCAATCCCATTACTTTTCTGCCACCGGATTGAATATTATTGCTTTTCTCTCACAATCCCATTTCTTTTCTGCCACCGGATTGAATATTATTGCTCTTCTCTCACAATCCCATTTCTTTTCTGCCACCGGATTGAATATTATTGCTCTTCTCTCATAATCCCATTTCTTTTCTGCCACCGGATTGAATAGTATTACTTTTCTCTCACAATTCCATTTCTTTTCTTTATTGCTCTTCTCTCACAATCCCATTTCTTTCCTGCCACCGGATTGAATATTATTGTTTTTCTTTCATAATCCCATCTCTTTCCTGCCACCGGATTGAATATTATTGCTCTTCTCTCACAATCCCATTTCTTTTCTGCCACCGGATTGAATATTATTGCTTTTCTCTCATAATCCCATCTATTTCCTGCCATCGGATAGAATAGTATTGCTTTTCTCTCATAATCCCATCTCTTTCCTGCCACCGGATTGAATATTATTGCTCTTCTCTCACAATCCCATTTCTTTTCTGCCATCAGATTGAATATTATTGCTTTTCTCTCACAATCCCATTTCTTTTCTGCCACCGGATTGAATATTATTGCTCTTCTCTCACAATCCCATTTCTTTCTGCCATCAGATAGAATATTATTGCTCTTCTCTCACAATCCCATTTCTTTCCTGCCACCGGATTGAATATTATTGCTCTTCTCTCACAATCCCATTTCTTTCCTGCCACCGGATTGAATAGTATTGCTCTTCTCTCACAATCCCATTTCTTTTCTGCCATCGGATTGAATATTATTGCTCTTCTCTCACAATCCCATTCCTTTTCTGCCACCGGATTGTATATTATTGCCATTTCTTTCCTGCCACCGGATTGAATATTATTGTTTTTCTCTCCCAATCCCATTTCTTTTCTGCCACCGGATTGAACAGTATTGCTCTACTCTAACAATCCCATCTTTTTTCTGCCATCGGATTGAATATTATTGCTCTTCTCTCACAATCCCATTTCTTTTCTGCCACCGGATTGAATATTATTGCTCTTCTCTCACAATCCCATTTCTTTTCTGCCACCGGATTGAATATTATTGTTTTTCTCTCCCAATCCCATTTCTTTTCTGCCACCGGATTGAACAGTATTGTTTTTCTCTCCCAATCCCATTTCTTTTCTGCCGCCGGATTGAACAGAATTGCTCTACTCTAACAATCCCATCTTTTTTCTGCCATCGGATTGAATAGTATTGCTTTTCTCTCATAATCCCATCTCTTTCCTGCCACCGGATTGAATATTATTGCTCTTCTCTCACAATCCCATTTCTTTTCTGCCACCGGATTGAATATTATTGTTTTTCTCTCCCAATCCCATTTCTTTCCTGCCACCGGATTGAACAGTATTGCTCTACTCTAACAAACCCATCCTTTTTCTGCCATCGGATTGAATATTATTGCTCTTCTCTCACAATCCCATTTCTTTTCTGCCATCGGATTGAATAGTATTGCTTTTCTCTCATAATCCCATCTCTTTCCTGCCACCGGATTGAATATTATTGCCCTTATCTCCCAATCCTATTTCTTTCCTGTCACCGGATTGAACAGTATTGCTCTTCTCTCACAATCCCATCTTTTTGCTGCCATCGGATTTAATATTATTGCTCTTCTCTCACAATCTCATTTCTTTTCTGCCACCGGATTGAATATTATTGCTCTTCTCTCACAATCCCATTTCTTTCCTGCCGTCGGATTGAATAGTATTGCTCTTCTCTCACAATCCCATTTCTTTCCTGCCACCGGATTGAATATTATTGCTCTTCTCTCACAATCCCATTTCTTTTCTGCCACCGGATTGAATATTATTGCTCTTCTCTCACAATCCCATTTCTTTCCTACCACCGGATTGAATATTATTGTTTTTCTCTCCCAATCCCATTACTTTTCTGCCACCGGATTGAATATTATTGCTTTTCTCTCACAATCCCATTTCTTTTCTGCCACCGGATTGAATATTATTGCTCTTCTCTCACAATCCCATTTCTTTTCTGCCACCGGATTGAATATTATTGCTCTTCTCTCACAATCCCATTTCTTTTCTGCCACCGGATTGAATAGTATTACTTTTCTCTCACAATTCCATTTCTTTTCTTTATTGCTCTTCTCTCACAATCCCATTTCTTTCCTGCCACCGGATTGAATATTATTGTTTTTCTTTCATAATCCCATCTCTTTCCTGCCACCGGATTGAATATTATTGCTCTTCTCTCACAATCCCATTTCTTTTCTGCCACCGGATTGAATATTATTGCTTTTCTCTCATAATCCCATCTATTTCCTGCCATCGGATAGAATAGTATTGCTTTTCTCTCATAATCCCATCTCTTTCCTGCCACCGGATTGAATATTATTGCTCTTCTCTCACAATCCCATTTCTTTTCTGCCATCAGATTGAATATTATTGCTTTTCTCTCACAATCCCATTTCTTTTCTGCCACCGGATTGAATATTATTGCTCTTCTCTCACAATCCCATTTCTTTCTGCCATCGGATAGAATATTATTGCTCTTCTCTCACAATCCCATTTCTTTCCTGCCACCGGATTGAATATTATTGCTCTTCTCTCACAATCCCATTTCTTTCCTGCCACCGGATTGAATAGTATTGCTCTTCTCTCACAATCCCATTTCTTTTCTGCCATCGGATTGAATATTATTGCCCTTCTCTCACAATCCCATTTCTTTTCTGCCACCGGATTGTATATTATTGCCATTTCTTTCCTGCCACCGGATTGAATATTATTGTTTTTCTCTCCCAATCCCATTTCTTTTCTGCCACCGGATTGAACAGTATTGCTCTACTCTAACAATCCCATCTTTTTTCTGCCATCGGATTGAATATTATTGCTCTTCTCTCACAATCCCATTTCTTTTCTGCCACCGGATTGAATATTATTGCTCTTCTCTCACAATCCCATTTCTTTTCTGCCACCGGATTGAATATTATTGTTTTTCTCTCCCAATCCCATTTCTTTTCTGCCACCGGATTGAACAGTATTGTTTTTCTCTCCCAATCCCATTTCTTTTCTGCCACCGGATTGAACAGTATTGCTCTACTCTAACAATCCCATCTTTTTTCTGCCATCGGATTGAATATTATTGCTTTTCTCTCATAATCCCATCTCTTTCCTGCCACCGGATTGAATATTATTGCTCTTCTCTCACAATCCCATTTCTTTTCTGCCACCGGATTGAATAGTATTGCTCTTCTCTCACAATCCCATTTCTTTCCTGCCACCGGATTGAATATTATTGCTCTTCTCTCACAATCCCATTTCTTTTCTGCCACCGGATTGAATAATATTGCTCTTCTCTCACAATCCCATTTCTTTTCTGCCACCGGATTGAACGGTATGCTCTTCTCTCATAATCCCAATTCTTTCCTGCCATCGGATTGAACAGTATTCTCTCACAATCACATTTATTTTATGCCACCGGATTGAACAGTATTGTTTTTCTCTCACAATTCCATTTCTTTTCTTCCATTGTATTGAACAGTGCTCTTCTCTCCCAAACAATTTTCTTCTGCCAACTGGATGAACAGTATTGCTCTTCTCTCACAATCCCATTTTTTTCCTGCCATTGGATTGAACAGTATTGCTCTTCTCTCATAATCCCACTTCTTTCCTGCCATCGGATTGAACAGTATTGCTCTTCTCTCACAATCCCATTTCTTTTCTGCCACCGGATTGAATATTATTGCTCTTCTCTCACAATCCCATTTCTTTTCTGCCACCGGATTGAATATTATTGCTCTTCTCTCACAATCCCATTTCTTTTCTGCCACCGGATTGAACAGTATTGTTTTTCTCTCCCAATCCCATTTCTTTTCTGCCACCGGATTGAACAGTATTGCTCTACTCTAACAATCCCATCTTTTTTCTGCCATCGGATTGAATATTATTGCTTTTCTCTCATAATCCCATCTCTTTCCTGCCACCGGATTGAATATTATTGCTCTTCTCTCACAATCCCATTTCTTTTCTGCCACCGGATTGAATAGTATTGCTTTTCTCTCATAATCCCATCTCTTTCCTGCCACCGGATTGAATATTATTGCCCTTATCTCCCAATCCTATTTCTTTCCTGTCACCGGATTGAACAGTATTGCTCTTCTCTCACAATCCCATCTTTTTGCTGCCATCGGATTTAATATTATTGCTCTTCTCTCACAATCTCATTTCTTTTCTGCCACCGGATTGAATATTATTGCTCTTCTCTCACAATCCCATTTCTTTCCTGCCGTCGGATTGAATAGTATTGCTCTTCTCTCACAATCCCATTTCTTTCCTGCCACCGGATTGAATATTATTGCTCTTCTCTCACAATCCCATTTCTTTTCTGCCACCGGATTGAATATTATTGCTCTTCTCTCACAATCCCATTTCTTTCCTGCCACCGGATTGAATATTATTGTTTTTCTCTCCCAATCCCATTACTTTTCTGCCACCGGATTGAATATTATTGCTTTTCTCTCACAATCCCATTTCTTTTCTGCCACCGGATTGAATATTATTGCTCTTCTCTCACAATCCCATTTCTTTTCTGCCACCGGATTGAATATTATTGCTCTTCTCTCACAATCCCATTTCTTTTCTGCCACCGGATTGAATAGTATTACTTTTCTCTCACAATTCCATTTCTTTTCTTTATTGCTCTTCTCTCACAATCCCATTTCTTTCCTGCCACCGGATTGAATATTATTGTTTTTCTTTCATAATCCCATCTCTTTCCTGCCACCGGATTGAATATTATTGCTCTTCTCTCACAATCCCATTTCTTTTCTGCCACCGGATTGAATATTATTGCTTTTCTCTCATAATCCCATCTATTTCCTGCCATCGGATAGAATAGTATTGCTTTTCTCTCATAATCCCATCTCTTTCCTGCCACCGGATTGAATATTATTGCTCTTCTCTCACAATCCCATTTCTTTTCTGCCATCAGATTGAATATTATTGCTTTTCTCTCACAATCCCATTTCTTTTCTGCCACCGGATTGAATATTATTGCTCTTCTCTCACAATCCCATTTCTTTCTGCCATCGGATAGAATATTATTGCTCTTCTCTCACAATCCCATTTCTTTCCTGCCACCGGATTGAATATTATTGCTCTTCTCTCACAATCCCATTTCTTTCCTGCCACCGGATTGAATAGTATTGCTCTTCTCTCACAATCCCATTTCTTTTCTGCCATCGGATTGAATATTATTGCTCTTCTCTCACAATCCCATTTCTTTTCTGCCACCGGATTGAATATTATTGCTCTTCTCTCACAATCCCATTTCTTTTCTGCCACCGGATTGAATATTATTGTTTTTCTCTCCCAATCCCATTTCTTTTCTGCCACCGGATTGAACAGTATTGTTTTTCTCTCCCAATCCCATTTCTTTTCTGCCACCGGATTGAACAGTATTGCTCTACTCTAACAATCCCATCTTTTTTCTGCCATCGGATTGAATATTATTGCTTTTCTCTCATAATCCCATCTCTTTCCTGCCACCGGATTGAATATTATTGCTCTTCTCTCACAATCCCATTTCTTTTCTGCCACCGGATTGAATAGTATTGCTCTTCTCTCACAATCCCATTTCTTTCCTGCCACCGGATTGAATATTATTGCTCTTCTCTCACAATCCCATTTCTTTTCTGCCACCGGATTGAATAATATTGCTCTTCTCTCACAATCCCATTTCTTTTCTGCCACCGGATTGAACGGTATGCTCTTCTCTCATAATCCCAATTCTTTCCTGCCATCGGATTGAACAGTATTCTCTCACAATCACATTTATTTTATGCCACCGGATTGAACAGTATTGTTTTTCTCTCACAATTCCATTTCTTTTCTTCCATTGTATTGAACAGTGCTCTTCTCTCCCAAACAATTTTCTTCTGCCAACTGGATGAACAGTATTGCTCTTCTCTCACAATCCCATTTTTTTCCTGCCATTGGATTGAACAGTATTGCTCTTCTCTCATAATCCCACTTCTTTCCTGCCATCGGATTGAACAGTATTGCTCTTCTCTCACAATCCCATTTCTTTTCTGCCACCTTGAATATTATTGCTTTTCTCTCATAATCCCATCTATTTCTTGCCATCAGATTGAACAGTATTGCTCTTCTCTCATAATCCCATTTCTTTTATGCCACCGGATTGAACAGTATTGCTCTTCTCTCATAATCCCAATTCTTTTCTGCCACCGGATTGAATATTATTGCTCTTCTCTCATAATCCCATCTCTTTTCTGCCACCTTGAATATTATTGCTTTTCTCTCATAATCCCATCTATTTCCTGCCACCGGATTGAATATTATTGCTCTTCTCTCACAATCCCATTTCTTTTCTGCCACCGGATTGAATATTATTGCTTTTCTCTCACAATCCCATTTCTTTTCTGCCACCGGATTGAATAGTATTGCTTTTCTCTCATAATCCCATCTCTTTCCTGCCACCGGATTGAATATTATTGCTCTTCTCTCACAATCCCATTTCTTTTCTGCCATCGGATTGAATATTATTGCTTTTCTCTCATAATCCCATCTCTTTCCTGCCACCGGATTGAATATTATTGCTCTTCACTCACAATCCCATTTCTTTTCTGTTACCGGATTGAATATTATTGCTTTTCTCTCATAATCCCATCTATTTCCTGCCATCGGATCGAATAGTATTGCTCTTCTCTCACAATCCCATTTCTTTCCTGCCATCGGATTGAATAGTATTGCTCTTCTCTCATAATCCCATCTCTTTCCTGCCATCGGATTGAATATTATTGCTTTTCTCTCATAATCCCATCTCTTTCCTGCCACCGGATTGAATATTATTGCTCTTCACTCACAATCCCATTTCTTTTCTGTTACCGGATTGAATATTATTGCTTTTCTCTCATAATCCCATCTCTTTCCTGCCACCGGATTGAATATTATTGCTCTTCTCTCACAATCCCATTTCTTTTCTGCCATCAGATTGAATATTATTGCTTTTCTCTCACAATCCCATTTCTTTTCTGCCACCGGATTGAATATTATTGCTCTTCTCTCACAATCCCATTTCTTTCTGCCATCGGATAGAATATTATTGCTCTTCTCTCACAATCCCATTTCTTTCCTGCCACCGGATTGAATATTATTGCTCTTCTCTCACAATCCCATTTCTTTCCTGCCACCGGATTGAATAGTATTGCTCTTCTCTCACAATCCCATTTCTTTTCTGCCATCGGATTGAATATTATTGCTCTTCTCTCACAATCCCATTTCTTTTCTGCCACCGGATTGAATATTATTGCTCTTCTCTCACAATCCCATTTCTTTTCTGCCACCGGATTGAATATTATTGTTTTTCTCTCCCAATCCCATTTCTTTTCTGCCACCGGATTGAACAGTATTGTTTTTCTCTCCCAATCCCATTTCTTTTCTGCCACCGGATTGAACAGTATTGCTCTACTCTAACAATCCCATCTTTTTTCTGCCATCGGATTGAATATTATTGCTTTTCTCTCATAATCCCATCTCTTTCCTGCCACCGGATTGAATATTATTGCTCTTCTCTCACAATCCCATTTCTTTTCTGCCACCGGATTGAATAGTATTGCTCTTCTCTCACAATCCCATTTCTTTCCTGCCACCGGATTGAATATTATTGCTCTTCTCTCACAATCCCATTTCTTTTCTGCCACCGGATTGAATAATATTGCTCTTCTCTCACAATCCCATTTCTTTTCTGCCACCGGATTGAACGGTATGCTCTTCTCTCATAATCCCAATTCTTTCCTGCCATCGGATTGAACAGTATTCTCTCACAATCACATTTATTTTATGCCACCGGATTGAACAGTATTGTTTTTCTCTCACAATTCCATTTCTTTTCTTCCATTGTATTGAACAGTGCTCTTCTCTCCCAAACAATTTTCTTCTGCCAACTGGATGAACAGTATTGCTCTTCTCTCACAATCCCATTTTTTTCCTGCCATTGGATTGAACAGTATTGCTCTTCTCTCATAATCCCACTTCTTTCCTGCCATCGGATTGAACAGTATTGCTCTTCTCTCACAATCCCATTTCTTTTCTGCCACCTTGAATATTATTGCTTTTCTCTCATAATCCCATCTATTTCTTGCCATCAGATTGAACAGTATTGCTCTTCTTTCATAATCCCATTTCTTTTATGCCACCGGATTGAACAGTATTGCTCTTCTCTCACAATCCCAATTCTTTTCTGCCACCGGATTGAATATTATTGCTCTTCTCTCACAATCCCATTTCTTTTCTGCCACCGGATTGAACAGTATTGTTTTTCTCTCCCAATCCCATTTCTTTTCTGCCACCGGATTGAACAGTATTGCTCTACTCTAACAATCCCATCTTTTTTCTGCCATCGGATTGAATATTATTGCTTTTCTCTCATAATCCCATCTCTTTCCTGCCACCGGATTGAATATTATTGCTCTTCTCTCACAATCCCATTTCTTTTCTGCCACCGGATTGAATAGTATTGCTCTTCTCTCACAATCCCATTTCTTTCCTGCCACCGGATTGAATATTATTGCTCTTCTCTCACAATCCCATTTCTTTTCTGCCACCGGATTGAATAATATTGCTCTTCTCTCACAATCCCATTTCTTTTCTGCCACCGGATTGAACAGTATGCTCTTCTCTCATAATCCCAATTCTTTCCTGCCATCGGATTGAACAGTATTCTCTCACAATCACATTTATTTTATGCCACCGGATTGAACAGTATTGTTTTTCTCTCACAATTCCATTTCTTTTCTTCCATTGTATTGAACAGTGCTCTTCTCTCCCAAACAATTTTCTTCTGCCAACTGGATGAACAGTATTGCTCTTCTCTCACAATCCCATTTTTTTCCTGCCATTGGATTGAACAGTATTGCTCTTCTCTCATAATCCCACTTCTTTCCTGCCATCGGATTGAACAGTATTGCTCTTCTCTCACAATCCCATTTCTTTTCTGCCACCTTGAATATTATTGCTTTTCTCTCATAATCCCATCTATTTCTTGCCATCAGATTGAACAGTATTGCTCTTCTCTCATAATCCCATTTCTTTTATGCCACCGGATTGAACAGTATTGCTCTTCTCTCACAATCCCAATTCTTTTCTGCCACCGGATTGAATATTATTGCTCTTCTCTCATAATCCCATCTCTTTTCTGCCACCTTGAATATTATTGCTTTTCTCTCATAATCCCATCTATTTCCTGCCACCGGATTGAATATTATTGCTCTTCTCTCACAATCCCATTTCTTTTCTGCCACCGGATTGAATATTATTGCTTTTCTCTCACAATCCCATTTCTTTTCTGCCACCGGATTGAATAGTATTGCTTTTCTCTCATAATCCCATCTCTTTCCTGCCACCGGATTGAATATTATTGCTCTTCTCTCACAATCCCATTTCTTTTCTGCCATCGGATTGAATATTATTGCTTTTCTCTCATAATCCCATCTCTTTCCTGCCACCGGATTGAATATTATTGCTCTTCACTCACAATCCCATTTCTTTTCTGTTACCGGATTGAATATTATTGCTTTTCTCTCATAATCCCATCTATTTCCTGCCATCGGATCGAATAGTATTGCTCTTCTCTCACAATCCCATTTCTTTCCTGCCATCGGATTGAATAGTATTGCTCTTCTCTCATAATCCCATCTCTTTCCTGCCATCGGATTGAATATTATTGCTTTTCTCTCATAATCCCATCTCTTTCCTGCCACCGGATTGAATATTATTGCTCTTCACTCACAATCCCATTTCTTTTCTGTTACCGGATTGAATATTATTGCTTTTCTCTCATAATCCCATCTATTTCCTGCCATCGGATTGAATATTATTGCTCTTCTCTCACAATCCTATTTCTTTCCTGCCATCGGATTGAATAGTATTGCTTTTCTCTCATAATCCCATCTCTTTCCTGCCACCGGATTGAATATTATTGCTCTTCTCTCACAATCCCATTTCTTTCCTGCCACCGGATTAAATATTATTGTTTTTCTCTCCCAATCCCATTTCTTTCCTGCCACCGGATTGAACAGTATTGCTCTACTCTAACAAACCCATCCTTTTTCTGCCATCGGATTGAATATTATTGCTCTTCTCTCACAATCCCATTTCTTTTCTGCCACCGGAGTGAATATTATTGCTCTTCTCTCACAATCCCATTTCTTTTCTGCCACCGGATTGAATATTATTGTTTTTCTCTCCCAATCCCATTTCTTTTCTGCCACCGGATTGAACAGTATTGCTCTACTCTAACAATCCCATCTTTTTTCTGCCATCGGATTGAATATTATTGCTTTTCTCTCATAATCCCATCTCTTTCCTGCCACCGGATTGAATATTATTGCTCTTCTCTCACAATCCCATTTCTTTTCTGCCACCGGATTGAATAGTATTGCTCTTCTCTCACAATCCCATTTCTTTCCTGCCACCGGATTGAATATTATTGCTCTTCTCTCACAATCCCATTTCTTTTCTGCCACCGGATTGAATAATATTGCACTTCTCTCACAATCCCATTTCTTTTCTGCCACCGGATTGAACGGTATGCTCTTCTCTCATAATCCCAATTCTTTCCTGCCATCGGATTGAACAGTATTCTCTCACAATCACATTTGTTTTATGCCACCGGATTGAACAGTATTGTTTTTCTCTCACAATTCCATTTCTTTTCTTCCATTGTATTGAACAGTGCTCTTCTCTACCAAACCATTTTCTTCTACCAACTGGATGAACAGTATTGCTCTTCTCTCACAATCCCATTTTTTTCCTGCCATTGGATTGAACAGTATTGCTCTTTTCTCACAATCCCACTTCTTTCCTGCCATCGGATTGAACAGTATTGCTCTACTCTCACAATCCCATTTCTTTCCTGCCACCGGATTGAATAGTATTGCTCTTCTCTCACAATCCCATTTCTTTTCTGCCATCGGATTGAATATTATTGCTCTTCTCTCACAATCCCATTTCTTTCCTGCCACCGGATTGAACAGTATTGCTCTTCTCTCACAATCCCATTTCTTTTCTGCCACCGGATTGAACAGTATTGCTCTTCTCTCACAATCCCATTTCTTTTCTGCCACCGGATTGAATATTATTGCTCTTCTCTCACAATCCCATTTCTTTTCTGCCACCGGATTGAATAGTATTGCTTTTCTCTCATAATCCCATCTCTTTCCTGCCACCGGATTGAATATTATTGCTCTTCTCTCACAATCCCATTTCTTTTCTGCCATCGGATTGAATATTATTCCTTTTCTCTCATAATCCCATTTCTTTTCTGCCACCGGATTGAACGGTATGCTCTTCTCTCATAATCCCAATTCTTTCCTGCCATCGGATTGAACAGTATTCTCTCACAATCACATTTATGTTATGCCACCGGATTGAACAGTATTGTTTTTCTCTCACAATTCCATTTCTTTTCTTCCATTGTATTGAACAGTGATCTTCTCTCCCAAACAATTTTCTTCTGCCAACTGGATGAACAGTATTGCTCTTCTCTCACAATCCCATTTTTTTCCTGCTATTGGATTGAATATTATTGCTTTTCTCTCATAATTCTATCTCTTTCCTGCCACCGTATTGAATATTATTGCTCTTCTCTCACAATCCCATTTCTTTTCTGCCATCGGATTGAATATTATTGCTCTTCTCTCACAATCCCATTTCTTTTCTGCCACCGGATTGAATAGTATTGCTTTTCTCTCATAATCCCATCTCTTTCCTGCCACCGGATTGAATATTATTGCTCTTCTCTCACAATCCCATTTCTTTTCTGCCATCGGATTGAATATTATTGCTTTTCTCTCATAATCCCATTTCTTTTCTTCCACCGGATTGAATAGTATTGCTCTTCTCTCACAATCCCATTTCTTTCCTGCCACCGGATTGAATATTATTGCTCTTCTCTCACAATCCCATTTCTTTTCTGCCACCGGATTGAACGGTATGCTCTTCTCTCATAATCCCAATTCTTTCCTGCCATCGGATTGAATATTATTGCTTTTCTCTCATAATCCCATTTCTTTTCTGCCACCGGATTGAATAGTATTGCTCTTCTCTCACAATCCCATTTCTTTCCTGCCACCGGATTGAATATTATTGCTCTTCTCTCATAATCCCATTTCTTTTCTGCCACCGGATTGAATATTATTGTTTTTCTCTCCCAATCCCATTTCTTTTCTGCCACCGGATTGAACAGTATTGCTCTACTCTAACAATCCCATCTTTTTTCTGCCATCGGATTGAATATTATTGCTTTTCTCTCATAATCCCATCTCTTTCCTGCCACCGGATTGAATATTATTGCTCTTCTCTCACAATCCCATTTCTTTTCTGCCATCGGATTGAATATTATTGCTTTTCTCTCATAATCCCATTTCTTTTCTGCCACCGGATTGAATAGTATTGCTCTTCTCTCACAATCCCATTTCTTTTCTGCCACCGGATTGAACGGTATGCTCTTCTCTCATAATCCCAATTCTTTCCTGCCATCGGATTGAACAGTATTCTCTCACAATCACATTTGTTTTATGCCACCGGATTGAACAGTATTGTTTTTCTCTCACAATTCCATTTCTTTTCTTCCATTGTATCGAACAGTGCTCTTCTCTACCAAACCATTTTCTTCTACCAACTGGATGAACAGTATTGCTCTTCTCTCACAATCCCATTTTTTTCCTGCCATTGGATTGAACAGTATTGCTCTTTTCTCACAATCCCACTTCTTTCCTGCCATCGGATTGAACAGTATTGCTCTACTCTCACAATCCCATTTCTTTCCTGCCACCGGATTGAATAGTATTGCTCTTCTCTCACAATCCCATTTCTTTTCTGCCATCGGATTGAATATTATTGCTCTTCTCTCACAATCCCATTTCTTTCCTGCCACCGGATTGAACGGTATGCTCTTCTCTCATAATCCCAATTCTTTCCTGCCATCGGATTGAACAGTATTCTCTCACAATCACATTTGTTTTATGCCACCGGATTGAACAGTATTGTTTTTCTCTCACAATTCCATTTCTTTTCTTCCATTGTATTGAACAGTGCTCTTCTCTACCAAACCATTTTCTTCTACCAACTGGATGAACAGTATTGCTCTTCTCTCACAATCCCATTTTTTTCCTGCCATTGGATTGAACAGTATTGCTCTTTTCTCACAATCCCACTTCTTTCCTGCCATCGGATTGAACAGTATTGCTCTACTCTCACAATCCCATTTCTTTCCTGCCACCGGATTGAATAGTATTGCTCTTCTCTCACAATCCCATTTCTTTTCTGCCATCGGATTGAATATTATTGCTCTTCTCTCACAATCCCATTTCTTTCCTGCCACCGGATTGAACAGTATTGCTCTTCTCTCACAATCCCATTTCTTTTCTGCCACCGGATTGAACAGTATTGCTCTTCTCTCACAATCCCATTTCTTTTCTGCCACCGGATTGAATATTATTGCTCTTCTCTCACAATCCCATTTCTTTTCTGCCACCGGATTGAATAGTATTGCTTTTCTCTCATAATCCCATCTCTTTCCTGCCACCGGATTGAATATTATTGCTCTTCTCTCACAATCCCATTTCTTTTCTGCCATCGGATTGAATATTATTGCTTTTATCTCATAATCCCATTTCTTTTCTGCCACCGGATAGAACGGTATGCTCTTCTCTCATAATCCCAATTCTTTCCTGCCATCGGATTGAACAGTATTCTCTCACAATCACATTTATTTTATGCCACCGGATTGAACAGTATTGTTTTTCTCTCACAATTCCATTTCTTTTCTTCCATTGTATTGAACAGTGCTCTTCTCTCCCAAACAATTTTCTAATGCCAACTGGATGAACAGTATTGCTCTTCTCTCACAATCCCATTTTTTTCCTGCCATTGGATTGAATATTATTGCTTTTCTCTCATAATCCCATCTCTTTCCTGCCACCGTATTGAATATTATTGCTCTTCTCTCACAATCCCATTTTTTTCCTGCCATTGGATTGAATAGTATTGCTCTTCTCTCATAATCCCATCTCTTTCCTGCCACCGTATTGAATATTATTGCTCTTCTCTCACAATCCCATTTCTTTTCTGCCACCGGATTGAATATTATTGCTCTTCTCTCACAATCCCATTTCTTTTCTGCCACCGGATTGAATAGTATTGCTTTTCTCTCATAATCCCATCTCTTTCCTGCCACCGGATTGAATATTATTGCTCTTCTCTCACAATCCCATTTCTTTTCTGCCATCGGATTGAATATTATTGCTTTTCTCTCATAATCCCATCTCTTTCCTGCCACCGTATTGAATATTATTGCTCTTCTCTCACAATCCCATTTCATTTCTGCCACCGGATTGAACAGTATTGCTCTTCTCTCACAATCCCATTTCTTTTCTGCCAGCGGATTGAATAGTATTGCTCTTCTCTCACAATCCCATTTCTTTCCTGCCACCGGATTGAATATTATTGCTCTTCTCTCATAATCCCATTTCTTTTCTGCCACCGGATTGAATAGTATTGCTTTTCTCTCATAATCCCATCTCTTTCCTGCCACCGGATTGAATATTATTGCTCTTCTCTCACAATCCCATTTCTTTTCTGCCACCGGATTGAATATTATTGCTCTTCTCTCACAATCCCATTTCTTTTCTGCCACCGGATTGAATAGTATTGCTCTTCTCTCACAATCCCATTTCTTTCCTGCCACCGGATTGAATATTATTGCTCTTCTCTCATAATCCCATTTCTTTTCTGCCACCGGATTGAATAGTATTGCTTTTCTCTCATAATCCCATCTCTTTCCTGCCACCGGATTGAATATTATTGCTCTTCTCTCACAATCCCATTTCTTTTCTGCCACCGGATTGAATAGTATTGCTTTTCTCTTACAATCCCATTTCTTTCCTGCCACCGGATTGAATATTATTGCTCTTCTCTCACAATCCCATTTCTTTCCTGCCACCGGATTGAATATTATTGCTCTTCTCTCACAATCCCATTTCTTTTCTGCCACCGGATTGAATAGTATTGCTCTTCTCTCACAATCCCATTTCTTTCCTGCCACCGGATTGAATATTATTGCTCTTCTCTCATAATCCCATTTCTTTTCTGCCACCGGATTGAATATTATTGCTCTTCTCTCACAATCCCATTTCTTTCCTGCCACCGGATTGAATATTATTGCTCTTCTCTCATAATCCCATTTCTTTTCTGCCACCGGATTGAATATTATTGCTCTTCTCTCACAATCCAATTTCTTTTCTGCCATCGAATTGAATATTATTGCTTTTCTCTCATAATCCCATCTCTTTCCTGCCATCGGATCGAATAGTATTGCTCTTCTCTCATAATCCCATCTCTTTCCTGCCATCGGATTGAATATTATTGCTTTTCTCTCATAATCCCATCTAATTCCTGCCACCGGATTGAATATTATTGCTCTTCTCTCACAATCCCATTTCTTTCCTGCCACCGGATTGAACGGTATGCTCTTCTCTCATAATCCCAATTCTTTCCTGCCATCGGATTGAACAGTATTCTCTCACAATCACATTTGTTTTATGCCACCGGATTGAACAGTATTGTTTTTCTCTCACAATTCCATTTCTTTTCTTCCATTGTATTGAACAGTGCTCTTCTCTACCAAACCATTTTCTTCTACCAACTGGATGAACAGTATTGCTCTTCTCTCACAATCCCATTTTTTTCCTGCCATTGGATTGAACAGTATTGCTCTTTTCTCACAATCCCACTTCTTTCCTGCCATCGGATTGAACAGTATTGCTCTACTCTCACAATCCCATTTCTTTCCTGCCACCGGATTGAATAGTATTGCTCTTCTCTCACAATCCCATTTCTTTTCTGCCATCGGATTGAATATTATTGCTCTTCTCTCACAATCCCATTTCTTTCCTGCCACCGGATTGAACAGTATTGCTCTTCTCTCACAATCCCATTTCTTTTCTGCCACCGGATTGAACAGTATTGCTCTTCTCTCACAATCCCATTTCTTTTCTGCCACCGGATTGAATATTATTGCTCTTCTCTCACAATCCCATTTCTTTTCTGCCACCGGATTGAATAGTATTGCTTTTCTCTCATAATCCCATCTCTTTCCTGCCACCGGATTGAATATTATTGCTCTTCTCTCACAATCCCATTTCTTTTCTGCCATCGGATTGAATATTATTGCTTTTCTCTCATAATCCCATTTCTTTTCTGCCACCGGATAGAACGGTATGCTCTTCTCTCATAATCCCAATTCTTTCCTGCCATCGGATTGAACAGTATTCTCTCACAATCACATTTATTTTATGCCACCGGATTGAACAGTATTGTTTTTCTCTCACAATTCCATTTCTTTTCTTCCATTGTATTGAACAGTGCTCTTCTCTCCCAAACAATTTTCTAATGCCAACTGGATGAACAGTATTGCTCTTCTCTCACAATCCCATTTTTTTCCTGCCATTGGATTGAATAGTATTGCTCTTCTCTCATAATCCCATCTCTTTCCTGCCACCGTATTGAATATTATTGCTCTTCTCTCACAATCCCATTTCTTTTCTGCCACCGGATTGAATATTATTGCTCTTCTCTCACAATCCCATTTTTTTTCTGCCACCGGATTGAATAGTATTGCTTTTCTCTCATAATCCCATCTCTTTCCTGCCACCGGATTGAATATTATTGCTCTTCTCTCACAATCCCATTTCTTTTCTGCCATCGGATTGAATATTATTGCTTTTCTCTCATAATCCCATCTCTTTCCTGCCACCGTATTGAATATTATTGCTCTTCTCTCACAATCCCATTTCATTTCTGCCACCGGATTGAACAGTATTGCTCTTCTCTCACAATCCCATTTCTTTTCTGCCACCGGATTGAATAGTATTGCTCTTCTCTCACAATCCCATTTCTTTCCTGCCACCGGATTGAATATTATTGCTCTTCTCTCATAATCCCATTTCTTTTCTGCCACCGGATTGAATAGTATTGCTTTTCTCTCATAATCCCATTTCTTTCCTGCCACCGGATTGAATATTATTGCTCTTCTCTCATAATCCCATTTCTTTTCTGCCACCGGATTGAATAGTATTGCTTTTCTCTCATAATCCCATCTCTTTTCTGCCACCGGATTGAATAGTATTGCTCTTCTCTCACAATCCCATTTCTTTCCTGCCACCGGATTGAATATTATTGCTCTTCTCTCATAATCCCATTTCTTTTCTGCCACCGGATTGAATAGTATTGCTTTTCTCTCATAATCCCATCTCTTTCCTGCCACCGGATTGAATATTATTGCTCTTCTCTCACAATCCCATTTCTTTTCTGCCATCGGATTGAATATTATTGCTTTTCTCTCATAATCCCATCTCTTTCCTGCCACCGTATTGAATATTATTGCTCTTCTCTCACAATCCCATTTCTTTTCTGCCACCGGATTGAATATTATTGCTTTTCTCTCATAATCCCATCTATTTCCTGCCATCGGATCGAATAGTATTGCTCTTCTCTCACAATCCCATTTCTTTCCTGCCATCGGATTGAATAGTCTTGCTCTTCTCTCATAATCCCATCTCTTTCCTGCCATCGGATTGAATATTATTGATTTTCTCTCATAATCCCATCTCTTTCCTGCCACCGGATTGAATATTATTGCTCTTCTCTCACAATCCCATTTCTTTCCTGCCATCGGATTGAATAGTATTGCTTTTCTCTCATAATCCCATCTCTTTCCTGCCACCGGATTGAATATTATTGCTCTTCTCTCATAATCCCATTTCTTTTCTGCCACCGGATTGAATAGTATTGCTTTTCTCTTACAATCCCATTTCTTTCCTGCCACCGGATTGAATATTATTGCTCTTCTCTCACAATCCCATTTCTTTCCTGCCACCGGATTGAATATTATTGCTCTTCTCTCACAATCCCATTTCTTTTCTGCCACCGGATTGAATAGTATTGCTCTTCTCTCACAATCCCATTTCATTCCTGCCACCGGATTGAATATTATTGCTCTTCTCTCATAATCCCATTTCTTTTCTGCCACCGGATTGAATATTATTGCTCTTCTCTCACAATCCCATTTCTTTCCTGCCACCGGATTGAATATTATTGCTCTTCTCTCATAATCCCATTTCTTTCCTGCCACCGGATTGAATATTATTGCTCTTCTCTCACAATCCCATTTCTTTTCTGCCACCGGATTGAATAGTATTGCTCTTCTCTCATAATCCCATCTCTTTCCTGCCATCGGATTGAATATTATTGCTTTTCTCTCATAATCCCATCTAATTCCTGCCACCGGATTGAATATTATTGCTCTTCTCTCACAATCCCATTTCTTTTCTGCCACCGGATTGAATAGTATTGCTCTTCTCTCATAATCCCATCTCTTTCCTGCCATCGGATTGAATATTATTGCTTTTCTCTCATAATCCCATCTAATTCCTGCCACCGGATTGAATAGTATTGCTATTCTCTCACAATCCCATTTCTTTCCTGCCACCGGATTGAATATTATTGCTCTTCTCTCATAATCCCATTTCTTTCCTGCCACCGGATTGAATATTATTGCTCTTCTCTCATAATCCCATTTCTTTTCTGCCACCGGATTGAATATTATTGCTCTTCTCTCACAATCCAATTTCTTTTCTGCCATCGAATTGAATATTATTGCTTTTCTCTCATAATCCCATCTCTTTCCTGCCATCGGATCGAATAGTATTGCTCTTCTCTCATAATCCCATCTCTTTCCTGCCATCGGATTGAATATTATTGCTTTTCTCTCATAATCCCATCTAATTCCTGCCACCGGATTGAATATTATTGCTCTTCTCTCACAATCCCATTTCTTTCCTGCCATCGGATTGAATAGTATTGCTTTTCTCTCATAATCCCATCTCTTTCCTGCCACCGGATTGAATATTATTGCTCTTGTCTCACAATCCCATTTCTTTTCTGCCACCGGATTGAATATTATTGCTTTTCTCTCACAATCCCATTTCTTTTCTGCCATTGGATTGAATATTATTGCTTTTCTCTCACAATTCCATTTCTTTTCTGCCACCGGATTGAATATTATTGCTCTTCTCTCACAATCCCATTTCTTTTCTGCCATTGGATTGAATATTATTGCTTTTCTCTCATAATCCCATCTCTTTACTGCCACCGTATTGAATAGTATTGCTCTTCTCTCACAATCCTATTTCTTTTCTGCCACCGGATTGAATATTATTGCTTTTCTCTCATAATCCCATCTATTTCCTGCCATCGGATCGAATAGTATTGCTCTTCTCTCACAATCCCATTTCTTTCCTGCCATCGGATTGAATAGTATTGCTCTTCTCTCATAATCTCATCTCTTTCCTGCCATCGGATTGAATATTATTGCTTTTCTCTCATAATCCCATCTCTTGCCTGCCACCGGATTGAATATTATTGCTCTTCTCTCACAATCCCATTTCTTTCCTGCCATCGGATTGAATAGTATTGCTTTTCTCTCATAATCCCATCTCTTTCCTGCCACCGGATTGAATATTATTGCTCTTCTCTCACAATCCCATTTCTTTCCTGCCACCGGATTGAATATTATTGTTTTTCTCTCCCAATCCCATTTCTTTCCTGCCACCGGATTGAACAGTATTGCTCTACTCTAACAAACCCATCCTTTTTCTGCCATCGGATTGAATATTATTGCTCTTCTCTCACAATCCCATTTCTTTTCTGCCACCGGATTGAATATTATTGCTCTTCTCTCACAATCCCATTTCTTTTCTGCCACCGGATTGAATATTATTGTTTTTCTCTCATAATCCCATTTCTTTTCTGCCACCGGATTGAACAGTATTGCTCTACTCTAACAATCCCATCTTTTTTCTGCCATCGGATTGAATATTATTGCTTTTCTCTCATAATCCCATCTCTTTCCTGCCACCGGATTGAATATTATTGCTCTTCTCTCACAATCCCATTTCTTTTCTGCCACCGGATTGAATAGTATTATTATTATTATTATTATTATTATTATTATTCACTTTTATTCATCGGACTGTTGTCTACATGAAATGACCTAATACTATAAATTTCTAATGTTTCTAATTCGTGCGAGGAATTTAGCAGAAGATTCTTCAAATTGAAACAAATCTTCGACAGTCGTAAACATACGGATCATAGCTGTGAGTGGTTCATTATACCCGAAGGTCGTTCGATGATATCTTGGTTGAAGCAGCGTTCTAGCTCGTAATGCCCTCGGTGGCACTCGGATATCCAACAACGAGAGTAGCCTTGGGCAATCGACCTCAGCATTCAGAAGCTTTGCAACAAAAACCGCTTGCTGATTTTTTCGTCGACGTTCTAAGGTTTCCAACCTCAGCAAATTGCAGCGATCAGAATATGGTGGGAGATTTTGCGGATCGCGCCATGGTAGATTTCGCAACGCAATCCTGATGAACTTGCGCTGAACACGTTCGATCCTCAAACTCCATGTTAGCTGATGAGGAAACCAAACCGTCGAAGCATTTTCCAGGATTGGGCGTACCAGAGAGCAATAGAGGGCTTTCAGGCAATGAGGATCAGAGAAATCTTTTGAGATTTTTGACACAAATCCAAGCTGACGATTTGCCTTAGTGATCAGAGCAGAGCGATGGAGGTTGAATGTTAGCTTCTGGTCCATATGAACACCTAGATCACTGAATTCATCGATTCTATGAAGTATTTCTCCGTTTATGGTATAGTCGTAAGTGATTGGTTGCTCGACGCGATAATATGACATTGCCAAGCATTTGGGAATACTGACCGTAAGCTTATTTCGACGGCACCAGTCAGTAAATATATTCAATAACGACTGAAAACGCATACAATCCTCAACAGTCCGCACGATGAAATACAACTTCAGATCATCCGCATATGCTAGCTTACATCCATCTCCAAGTGCAAGCAATACATCGTTGAAGTACAAATTGAACAGCAAGGGGCCAAGATTGCTACCCTGCGGCACACCTGACATATTTGTAAAACTCGAAGAAGTAGTAGAATCCAATTTTACACGCAAACACCTATCAGTCAAATATGAGCGAAGCCACGACGTTAACCTTTCAGACACGCCAAGTTTTGAAAGTTTTCCCAACAGGATATCATGGTTGATGGTATCGAAGGCTGCTTTGAGGTCGGTGTAGATGACATCTACTTGGGCTCCATTTTCCAATTGCTCGAAACAGATCGTTGTAAAACTAAGCAAATTAGTGGTAACCGAACGTCCAGGCATGAAGCCATGTTGATCACTGGAGATGTAGCATTTGGTGCTCTCGAGAATGATGCTGCTCACAACTATTTCAAACAGTTTCGAGGCAGATGAAAGATTAGTTATCCCTCTATAGTTTTTAACATCTCGTTTGTCACCTTTCTTGTGAACCGGTACCATAAAAGACTGCTTCCAGATTGTTGGAAATTTCGACTCAACGAGAGATTTGTTAAATATTTTACACAGCGGCTCAACGAGAACTCCATTCGTACGGCAATACACAGCAGATGGAATGCCATCTGGTCCAGGTGCGAAGGTACATTTGATTCTCTTGACTGCATTATTTACCATATTGGGCGTGATTTCAAAGGCATCAATGTTAACTAGATCCACCGGAACATCCGCAACAGCTGAGATAAGGTCCTCCGAATTAACTGATTCCGAGGTAAACACTGAAGAAAAATGAGTGGCAAAAAGTTCACATTTCTGCTCGCCGAACGATGATTCAACATCGTTTAAAAATATGCTGGGAGGTATAGTCGAGTTCTTCCGTTTAGAGTTTACATAGCTCCAAAAGCTCTTTGGGTTTCGCCTGAGATTAGTTTGGACTCGCAATACGTACGATTTGTAGAGCGATGAGTTTAGATTACGGTACTCGTTGCACGCCAAGTGGAAAATACGTTTATTTGCCAAGCAACGGTTACGTCGAAGTCTGCGTTGCGAGGCATTACGTTTCCGTTTCAATTTTCGTAACAGCAAGGTGCTCCAGGCAGGAGAAACAGCAGGTCGACGAGTTGGGACATTCGAATTCATCCAATTATTTAGCACGGAACACAACGTTTCAGCCATTTCATCAACATTCAGTCCATCAAGAAGATCACTAACGCCAGTCAGGAAGTCATCTAGAGCAAGGAAATCAATCTTCCTGTAATCTAACGCAAGCTCAACATTCTCATTCATATTATGCGACTGTGCACAATCATCGACCAAAGGTGGAGAGGAGATGACAAGAGGCGGATGGTGAAGGTCAGCTGGTAGAAGTGGTGAAACCGATCTCGAGATTTCCACAAGCAAATCAGAGGAACAGAAAAACAAGTCGAGAATTCGCCCTAAGTGGTTGTACTCAAGATTCCTTTGGAGCAGATTGAGGAAATCCATGCTATCAATCAATAGGGAGCTAGCCATTGATAAAGGAACATAATTCACGGGTTGGATGAGACCATCAAAACAACTCCAGGAAATTCCAGGTTGATTATAGTCACCGCATACTAGCAAGCGATCATCTAATTCCTGCCACCGGATTGAATAGTATTGCTATTCTCTCACAATCCCATTTCTTTCCTGCCACCGGATTGAATATTATTGCTCTTCTCTCATAATCCCATTTCTTTCCTGCCACCGGATTGAATATTATTGCTCTTCTCTCATAATCCCATTTCTTTTCTGCCACCGGATTGAATATTATTGCTCTTCTCTCACAATCCAATTTCTTTTCTGCCATCGAATTGAATATTATTGCTTTTCTCTCATAATCCCATCTCTTTCCTGCCATCGGATCGAATAGTATTGCTCTTCTCTCATAATCCCATCTCTTTCCTGCCATCGGATTGAATATTATTGCTTTTCTCTCATAATCCCATCTAATTCCTGCCACCGGATTGAATATTATTGCTCTTCTCTCACAATCCCATTTCTTTCCTGCCATCGGATTGAATAGTATTGCTTTTCTCTCATAATCCCATCTCTTTCCTGCCACCGGATTGAATATTATTGCTCTTGTCTCACAATCCCATTTCTTTTCTGCCACCGGATTGAATATTATTGCTTTTCTCTCACAATCCCATTTCTTTTCTGCCATTGGATTGAATATTATTGCTTTTCTCTCACAATTCCATTTCTTTTCTGCCACCGGATTGAATATTATTGCTCTTCTCTCACAATCCCATTTCTTTTCTGCCATTGGATTGAATATTATTGCTTTTCTCTCATAATCCCATCTCTTTACTGCCACCGTATTGAATAGTATTGCTCTTCTCTCACAATCCTATTTCTTTTCTGCCACCGGATTGAATATTATTGCTTTTCTCTCATAATCCCATCTATTTCCTGCCACCGGATTGAATATTATTGCTCTTCTCTCATAATCCCATTTCTTTTCTGCCACCGGATTGAATAGTATTGCTTTTCTCTCATAATCCCATCTCTTTCCTGCCACCGGATTGAATATTATTGCTCTTCTCTCACAATCCCATTTCTTTTCTGCCATCGGATTGAATATTATTGCTTTTCTCTCATAATCCCATCTCTTTCCTGCCACCGTATTGAATATTATTGCTCTTCTCTCACAATCCCATTTCTTTTCTGCCTCCGGATTGAATATTATTGCTCTTCTCTCACAATCCCATTTCTTTTCTGCCACCGGATTGAATAGTATTGCTTTTCTCTCATAATCCCATCTCTTTCCTGCCACCGGATTGAATTTTATTGCTCTTCTCTCACAATCCCATTTCTTTTCTGCCATCGGATTGAATATTATTGCTTTTCTCTCATAATCCCATCTCTTTCCTGCCACCGTATTGAATATTATTGCTCTTCTCTCACAATCCCATTTCATTTCTGCCACCGGATTGAACAGTATTGCTCTTCTCTCACAATCCCATTTCTTTTCTGTCACCGGATTGAATATTATTGCTCTTCTCTCACAATCCCATTTCTTTTCTGCCACCGGATTGAATAGTATTGCTCTTCTCTCACAATCCCATTTCTTTCCTGCCACCGGATTGAATATTATTGCTCTTCTCTCATAATCCCATTTCTTTTCTGCCACCGGATTGAATAGTATTGCTTTTCTCTCATAATCCCATCTCTTTCCTGCCACCGGATTGAATATTATTGCTCTTCTCTCACAATCCCATTTCTTTTCTGCCATCGGATTGAATATTATTGCTTTTCTCTCATAATCCCATCTCTTTCCTGCCACCGTATTGAATATTATTGCTCTTCTCTCACAATCCCATTTCTTTTCTGCCACCGGATTGAATAATATTGCTTTTCTCTCATAATCCCATCTATTTCCTGCCATCGGATCGAATAGTATTGCTCTTCTCTCACAATCCCATTTCTTTCCTGCCATCGGATTGAATAGTATTGCTCTTCTCTCATAATCCCATCTCTTTCCTGCCATCGGATTGAATATTATTGCTTTTCTCTCATAATCCCATCTCTTTCCTGCCACCGGATTGAACAGTATTGCTCTTCTCTCACAATCCCATCTTTTTTCTGCCATCGGATTGAATATTATTGCTCTTCTCTCTTAATCCCATCTCTTTCCTGCCACTGGATTGAATATTATTGCTTTTCTCCCTTAATCCCATCTCTTTCCTGCCACTGGATTGAATATTATTGCTTTTCTCTCATAATCCCATCTCTTTCCTGCCATCAGATTGAACAGTATTGCTCTGCTCTCACAATCCCATTTCTTTTCTGCCACCGGATTGAACAGTATTGCTCTACTCTCACAATCCCATCTTTTTTTCTGCCATCGGATTGAACAGTAGTGCTCTACTCTCACAATCCCATCTTTTTTCTGCCATCGGATTGAATATTATTGCTTTTCTCTCATAATCCCATCTCTTTCCTGTCACCGGATTGAATATTATTGCTCTTCTCTCACAATCCCATTTCTTTTCTGCCATCGGATTGAATAGTATTGCCCTTTTCTACCAATCCCATTTCTTTTCTGCCACCGGATTGAACAGTATTGCTCTTCTCTCACAATCCCATTTCTTTTCTGCCACCGGATTGAACAGTATTGTTTTTCTCTCCCAATCCCATTTCTTTTCTGCCACCGGATTGAACAGTATTGCTCTACTCTAACAATCCCATCTTTTTTCTGCCATCGGATTGAATATTATTGCTTTTCTCTCATAATCCCATCTCTTTCCTGTCACCGGATTGAATATTATAGCTCTTCTCTCACAATCCCATTTCTTTTCTGCCACCGGATTGAATAGTATTGCTCTTCTCTCACAATCCCATTTCGTTCCTGCCACCGGATTGAATATTATTGCTCTTCTCTCACAATCCCATTTCTTTTCTGCCACCGGATTGAATAGTATTGCTCTTCTCTCACAATCCCATTTCTTTTCTGCCACCGGATTGAACGGTGTGCTCTTCTCTCATAATCCCATTTCTTTCCTGCCATCAGATTGAACAGTATTGCTCTTCTCTCACAATCACATTTGTTTTATGCCACCGGATTGAACCGTGCTTTTCTTTCCCAATCCAATTTTTTCTGCCACCGGATTGAACAGTATGTTCTTCTCTCCCAATCCTTCCACCGGATTGAATATTATTGCTTTTCTCAAACAGTCCCATTTCTTTTCTGCCACCGGATTGAACAGTATGCTCTTCTCTCATAATCCCATTTCTTTCCTGCCATCGGATTGAACAGTATTCTCTCACAATCACATTTGTTTTATGCCACCGGATTGAACAGTATTGTTTTTCTCTCACAATTCCATTTCTTTTCTTCCATTGTATTGAACAGTGCTCTTCTCTCCCAAACCATTTTCTTCTGCCAACTGGTTGAACAGTATTGCTTTTCTCACACAATCCCATTTTTTTCCTGCCATTGGATTGAACAGTATTGCTCTTCTCTCACAATCCCATTTCTTTCCTGCCACCTTGAATATTATTGCTTTTCTCTCATAATCCCATCTCTTTCCTGCCACCGGATTGAATATTATTGCTTTTCTCTCAATATCCCACTTCTTTCCTGCCATCGGATTGAACAGTATTGCTCTTCTCTCACAATCCCATCTCTTTCCTGCCATCAGATTGAACAGTATTGCTCTTCTCTCATAATCCCATCTCTTTCCTGCCATCGGATCGAATAGTATTGCTCTTCTCTCACAATCTCATTTCTTTTCTGCCACCGGATTGAATATTATTGCTCTTCTCTCACAATCCCATTTCTTTTCTGCCACCGGATTGATTATTATTGCTTTTCGCTCACAATCCCATTTCTTTTCTGCCACCGGAATGAATATTCTTGCTCTTCTCTCACAATCCCATTTCTTTTCTGCCACCGGATTGAATATTATTGCTCTTCTCTCACAATCCCATTTCTTTTCTGCCACCGGATTGAATAGTATTGCTCTTCTCTCACAATCCCATTTCTTTTCTGCCACCGGATTGAACGGTGTGCTCTTCTCTCATAATCCCATTTCTTTCCTGCCATCAGATTGAACAGTATTGCTCTTCTCTCACAATCACATTTGTTTTATGCCACCGGATTGAACCGTGCTTTTCTTTCCCAATCCAATTTTTTCTGCCACCGGATTGAACAGTATGTTCTTCTCTCCCAATCCTTCCACCGGATTGAATATTATTGCTTTTCTCAAACAGTCCCTTTTCTTTTCTGCCACCGGATTGAACAGTATGCTCTTCTCTCATAATCCCATTTCTTTCCTGCCATCGGATTGAACAGTATTCTCTCACAATCACATTTGTTTTATGCCACCGGATTGAACAGTATTGTTTTTCTCTCACAATTCCATTTCTTTTCTTCCATTGTATTGAACAGTGCTCTTCTCTCCCAAACCATTTTCTTCTGCCAACTGGTTGAACAGTATTGCTTTTCTCACACAATCCCATTTTTTTCCTGCCATTGGATTGAACAGTATTGCTCTTCTCTCACAATCCCATTTCTTTTCTGCCACCTTGAATATTATTGCTTTTCTCTCATAATCCCATCTCTTTCCTGCCACCGGATTGAATATTATTGCTTTTCTCTCAATATCCCACTTCTTTCCTGCCATCGGATTGAACAGTATTGCTCTTCTCTCACAATCCCATCTCTTTCCTGCCATCAGGTTGAACAGTATTGCTCTTCTCTCATAATCCCATCTCTTTCCTGCCATCGGATCGAATAGTATTGCTCTTCTCTCACAATCTCATTTCTTTTCTGCCACCGGATTGAATATTATTGCTCTTCTCTCACAATCCCATTTCTTTTCTGCCACCGGATTGAATAGTATTACTCTTCTCATCATACTAGTCATACTATAGCTTGTTGGAAGGGCATTTTTGCGCGCTATAATATAGTCCTTGAAAGTGTTTTGTTTGGTTAAGTCGTTCGTGAGTTATAGTGTCGCAAATATGGAGCAAAATAAAGAGAAAATCCGACATATTTTACAGTACTACTATGACAAAGGCAAAAATGCATCTCAAGCTGCCAATAAAATTTGTGCAGTTTATGGACCCGATACAGTTTCCATTTCCACCGCACAACGATGGTTTCAACGTTTTCGTTCTGGTGTAAAGGTCGTCGAAGATGCGCCACGCTCCGGGAGGCCTGTCGTCGAAAATTGCGACAAAATCGCTGAATTAGCCGAGAAAGACCGGCATAGTACCAGCCGTAGCATCGGCCAAGAGCTGGGGATAAGTCATCAAACCGTTATTAACAATTTGAAGAAGCTTGGATTCACAAAGAAGGTCGATGTATGGGTGCCACACACGTTGACGCAAAAAACATCTTTTACCGTATCGACGCATGTGAATCGCAACAAAATCGACTCGTTTCTGAAGCGGATGGTGACTGGCGATGAAAAGTGGGTCACTTACGACAACGTGAAGCGCAAACGGTCGTGGTCGAAGCCGGCTGAAGCGGCTCAGACGGTGGCCAAGCCCTCATTAACGGCCAGGAAGGTACTGCTATGTGTTTGGTGGGATTGTCAAGAAATAATCTATTATGAGCTGCTTCCCTATGGCCAAACGCTCAATTCGGACCTGTACTGCCAACAACTGGACCGCTTGAAGGTAGCTCTCATGAAGAAGAGGTCATCTTTGATAAACAGAGGCCGCATTGTCTTCCATCAGGACAACGCCAGGCCACACACTTCTTTGGTGACGCGCCAGAAGCTCCGGGAGCTCGGATGGGAGGTTCTTTTGCATCCGCCGTATAGTCCGGACCTTGCACCAAGTGACTACCACCTGTTTTTGTCCATGGCGAACGAGCTAGGTAGTCAGAAGTTAGCCACAAAAGAGGCCTGTGAAAATTGGCTATCCGATTTTTTTGCCAATAAGGAAGCGAGCTTCTATAACAGGGGTATTATGAAGTTGGCATCTCGTTGGGAACAAGTCATCGAACAAAACGGAGCATATTTGACTTAAAACAAATGATTGTAACTAATTTTATGAACAAATGAAAATTCAAAAAAAATATTGCAGGACTTTTTTGACAGCCTAATATGATGTGTACCCATCTTCATACATTTCCATCATCAAGAAACTAACCAGCCTACAGTTGAATGTCTCTATAATAAAGAAAAAAACCTTATTGCATGGACAAAAAAAAGTTTTTTTAAAATTTGATTAGTTTGAAATAATTGGAATGAACACGTGCTCCAAATTAGTGTTTTAGTTAAAAAATATGTTCTGGTATCTGCCATACAAATGAAACATAAATTTCTGCATAAATCGAGAAATTATCAAGCAAATGTTACTACAAGGAGGTTTCATATATACTTCCATTCTCTAAAAAGGGAAGGGGATACACTGGTGGTTATATTCAAAGCGATGTTTGGGATATACAACGAGTAGATTGGCTTTTTTCTCAATTTTAATTATTTTTTTTCAATTCGAAATTCTTTATAACTCAAAAACTATAATACCTGTGAAATACTAGTCAAAGATGAAATATAGAAAACTGTTTAAATTTTCATGGAAAAATACCAACAAAAATTTAATCACGCTAAAAAAAAATTATGTATTACGGTCTAAGTCAAAAATGTCACATTGTATACTGACTACACTTGTTTTCTTTCAATCAATAATGTTTAATCATTACATCAAGCTTCAAATTACCAAATATACCATAACATAAAAAAGAAGATTTTTGGACATTAAAATTTTATGCGGGGTGATTTGTTGTCAAACTTAAAGTTGCGCTGCATCAAATTGTTCCTCTTCTGTAGGTCAACAGAACTTTACTGCACAATACACGAAAAGTTTGTTTAATCAGCGGGAAAACCTTAAAACCACGATCGGAAAACTCACATTTTGTGGCAATCAATGTGCTTGCTGTGTTCATGCTACCGTTTCCTTCCACCTGTCGAATTTTACCAAAGTTTTTTTTTACGTTAGGTATATACGGTTCAACAGTAAAAGGAGATGATATTACAAAAAAATCCAAGTTGAGTCGTACTTTTATAGATAAAGGGGTGGTCCAAATCACCCCGTATGTCCAACTCACCCCGTGTTACCCTAAATGAAGTCCAATCGAGCTAATATTTTGTATTGGGTATATTATCGTGCAAATCAATTTTTCGCAGCAAGTTGCGAATGAAAAATCGAGATTGATCCTATTCCGAAAAAAAACAAGTCCCAGAGTGTCGATTTTTGACAAAAAAAATCGAGATGACAGTAGATGCAATTGTAAGACATTTTGCATCAAATTTTTTTTTAAGAAAACGTCGATTTCCTTTCCTTCTTCCTTGGGTGATATTTCGATTTTCTAAAAACTCAAACTTTGACCACCTTGCGCCACTCTCCCTTAAATCCGATTGAGCTGATATTTTGTATAGAGATTTTTTTCAAGCTGGTAAACATTTTTATGGGGTGACTTTTTGAAATTCAAGATTACCATTTTCATTGGTACCGTAGTGGTACCGTCTATGGAGGTGAGAATGGGTCAAGCATAAAATTGAACACATACAACTAAGTTGCAATGCAAAAATACATTAATGCACTCACAGTTAGTTGCAATTCTCCAAATTCAAGACTTATAACACCGCCCCGACGTGGCTTTTTCGGACCTATGAAGAGGAATTGGAGGCAAATTATTCGTACATATGAGGAGAAAAGCGTTTCCTCAGCGAAAGCTTACCAGAAGCCACATTTTCCAGGACAATTAAAAAAGCAACTTGATTTCGGATCTAAAGAAATGTGGCATTCATCCGATTACTGTGAAGCCGCTAACTTCTCACATGTTCCAAATTCACCAGAAAGAATTGAGAACAGAATAATCGACGAATGCCTCAATTCGAAACTAGAGATAGTGAATGAGAGCGGCACACGAAAGCGAAGTTTGATATCCCTTCAGAAACCATCATCACGGCAGAAGACATCGTCGACGGCAAAGTTCAGGAAAATTTTCAAATATAATCATTTCCCTCGCACGTCTAGGTGGATTGACACTAATCGTAACTAAACTAATCATTCAAACACTTGAATTTTGTCAAATTATTATGAACTTATTCAGAATCAATACATAATTCTTAAAAGAAAATAATATACATTACTTTGACCCATTGTCACTTCTTCTAAGGGGTAAGATTGAGTAAACTTTCATTTAATTTCGAAAAAAATAATTACTTTTCAACAATTTTCTGAACACTCTTAAGTTCATTACTAGAGAACATATCTACATAATCAGAAGTGCATTCCACTCTAATTTAAGACAGTTATTCAACAAAAACTGCGCGAATGCAGAAGCTTTTCACTTTTGCACTGATTACCCTTCTGGAGACTAACTTCACCTACAGGCAAAAAATAAACAGCATACTGAAAACCCTACAGAGAGTTTATAGTCTGAACATTTATAGTCTTAGACGATTTAGAATAATTTAAAATTGAAAAAGTGATGGGCAAATGGTCACTACATGTGAATCCCAATTACAATTACAATTTTTTTATAAAAAGGGCGATCTCCTGATAGAGATCGCGCCATGTTGTAGTGTGTATCTCGTTCTACGCAGCGGATACTGCTCGTTTAAGCTATTCAAATCACTAATACTGCTTGTCCGCTGCATCTACTATTCGTACGATCACTTCTCATAAGTTCTTGATAGGGTTTTGATTTGGTAAACAAGCTGGCCAGTCCAGAATCTGAAACCCTTATTCATTAAACATGTCTTGACTTTCCGGATTTTATGAATTGTTACCAAATTACACAATTATCACATTGTTTTTGATGTAAACACAGCAGTGAATGATTCTGAAGTACTTCGTTGCACTTCCAACTATTCATTCGTGTTGACGGTAAGCTATCTAAACCAGATCTTTTTGAAAAAATTCTCCTCAAACCACAAAAACCACAAAAAGCTGCGGGTCCAAAAACTAATGTGGAAGCTAATCCCATAGGTTTCACTATTTTAGGAAAACTTCTCTAATGAAAAGAAACTCAACTTGGATAGAATTCCTTCATACTGGAAGGACATATGGAACGTGTCATGTAACTTTTCAACTCGAAACTTTGCAGGCGGCAGTTAGATGGTTTGAGGAAAATATTGAAAAAGGCCTGGCTCAGACGGCTTTTCATCAACACGAAAGCACAGTCAAAAGTGCAATCATGTACTTCAGAATTATTTACTTCTGCTTTTGAATCAAAAACATCATGATAATTGGGTAATTTGGAATTGATGCCTAAAATCCGAAAAGTCCTGGCATGGTTTTAGAATAGGGGCTTCAGATTCTAAACTGGTCAGCTTATTTACCGAATCAAAACGCTATCAAGAACTTATAAGGAGTGATCATACGAATAGCAGACGCAGTTTACAAGCAGTATGAGTGATTTGAAGAGCTTAAACTAGCAGTATCATCTGCGTAGAACGAGATACACAATACAATATGGCGTACCTTGGTCGAAATTACCCCGAATGGATTTTTTGACTGAGAACTAAATATGCACCGTTTTGCTGTAAAATTTGTTGCTATTCTAAAGGTACTTCTATCATAGAAGTCTTGGTCCTTATTGGCGAAAAATTCTAGCAATTGATTTTTACAATCTTCTCTTGATCCCAATTTTTTATCACTCATGAAGTTGTGCATTGCGAGAAAAAGGTTATAATCGCTTGATACCAGGTCCGAAGTATATGGTGGATGCATTAAAACATCTCAATCATGCTTTTTTTAAATAAAAAATAATAAATAATAAATTAAATTGTATGTATTTAGTTATTATAGTATCGGCACCATAAACACCATTCACAATTTAAACGATCTGACTTGCATTTTCGCCTTTATAAAAGAAAAAGTGTGAGATGAACCGATTTTTCTCTTTGTTGACTTTTATTGTTAACACCCTGCAACTCACAACTGAATGGAAGGAACAAAAACAACAGCAAAAGATTTTTTTAGTGTGAAATGTAACCTCTACAACGAATGTATAATCAATATTACGCGAGCTATCGATCTCTACAGCCAGCTAACGAAAAAAAAATGGATTTCCTTTTTCCAATCTAATATTTCAATTTAGTACATTACAGATATCTTTATACTTGATATTGCACTAGGGTGATACATTTTATGTATACAATTTACTAATAGTGAAAAAAACTGCCAATTCTAAGGAAAAGAAATTAGCTCAGTTAGGATTCTATGTCCTTTATAAAACAATTCTACTGTTAGCATTTTAAATTACCCATTTAACTTAATTGAAATGTTTCTCCATAGTAGAAACCATTGCAGAGAGTTGACTGCAATAAATTACCCTACACTGATATAATGGAAATTGAAATGTAGTTTTAGTGTGATATATCACATAAAAACCTAATGTTGAGAACAAACTTTTTACACGAAGATTTTGGTTTTATTTTTAATTTGTTCTTTCCTAGGAAGACTTTACGAATGGAACTCGACTCAAAACCGACGAGCTTTTTACATGAAAAATTTCAGATTTTATTTTCTTTCTTTGTTCTTTCCTTGGAGACATTGGGAATGAGAACCAATTTTTTTTTATTCCTCCAAGTTTGTTTTAAATGTGTATGCTAGTATGACCATAGCAGGTGATAAAAAGTTTTTCGAATTGAAGAACAAAGTTTACATATTTTGAAGAATTACAGTACATTTAAAGAAAGACGGATTTTATCACAGAATGGAACCAACAGTTATGTATATGACTAACAAAAAATATGCACATTAAGTATAAAACATATTTATTAAAAACACAATATAGGGGAACACGGGGCAAGAGTGCCCATCTGATTATTTTGCCTATTTCCATCTTTTACAATTATTTAACTACAGGACTTTGTTTTATACAGATATTGCATATATCTCAAGTATTATCAGCCAGAACCATAAATATTTTTTATTGGAAAACAGATAAATACTGCAATCTATATAAGAACACACAGGCACAAATTAACGAAATACCCTCAGTTTCTATACGTCTGCATGACTCCACCCATAAATACAAATAGAATAATCATTTTTCTTCAACTTACTGTATGTACTAATTTAAATCGTACACATTTATTTCAATAAAAAATAAATTTGTTATCTCTCAACTTCCGGGGCAAAAGGAGCCATTATTACCGGGGTAAAAATGCCATAGTCGTAACCTCGAATTCAATCTGTCAAACGCAAATAGTGTAATCGTGGTTGTGTTTGTTGTGGTCATGGTTTGTGAATATGAACGGATTTCGTTCCGAAACCAGTGGCAGATGGAAACTATGATTGTTGCCGTACATTCTGTAAATCATGGAGACGAGCTGCGGAGGAATATAGTTTGCCCAGAAGAACATTGGCCAAATATGTGCAGAAGTTAGGTCGTTTTAAAACTGTGTTTTCTAAACAACAAGAGGAGCAACTCGTGAGTCACATCCTTAATATGCAGAAGTTATTTTATGGGCTGACAATACAGGACATCCGGAACCTAGGGTATAAAATCGCAGAGTGAAATAATTTAGATTACTCTTTCGACAAAACATCCAAATTGACCGGAGAAGATTGGCTTACCAGTTTTCGTGAACGCCACCAGAACTTGAGTTTGCGTTCTTTGGAACCACCGTGAATTTCACAGTGCTTTTTTCATCAAAAATTATATTTTTATAAGATTGGCACTGTTGCCCCGTCGAGGTGGCACTCTTGCCCGGACTGGAAAAATACAAGCCAAAAACATCATTTTTGTAAATGAAACATTTTCATAGTAAACATAACTTTTGAATAATTTGATGCATAGCTACACCTAAATAGGAGTATAAATGAACAAACCAGCACAAAAAATGGAAAAAATATAACAAAAACGCGTATTAGCTTAAGGTGGCACTCTTGCCCCGGGTTCCCCTACATTCCATTTATAAGAATTTCTTTTAGTCCTACTAAAATTCTTTTCTTCCCCTGGTGACTATGAAAATGTGGTAGGCTTCGTTATTTACTATATAAAGATTGAATCACCGAAATTTGCACAATCAGAAAGCTCCGCTCAATGTGTTTGGGCAGTTTTGCTGATTCAGGTCAATAACGAAGAGCAATTACAAAGTGTAAAATCTACTCAAGTCTACTCAGTCTATTGTTCTCACGAGGGCAAGACGATTGAATGCACCATCTTCAGATGCTTCCACAAAACCATGCAAACCATCGGTCCTTTTCATGGCCACCTACAATTTCCTACTAAAGAAGTAATTTTTCAAGTTTCAATTTATTCTAAAATTATAACCAAAGTAATAACAAATCGAATGAAATTAAATGATTTCGCAGTCCTATGTCAACAATACCGTCGTGTCTTGAACACCACACTTCTGTTATATTTTTCTTTAAAGTGCATTAAACCTTAAATGACATCTTCACTTTTTTTAATTATCAAACAAATTCATCTCATTATACGAGTACGTCCAATTTGCGGTTGTCTATACAGGGTGGCGCATAAGTCACTCAACGCTCTTTGAAGGGAAAAAAATAACGATCGCGTTGCAACTATCGAGCGTGTTGGCTCCTAAGCGGTTCGGTTGTCGACTTTGTATCGTTTTCTATTCGAGAATAAATATTTGTATCATGAGACATTATTTTATAGGAATTTTTGTTTGAGCAAATCGGTTGCGTGACTTATGCGCCACCATGTACTTCCCAATGATGCCACATAAACAAGTAGATGATCATACATGCAGAACTGGTTCATCGTCAGAGATCATTTTGCTTCAAGCTATGCTCTGACCCACGCTGTCACCGTTCTCGTTATGTTTTATGGCAAAAGTTGAACAACGGAAACAATACCTTAGTTTTGTTTATGCACCTGCCAATACAACTACAACGCACCTCTCGCATCGAACCATCCCACAAGTGTGCGATCGTATCGACAATTACCGCCGACGCTGTCAACTCAGCGCATTGTTAATTGACCTTTGCAGTGACTTCTCATACACCCACCCAAGCTCAATTTGCGGTATGGCATTGCACGATGCTGCCAAGCCCCACTACTATCAGCTCGCCAGAATAATGAAGTATCGTTTGTATTTTTTTTCGCAAACAAAATTAAACAGTGCGCAAAGATGCACAAAACTATTGCTGCTGCTACTGTGGTTATATGCATGCTTTTAGCATCTCACATTGTCAGCCTGGGCGGGGAAACGTTAGCCAGCCAGTGCAGCGCAAATTGGAGAATTGCCGCGCGCGATCGCTATCGAACGGATTGATTTACACCGCCCGATAAATGCATTACAACGTAAGAACAGTGCACCAAAACCAGACAGACACGTCAGGAGCGCTATTAGAACATCTGTTATAGAGTGGAATTGGAGCGAGTTAACGCGAATGCATGCAATCAAATAAAAGGTAATGAGGCAGTACCATATTTCCTAGGGTAATTCGCATGAGCGCCGGATTACTCGGGGTATCCCCAAGCGCTTGGTCGTAACTGTCTTAATAGCTCAGTCGTGGCTTGGAAATAATTTAATGCCGATGGTGTGCATTTTATGCACAGAGACCATACAAACGGTAACTGTTATGAACTTGATGTTTCGTGGAGAATAACACACAAATGACACCTGTTCACTTTTGTTCCACGAACACTAGAGGAACAATGATAAATGGATTACACTGCACAAATACTGATCGACGGGTAGACAAATTGTTCGATGCAATTAACGATTGTACCGGATCGAGCAGAACCGGTGATACTGGCTGAATTGGAAGAGTCATTGGCATTGAAAAGATTCGCCATTTAATCGGCACTGGTTTGCAGAAGCCCATCTCACGGGGCGAAAGAGCCTGCCAGACCGGTTTCTAGAGTGCATCCAAACGGAAGGGAACAGCGCGATTGTAGATGTCAAGGCGCCAGCAGTGGCGGCACGAAGCAATTAGGCAGATATATTGCATTCCATTGCGGGTCATGATTTTTTTTTGTGATCCGGGTTACTCTACATCAAGCTATAGGAACTGAGAATGAATTGCAGCGGAAGAAGGAAAATCTCGAAACCTTTATCATAATCAAATGAACACGTCCAGGGCACTTGAGAATCCATGCAAGCAGTTATTGGAATGAACAGAATGAGCGCATCGTTTTAAATTACAGTTGCCATTATCCATTCCCTACTTTGAAGTTCCACAGCACTCAGAACATAAGGTATCGTAAATTGAAAGGTGAATTGTATCCTATTCGATAATGGCTCTCGCTGTCGCTTGGATAGAGCATAACATCAATATGAGTCAAATAGTGTTCAAGTAATGGAAAAGGTACTCAACGATCGCAAAATGTTTTGGAGAAAAGGTCACCACGCAAACATCTTCGCGTGCAAGACCTATCCTATTCGCTTTTTTGTTTTTGTACGCTGCAAAAGTTGGGCGATGACGAGTTTCGCTTTTCGCGGCACATTTATCTGATGTGATCTGGAGAATACGGAGGATGGATGGCCTGCATCCAATTCAACGACAACTAGTTTGAGTTGTATATTATAGTCGATATCCATTCGCATGATGATCATAATCGCTACAATAACCGATCATAGGATGACGGGTACTCATAGCTGAGTGTTGGCGCCACAAATATTGGAATGGATTGGATTTGGATTTTTTTATGGTAGGTAGATTTTTCATCAAATGAATCTATCGGTTTGCATTAGTATTCGCGTATTAAAGCCTGTCCCCGTTAAACTCCAGACACTTTTCTTTCAGTGTAGTTTATGAAATATTTCACTAATCAATGAAATATTTCACTTACATGAAAGCTGAAACCTTCCTCTTCATTTCGATGTCCAACATGTTTACATTCTTCTTCAGTTTGGTAAAATGGCGTCGAATCAAGTGGAAGTACGCAAACGCATTTTGCGCGAACGGCAGCAAAATCCAACACTGTCGGTACGCGATCTCGGCAAAAAGCTAAAACTGCCGAAGAGTACCGTGTTTAGTGCGTGCAAATCGTTTGATCAGCGCTTAGCTGTGGATCGGAAGGTTGGAAGCGGAACAAATCGAAAAGTATGCTCCCGACAGATGGACCGAAAGGTGGTTGCCATTATTGAGAAATATCCCAAACTTTCAGTTAGAAATGTGGCTCGAAAGATTGGAAAATCAAAATCATATGTACAAAAAGTGAAGCAGAGGCATGGATTGAAGGCGTACAAAGTGGAAAAGGTGCCCAATCGTGATGATAAGCTAAATTTCACTGCAAAAAGCCGTGCTAAGGTGCTCTACACCCAGTTTTTGCAAAAATGATCATGCACCATAATGGACGATGAAACTTATGTTCTCGAAGACTTCAAACAGCTTCCGGGTCTCGCTTTTTATACTGCAATGCGAAGGAATGCCGTAGCCGAGTGTTTCCGGACCAAGAAGCAGTCTAAATTCCCCAAAAAGTACTTGGTTTGACAGACCATATGCAGTTGTGACCGAAAATCTAAATTTTTCGTCTCTACCGGCACTATCAACAAAAATGTCTACGAGAAGAAATGTCTCCAGAAGCGGTTGCTACCATTCATAAGAAGCCACGACTCTCCAGCGTTGTTTTGGCCAGATTGGCCTCTTGTCACTATGAAAATCCATCCTGGAATGGTATAATGCACATGAGGTCAAATATGTGCCAAAAACAGCAAATCCACCGCACTGTCCTGAACCTCGCCCAGTGGAAAAGTGCTGGGCTCTGATTAAGCGAAAACTATTCGAAACTAAGAAGAAAGCTAATGGCATTAGTGATTTCCAGAGGAGGTGGAAAAGCGCCGCCGCCAGCATATCTGAGGATACTGTACGGAATCTAATGGCAGATTTTCCTAAGAAAGTTCGTGAATTTTACAGACAACGTAATCAACATCGAAGTAAGCTTTCCTTGATTTAGATATAAGTCTACTTTACTGGAATAAACAATCGGTTTTGTTTTATTACGTGAATTTTTATTTTACTGGGATTATCTTGATGTCCGAAATTTAACGTGGACAGGCTTTATTTGGCGTGCCACTCAAAATAATCTTTAGGCATTGGAACTTCAACTAGTGCTTAGTGAACGATTTAAAGTGTCTCCAATATTTCTCTCTTTCATTAGATTTCTTAATGAACAAAAAAAATTGAATGTCTATGAAAAATTAGACGCATGTAGGCTTGTTCTGCTTTTCATATCTATTTGCAGCGACAATTGTACAATGAGAATTTCCTTAGCCCGCTCCCACCTTCGCGTTTCTAACCCCAACAGCTGACAGTGACTTTCGTACGGCAGCAAATTTATTGGATCATATTATGGGAGGCTACGTGGAGCGAATCTGACGAATTATTTAACGGATTCGATGCGAGTGATCTAAGTGCAACGGTAAGGACCTCATTTTATAAAGTCGAAACAGATACACATACAAGAATTTCGACCTGTACGGGTCACTGAGTTCCTTACTCGCGAATCCGAACTGACGCAGGAGAGAATGGCATCAGGATTCCGAATTGTTTGAACTCGGCCTACGGCCGACAGTGTACTCGAATGAGAAACCCTAGAACTGCTTTTCAACCAGGTTGAGTTGCGGAAACCGATTTTTTGAGAAGATATGATCGAAGCCATTCAACGAGCCTCACGGAGCATCCAAGTTTTCGTAGTTTTGTCAGATGTAACCTGTGATCAATCTTGTCGAATGTTGCTCTAAGCTCAGTGTAAAAAGTGTCAGTTTGTTGCCCTTTTTTATCTCTCTGTGGGCTCACGAACGCCAGTTCACGATGAAAACGAAGTGAATTGTATACAACGTTATTACGGCTGCCACCGTGTGTGTAGAATCCATGGAGTTCATCCGTCGTGACAACTTCGATGAACTCGGTGTTATTATGAATACCACGATACTGTCACGTCACGGGAAAAAACAAGTATATTTGTCACTTGTGTTTTAGGTGGTGAAAGCTAGTCACGTGAAATGGAGTAAGTTTAATTTCTGATTTATTTAGCTTTTTTGCTAACATTTTAAATCTTGTCTTGCTTTTTAAGAAAGAAAAGGTAAACAAACAGCAATTTACCCGCTTGGTGGCATTTTTAGAACGAAATCCTGACTATCCAGTGGACGTAAATTTGTTTATTTGGATTCGATAAATGAGCTATGGAATGTAATTGAGGACTAAAAATGTAGCTCCCGTAAACCGATTGAAACATGGCGAAAGGTCTAATTTCGATTGTCCTAATTGAATAGAATTTTTTTGCGAGCGAGTTGCAACCCCATAAAATGGCAATGGAGGCCACTGGCCCAAAACGATCATTATGATTGATTATGTATAATATTGATTTGTTGATATTTTGCATATAAAATAATAACTGTAATGTTTTTCCAACATTGCAGAGCTGGTTTTTGTAATTCAAACATTCGCAATTGGTGGACAAGACCCGAATCAGGACGATAGTTACATCGAATAAGGCCATTGATCTTTTGTTTTTACGTAATAGATATTTTCAAAGATATTGTTTTGAAGACATACTTCGAATGAAAGAATATTCAAGTTTCAAATAAGGAAAATATGAATCTATCATTGCAAAGCTTTTAAATTAATAATTTTTAAATTATTCTCTAGTTCTTTTTCCATAATTTTGATATCCGTCTAAAGAAAATCTGAATAATTTTCTGCTTTCGGCAAATTCCTTGAAACTCATCAGATGTTTCATATGAAAATTATGCTTCTGACCGACGCTACTGACCGGTTTCTGTTTAAATAATTATATCAAACCTCATGTCCCGTATATAAAATTACACGAGAATGGGAAGGATAAGAGGATTAAACTTCAGAATCTCATATGGGAGTAGCTCAGATTATTCTGATCATGAGATGGATACATCCGGGTTTATTCTGAGATATAGAAGATATTATTATTCATCAAAATTGTAGAAACGGTTCTTAAAAATGATTCTAACGTTGAGCTATACTAAATACTTCTCACTATTCAGACGAGTAAGACAGAGCTGAGTACGAGAGTATGCGAGATATCGATTATTGAACTCATGATAGTCATGCTTGATCTCTAGAGTAATTTATAGAAAGAGGAAATTAAATTCCCATATATTCAACAACTACATTATTCAAGAGCAACCAAGTAGTCCTCCTCATCTTTGAACCAGCGTTTGATTTAGCAAACTAACGCACCAAGCAAATGATTCATGGAATGAGTCCGAATAGTTGGCATTGAAATACCAAATTATCGAGGTATAATCGCAAACTTGTCATTCTAAAACATACGTTCAATTAACCCTTTCAGGACCATAAGGTTACGGTACCTTATTAAATCAATTTAGCTATATGTTATGAATCAATAGGCACCCTAAAAACATAATTTATACTAAAAATTCAAAAAACTTTTACCTTTTTTTTTGTTAAATTTATGGCACAAATATGTCCCTATGGTCGCTATTATGTATTGCCAGTAAAAATAATAAAAAGGTACATTCCGAAATATTAAAATAAAAAAATAATTTACAATGGTTACGTGAATATTTAATTAATCCATGATTTTTGCTTGGGACATCGGCGTCCCCGTGGTCGTGAAAGGGTTAAATGGAATATTATCGCATACACTTATTAATTTTACCTACATAACGTTCAAACGTCCGAAATTATGCAACCGATATAACGTTCAAACGCCCCGAAATTATGCAACTGACATGTTTCTTATAAACGGGAATGAGCTCTTTCACTTCACGGAGTTTATTTTTACTCGCAACTATCCGTGACAATGATGATAGACACCAAAAGATTAAGTGAAGTGTAAGTGATCGCGAGAGGTACGGATGTTACCACTATACCAGATCGACCATCTTTAATGTGGTGAAGACAAAAAGATGTGAACTCATACAAATACTTAAGACGCTTCTGTCGGGATGGAATTCGTGTGAAAACGAATCGTTAAGGCAATTTTCCAGGCACACGCTGCAATTCCATCAGGTTCAGTCTGGTAGGAGGAATTTAGTTTGTTCGCCGCTCTCCGTATCGCTTCAATACTATCAAACCTGAGGTCGAACATCGATTCGGAAACAGAAGCCTTGTTTATATTTCCCTAAATTCAAGAAAAAATTTGAAACTCATTCCGTCATAGCATGTTGTCCGTAGAGTTAACGATGTAAGTTTCTGTCGAGCTCGTACTGTCGAGTAAATCATAGTCAGATTATGTAACAGACTATATCAAGAGTTCCAGAGGTAAGAATCGTTGTTCCGAACATATCGTGAACGTGATGCAGGCTTAATAAAAAAACTTCGGTTATTTGAACTAAGGGTACAGGCAAACTCTCACGACTGCTCGCAAAGTACAACCCAGGCGAGTGAATGATAACCTTGATCGTCAACTGAGGTGAATTTGGATGATGCCAACATCTCGGATTATGATTTGGTGATAAAAACTGAATGCTGTGGATACTATGCGGCGAATATGTCTCCGTGAATGCTGCAGGTGTTATCGAGCAAGAAAACAACCCAACCGAAGCCTCAAACTATCGTCCAATACATATTGGGCACCTACGAAGCGAAGTTGAAGATGGAGGGAGCAGTCACATTGGCTAGATGATGAACTAGTGGAACCGGCTGGCCAGGACTGTGACCGAAGAAGGGGTGCGCCGACTGATGAGCGGTATCAAGAGTAAAGTGGGAGGTCTCCGTAGCCACAATGGTTGCGCGTTCGCTTAGTAAGCGATCGATCGTGAGTTCAAACCTCAGGGCCCTCATTGGCCATCTTTGTGTTGTTACAGAATAACAACGTCCACGCAACAATCATCAGCGATGGAGATCGATCCACGGTCGAAATGAGATTATTATTATTATTATTATTATTATTATTTGTTTTATTTCATCCAACGTTATATAGTCTAAATGAAGGGTACTTAATTCTCATTTCTTCGTAGCCTTGTGCGAAACTGAGCTGTGTTCTCGTTAAAATCAAATAGATAAAACACGGAATTAAAATGACACATGATTGCTCGTATTGGTTCATTACCACTGTAGTCCTGTCTCCATCGTGGCAGGCGAAAGAATTCGAAGGTCCTAAGTGCATAACCAGGAACGTTTATGTCCACTAGTGCCAGGAGGTTAGCAGCGTCGAGTTCGACGTTCAGCAGCTTAGCGGCAAAAACAGCCTCCGCATTCTTCCTCCTTTGTTCTAATGTTTACAGTTCTAGTAACTGGCATCTGTCCTGGTAGGGCGGCAGATTGACCGGATCGTTCCACGGCAAGTTGCGGAGGGGAAATCTCACAAATTTACGCTGAATGGCCTCTATGCGATCGGTTACGGTACTGTGAAACGGATCCCAGATGATCGAACCCGTCTCAAGAATGGGACGAACCAGACTGACATACAGCGATTTCAGTGTGTAGGGATCTTTGAACTCCTTCGTTACCTTTCCAATAAAACCAAACTGTCGTCGTGCCTTCGAAATTACTTCTGAATGATGGTTTTTGAATGTTAAGCTCGAGTCCAAAGTAATTCCGAGATCGCGCACCGTCTGCACGCGTGTTAAGGGTGTTCCATTGACAGTGTATTCGAGTGATTTTCTGTGTATTCGAGGGGGACTTTCTTACGATGGAAGCTGATGATGTTGCACTTTGGAACGCTGAAGGTCATGTTGTTGGCACGGCACCATAATGCAAACTTGTCCAGTAGCTCCTGAAGCCGGCGACAATCATTTTCGTTATCACCGATCACGAAAATTTTAGTTTCGTCAGCGTATATCAGATAGCACCCGTTCTCCAGAAGTAAAGTTGCGTCATTCATGAAGAGCGAGAATAACAGAGGGCCAAGATTGCTTCCCTGAAGCACTCCTGAGAGACTACAGAACCAGTCTGACGTTGATGATCCAACCTTGAGATCGATCATCCATACAACTGCTCTGCTCTGCAAGACACATCGGGCTGCTGTTCTATAAATAACTCAGTTCTTTCATTACGAAATTCGCTACATAGCCAAAAATGTGCTCGATATCACTGTATTGAGTCACGATTGCACAAATTTTTAGTAGCAAGACCTACACGGAGCTATTGGACATCGACCAAGACATCATCTTTATTACAATTACTTTGATAAACTTTGCTTTATTACATTCAACTTCTCAAACCAGGCTCTCGTTAAACCTTTGGGAATAACAGAGGAATGCAAATGGAAATGACTCATGGTTCGTGGTGACTTGTGGCTCCAACCAAAGCTCAAAGAGACGTCATCAGCTTTTCTGGCAATGCGAAAATTCCCCGCGATAAACCTCCGAATTCCACGAAGTTTGGCAATCTAGCAGTTTCTGGGCCAAGCGGTACCAACTCAGCGACAATCGTAAAATATTTAGAAACACTAAAAGAGGTGAGTTCCTTCAAAGCCAGCAATACTCTGGATCGAACACGAATTCGGATACTGGCAAAGAAAAAAAAAACAAAAAAAAATTCTACACAAACAGATGGGATTCCGACTGTCCAAAAAGATCCAAGCGATCGTATAATCCAACATAATCAGGAACATTAGGATTCTGAAAATTAATCTCCATCACGTAAAGGCAGCGTCTAGTGTGCCGTCCAGGAGGTTCATAAAAGACGCTGTTAATCTAGCTCTGATTCAAAGCCCTCGAGTCCATGAAAGAAGAATAGTAGATATTAAGTAGATATTAAGATAATGAGTTCATGTAAGTTGTTCTTCATTCACTACAATTGATAAAACTAATAGTCGCAGTGGTTCAAGGCTCCCACAGAAGAAGTTGTTCTACGATGACAAACATGACATCCTAAGAGCTTCTGTCTTAGTTGATACATATCGAATTCTTTCCTATTACATAGTTCATTTAATGGGTATCTTCGCCTTCAGAATTGATGTTCCAACCGCCAAAGGAAGATCCAACATCGTAACTGTGTGGGGTTATTTTCCTGTGGGAGTACCTGAGAGAAGTCAACAAAAACTTCATGTTCAGCTGCGATACCAACGATACCAACGAAGTATCGACATTACCAACCGAGGTGAGTGTCTTTTAGAATTTTTGAATGAACCAACGTTCACAAACGCTATCAGTCTTGGACCTAACACGGTGCAGTCCAGTAATTTCAGAGAAAATTCATAGCCGGCACGAATCGGAAGAGGCGTCTTTGCATGAGAATATCGAGAGAGAATATCGATATCCCAAAAAAAAAAAACAATTGAGAACGATATTCCCTTGAACTCAAGTCGATATCGACTACTTTGAGGATCCCTGAGCTAGTGGTTAAGAAAAGCACTCAAAGGCTAAAAGATGGAAAACAATACTAGACGGGGACAAAACAGGTCACTTGGGCATCCTGAATATCCTACCTGTAGGACCATCCTCAGAGATGAACAGTGATTGGATGGAACCTAGGACTAATGACGACATTCCATAAAGTGTAATTGAACCTGAACCTGAAGGTGGTCCCAGTGTTCGTAATGGTTCTACACTGATGGGTCGAAAATCGGAATCAGAACAGGTGCCGGAGTGTATGGCCCAGAATAAAAATCTCTGTAGCTATGAGAAACTGGCCAACAGTTTTTCAGGCAGAAATAGTTGCAATAATAGGATCTTTAAATGTCTGCCTCAAAAGAAAATATAGAAATCTGCATATTCTCAGACAGTCAAACGACACTTAAAGCTCTTAATGGTTTTAAATTATGTTAAAAATTGTCTCGGAATACATTTGCTTTTTACGGCAACTGAGTCAGATAAGTTCGGTACAACTGTACTGGTTTCCATTGCGGTCATTGCTGTATAGAGGGAAATGAGCAAGCAGATGAACTTGCCAGAAGTGGCCATACCATTCACTCGTCTAAATCACCATCAACCATTCTGTGGAATTTCTGACTGTCATTTTAATAGTGGGCTGAATAAATGTGAAGACCGGTAAGTAAAAGCAAATTGGATGAGTTCAGCACATTCACTGGTCTTATAACAGGACACCATCCGAGCAAATACCATATTAAAAACATAGGTTTAGTACAATGTCTTGGAAAAAAGGTAGATGGTCGAGTTTCGAGCGACATAGCATGCGCTGCCATAACTATTTCGCAAATAGTGACGTCAGTCGTTGTGTTTATCTTTGATTGCCCACCACATCCATATAAAAATGCTATTTTCAGGAAGTAATTTATCAATTAAAAATGTAAATTTTTGTAGAGCTCCCGCTGAATATGAGGCTAATGTGATAGCGTGAAGTGAATATTTGTGAAATCACGTCGAAAAAGACGGATAAAAGTGATATTTCCATGTGCCATTTTCACTCCCACACGTTCATAGAAACAAACAATGTTTCATTATTTTACCGTTATGAAGTTGATGTTTCGAAGGCCCTCAGTGTCGGTGTGTATGTTGTGAGATAATAATTGCCAATTAATCAAAATTTCATCGAAAATGTTACTGCCTTCGGGAACTAAGCATACGAATGCTCTCTGGATCTTTTTACCACATGGGTAATCGAAATAAGCCACGATATAATTGTCATCTGTTAAAAAACAACCAGTTGAATGATTTCATGAGAATTTTGGCTCAAATTATCATGCAACCGTAAGTACTTTCAACATTGTTTTGTTTCTTCCATATACATTCCATATTGAATGCAAATAATTACGACACGATATTTGGCTTGCCAATACAGATACATTTCGCCTACTGCTCCACCTCTATATGTACCTCATTGAGTTTAGTATAAGATGATATTTGTCGCATTTGTAATGTCGAAAGCGAAACCTCGGAACATTTGTTCTGCAATTGCAGAGCTCTAACAAGACGCAGGCTTCCACACCTTGATCAAGCTACTCTGGAGCCCAAGAAAGTTTAGTCTGTGTCGCCGATCAGGATTATACATTTTATAAAACAGATTTTTCCTGATTGGCACCTATCTCGTTATACACTGCGTTTCACAACTATAGAACCACCCATTTTTTCTTAATGTCCAGAGAATTGAAGTATGTGGTGTAGGATATAACAACTATCTTCATTTAAAAGACTGGCTATTTGTTGTGTTCAGACGCAAAACATTCAAAAACAAAAATTCCAGTGTTTCATAACTATAGAACCAGATGGAAAAACTTTCTCTCTTTTACAAAATTTACGTCAATTTCACATGCATTACAATATGTTTCTAATTCGTAGGTCATCCTTAGTCAACGAGAATGATTTGCTAGTCCCAAGCGTCATGCTGTGTGTTTTTTGTGCAATTTGGTTGGTTCAGGTCAATCACGGAGAGCAACTACGAATTGTACAGTCTACCCAAGCTCAAGCTCAATTCGTAGGTCATCGTTAGTTCTCAATCAGTTCAAATAATCCATTCGGAGTTGTTTTAACCCAGCTGCGTCATGTTGTAGTATGTATCTCGTTCTACGCAGAGGATACTGCTTGTTTAAGCTCTTCAAATCACTCATACGGCTTGTAAGCTGCATCTACTACTCGTACGATCACTCCTCATAAGTTCTTAATAGAGTTTTGATCTGGTAAACAAGCTGACCAGTCCAGAATCTGAAGCCCCTCTTCAATAAAATATGCCTTGACTTTCCGGATGTTATGAATTGATGACCTACGAATCAGAAACATATTGTAATTCATGTGAAATTGGCGTTAATTTTGTAAAGGAGTGAGATTTTTTCCATTTGGTTCTATAGTTATGAAACACTGGCATTTTTGTTTTTGGAATGTTTCACGTCTGAACAATAAAGTTCAAATGGCCAGTCTTTCAAATGAAGATAGTTGTTATATCATACACTATATACTTCAATTCTACCGACTTCTTACATATCTCCGGAAACTCACAAAAAATGAGTGCTTCCAGTCTACTCCTTCATCAATAAACAGTAGATATGCTTGAAGCGCTGTAGAAAAAATGGGGCATACCACAATAGTTAGAATAAGGGACGCAGTGGTTCACACCCAACAGGGGAAAAAAGCCCAAGGCGAAAAAAAATATGCCACAATGAGATTAAGGAGGTGCCCAAATCTTGAGAACGCCATGCAATTGACTGATTTGAATCATTTCGGGTGAATTCACTTGAAGCTGTGATATTTTCGTTACTTCGTGCGGGGCGGCTTCTCGTTGGTACGGGAACACTCAACAGCGAAAATTTAGACTCAAATTTGCTCACTAAACTATGCAGAGCCTGCCGGCTGAAACAATTATTGTGGCCGAAAATTGGAGTAGGCACTCTTAAAGTTGCAACCACCGACTTCGAATTTCGGTAGTAATTTTCAATAATCATTAAGCGTTGCTCGTTCGTGTACTTCACTTCACTTCACGATATTTTGACTAACGTTTTGACATTGACAGATCATTAAAATGTTTTAAGGGTTCGTTCACATAAAGCTAGAGCTTGAGCTTGGGTAGACTGTACACTTCGTAGTTGCTCTCCGTGATAGGCCTGAACCAGCGAAATTGCACAGAGAACACACCGAATGACGCTTGGGAGTAGTAAACCATTCTTATTGTACAAGTTTCGGTGATTCGAACTTCAAATAGTCAGCAACGTCGCCGACCACGTCCTTACAGTCACCAGTGGAAGGGAAAGAATGTTAGTATGATATTCACTGCCCGAAGACCAGAAGGGTCGCCTCTATAGCGGCTCCTTAGGGGCTTTGGACCCACTGCTCTGGTTCTCAATAGTTTCGGACATGCTCCTATAGACATCCGCCATTCGCAGGCGGGGTTTTTAAGGGTTCGTTCACATAAAGACACAAAACAATCGAGTCGCTAATGGATGACCCTTTATAAGTGCTTAGTTGAAACGATATACATAAAGTTGGATATAATAATTATCTTCGTTTATAAGAACGAGGTTTATACCATGTATTGTTTTGGTCAGACGCGAAACATAAATAAAGGGAACAAAACATGCTTCACAACTATAGAAATTGTGATGTATTGGTTACATAATTACAAAATCAACGTCAATTTTATGTAAGTAAGGGTCTAATGTAGCCGTTATTTTTAAACCACAATATAATTAATTCCTCCACAGCGATAAGAACCACAATTCAATTAATAGAAAAAAATGGAAATAATTCAGAAACAAAACTCTGACCCAAGTTTAAGCATCATTTTGCATTGAATCACAAAATAGATTACCGCTATCGTATTTCTCCACGCTCTATTCCACCGTACCTTCGATTGACCCAGTTTAATTTAAACCGATGAAAATAATGACCAAAAGATTGTGACATGCATATATCTAACATACCCTCAGTCTAATATAATGTGTTGGCGGGCAGTTGGGTACATTACGTACTTTCTTTGCCCGAAGAGCAACATCGTCTCTAGTGCTCCTCGAAATGCAACCACCAGTACCCGCACCGGTTGAGTCTGGAGCATGAGCTGTTGTTATACCCATATATCGAATATGTTTGATTTTTTTTCTGAGTTGTCTGATACCGTCGGATGTGTGGAATGTCACTGACTCTTTCAACAGAAATGTAGGTATTCTGTTTTACTATCTCGGTCACCTTGAATTATTAATTGTATATCTGTGAATTCGTGAACATCACCAGCATCACAACATCGATCCTTGCCTCATGCGGAGGTGGGGGAAATTGCTTGAATTCGAGAGCAGACGACAGAATGTGCAGAAGAACTCCCAACAAAATCACCAGAAAAACGATCAAGTAGGAAGTGATAACCCACAATGAACACCATATCTTGCTCGAGGGTATTTTTGGCCCAACGATATGGCTACATGTATGGTGGTTTTTGATTCTTATCAACGCCGCCTCAATGCGGATTATTACCGCTTTGCCAGTCACGAAATATTGGATTCGCGTGACGCGAAGAGAAGTTGAGTGGAAACTGGTTTTTTAAATGCAGCAAAATTTGAATTGAAATTGAACAAAAAAAAATGATTGAATGCACAGAAAATTACATATTACACATGACCTCAGCACAACCTCACCAAAGTGCCGTTTTCGTATGCCAATTATGCATACATTATACATGCCTGTAGCGGGGGGAAGTGTATTGATTTGGCACTCTCAAAAGTGGAGCAGGAAAAAAAAGAAATTGCATAACACAAGCTGGCACTTACCTTTCATCCTCCAGCAGTGGCGTAACGAGCGAGGCCCTGAGGCGAACCACTTTCATACTCTGCAGTGGAAAGAGTTTGCAAAATGGTCCCAGGAACTTTGGTTCGTAGCAAAAGTGCGGAAACAGACGACAATGGCGCCACAGTCGGGTGTTGTGGCTGAAGAGATAGTTGTGTGTCTTGCCAAACTCAAGATAGTTCTCCATATCGCTATAGTCGCAGTTCAGCAAATGCTTGAGATTGTGTATCGCTATCCGGTCGTTCGGAGGGCCCCGTATTTGAACTATGTCAAAGTCCAACAGTGGCTCGTAGTGGTAAAAGTTACCGGGCATCGCATTCAAAATGTCCCCCAAAAAGGTGGAACCCGATCGCCACGTTGTGATGATGATACTCCGCATCGGTTGACCGTTCGTTTCCGGTGTGAGATCGGCAAGCTTGGTGGCCTTGTTATCGTACTGTCCGTTCGGATACTCAAACTCGGCCATTTCGTCTGCTATCCGCGATCGCTGATAGCTGAGGACATCGTCAATCGTGACTGTGGAGTTCTGGGGCGTTGGTATGGGTGGGTACGTGTCGTACGATGAAGCCGCGCTGAATGTTTTCATTCTGGAAAAGAGACAATACAATTTCAGTTAACAGTCAGTCGATTTCTTGATACTGCTGTATTTCAACATTTTTACGACAACCAACACAAATTCAATTGGAACAATGACTACAGCATCAATACAAAGTGTTGTTTATTGAATACCTTTTTTTAAATGGTTTAGTAGTGAATGTACAATGTGCATAACTTTCAAAGAACGTATAAATGCTTTTGAACAGTCGACGTTTAAAGACATCGCTCAAATAGTTTTCACATTCAAAACATTTATGAGCCATAAATAGTGCAATCATATGAGTTAACCCTTTCGTTTTCATGGTGATACGCGCTGGTGTGATCGATGTGCAGATCACACCAGCGCGATATGCATACTTTTCGGCGCAGTGCTCCGTTCATCGGTAGCACTCCGGCGGAGCACACTGCCGTATTGAAACGGTTAACTGAAGAATTCGGACTCTGACAAACAAGAAACTAAAACAACAGCCTTTCAATTTGCCTTGAACTTCAAAATAGCCCTTCTCACTGACAAGGTCGAGCAGTAAAAGTAGCTGTGAATGTAGATTGGTGGCTTTTGAAGATTGCCTGAATTGGTTCAATCATCATGCGAATTTATTGAGTGGAAATTCAACTTTTACACGTTTTTTTGCAATGCAAGCATCTTGTGAATTAAACGTGAGGTTGTCATGAATTTTTAACTCATGTCGCTTGAATAGTGGTACCTTCAAAAAAATCAAGTGATTTTTCCATTAGTGACGCTGTTTACGCCCACGAATTTACTGAGTGATGTATTATCAACAAATAAAAAATAAGACAATATTTCTCTTCCATAGATGAAGGGTTATCAATATATAAATCAATATTTTTATCATGTGTTCTATGTAAAAAAGCAGTACATTCTCTGCAAGTGGGGAAAAATCTTGAGCGAAAATTGTGTCTGATGATACTTTCATATTTTGGATAAAGTTTTGATGGGAATTTAAGGTAATTTACAGAAGTAAGTTATGTTGGGGTCTGGACTAGAGATTGGCAAACCGTTCACGAACGGTACGAAAGAAATAGTTCGCCAAAAAGAGTGAACGAACGGTCACTCTTTTTTAAATAACGGTAGTTCGCCCCACGAACTGATTGCGAGCGAACGGATTCCTAAAGAACTGTTTGCGAGTGAACTTTTTGAGAACGAACTGATTGAAAGTCAACTGTTTGTGAACGAACTGGTTATGAACGAACGAACTGTTTATGAATATAATATAATATAACGAGAACGCTTGTAAGAAAAATAAAACGATATTTTCATTTACGAGCAAAATACATGTAACGCAGTTTACGGATTTCGCTCCAACTCGTCTATGGGATTGGCATGACACTCTCAGAACTTAATGAAACTTTCTGGGCGTGAAGACCTTACCTAAATAAGCAACTTGGCATACTTAGTTTTCTGAAAATTTATCTAGACTAACATATGGAAAGGGCTACATTTTTTTGATTATTTTTAATAAAATTTTTTTACTCGAAAATGGTAAGTCCTACAAAAAAGTGATCCATGGAAGAGTTTTAGGAAAATAATTGAATTTTCAGAAAAAATACTTAAAAAATATTCCTTGATATCCTACACTGAAAAAATTCGATTTCAAAAACTAAAAGTCGGTTTTCTCAAAATGCATGGCAAATATTGTATATTTATATCGAGTTATATAACGTAACAAAAAAAATATTTTTTTCGATTGATGCAAAACTGTTCATGATTACTCAAAAATGCGCAAAAACTAATTTTATATCACCCAGCAGTGTTTATAAACCTTTCTTATGCCCATTTAAGAAAATTTTCGTAGACAAACATGATAGAAGAAAAAGTCTGAAAAAATTTGAAATTGGTATTTATTAGTAATGTAACGGCTAGTAGTTTGGCCGGGTACCGGATAGCTTCAAGGCCTAATAGGCGGATATCTGGCAGTCGGATATTCGGATTTTTATTTGTGAATACGAAACTGGATGACACTGCATTTGTGCATGAAGTGAATAAAGGATTACATTTTAGAAGAAATAAACACACTTTTACATAAAAATAATGAGCTATGAATAAATTTCTCGTTTCCGTGGATATCCTTTAATAGAGATTCAAGTTTTCTGCAAGGAATCTTCAACAGGATTTTTTTCTGATAAGGATTCAACTATTTATGAAAAGATCAGAATTACTTAATTGCAACCTTTTTAGACCCGAGGATCAAGTCAGACTATTTAGGAGTTCTTCAAACGTAAACAGTCAGTGGCAGACAGTGGCAATGTTATTGGAGTACATAAAGCATTTTGCGACGAATAGTCTGAGAGTATCAGCTCATCGTCATCTTCAAGACCTATAAATGAAACAAAAGAGACGAAACTGAATCAAACCTTATACACGAAACTCACGACACACACACCTGTTTCAACGAAGTGGCAAATGAAAATAAGAGTTGCGTTCAGGAAAAAAAGTCCCGTTGCTAACGAAATCGACGAAATGTGAATCACGTTTGCGATCGATTCGGAATTTGGTGGTCATTAAAATCTAACCAGTCAATCGAGGGCAAGGATTGCTAGAGTTTATCTTTCAGTTCCTTGCAGTAGTATTACAGCGAAGACTGTTCTCTGAAGTTAGCCTGGTTTACGGAACAAAGCGTAATCGATTGTCATCATCAACTTCCGAAAATTGATTATTTATTCATCATAATAATAACCACTGGGTAATTTTGAGTACTGTTCATAAATTAATATTATGAGTAAATATTAATTTAATTTAAAATAAAATTTTTAGCATTTCAGTAATCAAATCTTATTTTTAATTGTGGATAAATGTTTTTGGTATGCTATGCTAGCTAGCTAATGAGCTATTTTGTTATGATTTATGCTGTTTTTTTACCTTCGCTGATTTTTTCCGGCCTATTTCCGCCACTTCAGTGCCAATCACTGACATCAGGAAGACGACTACATCGGTTCCTACCTATCAGACTCAACATCTCATGTCAACTTCTTTTACTTTCCTTACGAAGGAAGACGTAACCAGAGATTTTTCGCCTCAGAAAATCTCAACGACGCCAGCTGGGAACCCAGGTCGATCGGGTTGTGAAGCTGTTACGCTAACCACACAACCACTGGCGCCGTCCGTTATATATTAGGCTGTCAAAAAAGTCCTGCGGTATTTCCGCGAGGTGTCGTTGTAAGCGCGTAGTTCTAGTTGTATTCATTGTATCGAGTCATACTATAGCTTGTTGGAAATGTATTTTTGCGCGCTATAATATAGTCCTTGGCAGTGTTTTGTTTGGTTTAGTCGTTCGTGAGTTATAGTGTCGCAAATATGGAGCAAAATAAAGAGAAAATCCGACATATTTTACAGTACTACTATGACAAAGGCAAAAATGCATCTCAAGCTACCAATAAAATTTGTGCAGTTTATGGACCCGATACAGTTTCCATTTCCACCGCACAACGATGGTTTCAACGTTTTCGTTCTGGTGTAGAGGTCGTCGAAGATGTGCCACGCTCCGGAAGGCCCGTCGTCGAAAATTGAGACAAAATCGCTGAATTAGCCGAGAAAGACCGGCATAGTAGCAGCCGTAGCATCGGCCAAGAGCTGGGGATAAGTCATCAAACCGTTATTAACCATTTGAAGAAGCTTGGATTCACAAAGAAGCTTGATGTATGGGTGCCACACACGTTGACGCAAAAAAACATCTTTGACCGTATCGACGCATGTGAATCGCTGCTGAATCGCAACAAAATCGACCCGTTTCTGAAGCGGATGGTGACTGGCGATGAAAAGTGGCTCACTTACGACAACGTGAAGCGCAAACAGTCGTGGTCGAAGCCCGCTGAAGCGGTCCAGACGGTGGCCAAGCCCTCATTAACGGCCAGGAAGGTTCTGCTGTGTGTTTGGTGAGATTGTCAAGGAATAATCTATTATGAGCTGCTTCCCTATGGCCAAACGCTCAATTCGGACCTGTACTGCCAACAACTGGACCGCTTGAAGGTAGCACTCATGAAGAAGAGGCCATCTTTGATAAACAGAGGCCGCATTGTCTTCCATCAGGACAACGCCAGGCCACACATTTCTTTGGTGACGCGCCAGAAGCTCCGGGAGCTCGGATGGGAAGTTCTTTTGCATCTGCCGTATAGTCCGGACCTTGCACCAAGTGACTACCACGTGTTTTTGTCCATGGCGAACGAGCTAGGTAGTCAGAAGTTAGCCACAAAAGAGGCCTGTGAAAATTGGCTATCCGAGTTTTTTGCCAATAAGGAAGCGAGCTTCTATAACAGGGGTATTATGAAGTTGACGTCTCGTTGGGAACAAGTCATCGAACAAAACGGCGCATATTTGACTTAAAACAGATGATTGTAACTAATTTTATGAACAAATGAAAATTCAAAAAAATACCGCAGGACTTTTTTGACAGCCTAATATGTTCTGAGAAATTGTGGTTTTTATTTCCAACATCCGCATAGCAAATATTGACCGGATAGGCCGGATATCCGTTTCATCTCTAGTATCAATGTTTATTTTATAGTTTCTATGTTTGACTTACTTTATATCCAAATGGAAATTCCTCTGAATTTGGTCTTGAAGCATGTTCAAAGTTATGCTAAAAGTTCGAAAAATTTCATAATAATACCAAGTGGAAAGTTCACCCAAGAATATCAGGTTGAAGGCATGTGTACTTCATTCGTGGACAAATTCTCAAAAGCAATGTACAAAACAATTCGTACATTGCTTTTCCACAAGTTCTTTTTTATCAAAAAATAAAATTGAGATCCAAAATGAAAACTACCGAAGCTTCCTCATTTTACGGTACTTATTTGTTTAAAAACTTACTAGAAACATTTATTCAAAATAATTTGTACTCCAAAAACTATTTCTGTATTGTTTATGTTTACATCTTAAAAAGTTACGTTATATCGAGTTACATTATATCGAGGTTGCTTTATATCGAGGTTGCCTTATATCGAGGTATAACTGTAGTTCAGTCCTTATATGGTACACCATAGAGGTGTATTTTTCACCATAGATCATGGTGAAAAATGCACCTTTTTAGTTTTTTCACGCCATTCTTATTAGCTTTGAGAAAAAAATAAGAAAAAATACTGAAAGTACATCTTACTAAGGTGTATCGATCAATATTTTCAAACAAGTTTTTCATCAAAAAATCAAAAAAAAAAATTTTATTTTAATTTTAAATTAATTTTTTATTTTTGTTGATTTTTAGATTCAGTACTACCCTAGTATTTCTTCCTACGTCTATTTTAACTATATTTGATTTTTTTTAGAATTTTTAGAATGATTTTCGTGGTACAAAAACATTCTATACATTTTAAGTCATTTCGAAATTTTGAAAAAAAAAATTATTTTGAGACCCAATTTTACTCTAATTTTTATTGGAATGCGTTCGTATGTGTTGTTTTTTCCACAGGTTGCGTATTTTTTCTTGAATTATTTGGGCATTTTTAATTTATTTTGTATTTATTTCAGTACTGCTCTGATTTTTATTTAAATTTTTTTTTTCATACGTCTAAATTTTGTCGGTATATTTAGAGCATTGCGCTGTACAAAGATTTTTTTCTCGTATCTTAAAATATATGAGATTATCTTTACATTGGATTTAAATGGTTTACCAAATTCATAGGAGTCAACAGTACGATAGAACTCTGTGAGAAAAAAAAGTCCTTGTGGAAAGATCATTCGGATTAATGAGAAGAACACTTAAAAAAATCCAAATAACTATATTTTTTTCAAGATTTCAAAAAAATAAAAATAATAATGCAGACAATGAAGAAAATTATTGTTGTGTCTCGCAATGCTTTTAAAAATTCAGGAAAAATTACGCCACATGTAGAAAAAAAAACACATACAAACGCATTTAAATAAAAAGAAGAAAATGTAGAAAAAAAAACACATACAAACGCATTTAAATAAAAAGAAGAGCAGAAGTGGGTTTCAACGTTATATTTTTTGCACCGCGTATTTAATTTTTTTTATTATTAGATTTTTTTGATGAAAAAATTGTTTGAAGATATTTATCGATACACCTTAGTAAGATTGTAGTATGATTTCAAATCCCATTTCCAAATCTCATTTCAAATCCCATATTTCATAGGCCATATATCATTCCATAACCCATTTTTTAAATCCATCCCCAAAACCCATCCTCATAAGCAGTTGATTGTTTCTTAATAAATGACTCATGCGTAGTCACTTCGATTTACAATTCCCATGAAACATTCCTCAAGCACAACTGCATTATTTAGTTAATTGCTTTTCCCCACATTCATCCATAGAAACAAGCCAACGTGCGCTGACGATATGAATGTACTCTTACATCATATCGCGCGCAGCTAAAGGCAATAAACCAGTAGCCAAAACAAACCTAGTTCTATTCTGATGAAATACGCGACCATATACAAAGTCGTCGTGACACTTTACGATTTCCCATGAAATCGATATGCGCGCTTACGAGTGCAGTAAGCATTATTATTTCTTGACCCCATTCACATCGAACACTGCATTCGATTGATTGGCTATTCCCCTTTGAAATCAACTTGGCTCCTCCCAGTGAAACTCTACACAAATTGTTGTAACTACTAGCTTAGGACTTTAGTAACCAGTGTTAAGGAGTTCTAGAGACTCACGCCACGCGATAGGTCGTGTTGAGTTTTCTTCAGATAATTTAATATAAAGAGTATCGTGTCTTTGGTACCAAAAAAAAATGAGAAATAAAGTGTATAGAAGTTATTTGATGTTGACCGTGTTTGTGAACTAAAAACAGTTGATGACAACCGTGAGTTGAGAATGGGTAGAAAAACGTTTGATGGCGACCGTGTTTTAAAAAGAATTCATGCAATCTTCGGATGCGAGTGCGATATGATAGTGCTCGACACGTAAAACGAGCCACAGGAAAAGCGATCCGATGTAACAGCTCTAGATGTGCGACGGTATTTGAATTCATCGGAAAATCGGCGGAATTCCAGGAGATCCAGTGCAATATTATTGAGGATGAAAGTGAGCAAGAGTACTGCGGTGCAAGAGTGAAATGAAGTTCGCTGATAAGAATTAGTAATCGAAATTCTTGGTGTGGCTGAGTGAAACAAAGCAAGAAAAAGTGTGTGCAAAACCAACCAGCCGTATCACAACAATGTACTAAACTGTGATAGTAAATGTGAACCCAAAAATTGGAGTGAACAAAGCATGGACATTACTGATTATCACTTCAGAACTTTTTTTATCGCAGTGCGAAACGGTGCCAGAAAAAAAAAAAGCAGCTAACTGAGTAGTGAGAGAAACAGTGCCAGAAGAAAGACTAACTGTATCGCAGTGCGAAAGGGCCATGTAAAAAAAAAAAAAAAAAAAAAAAAAAAAAAAAAAGTCAGATAACGGACTGTAACAACAATTACCGAAGTGTCCAGTGAACAACGACCTGTGCAATGAACATGGAAAAAAGCTGCCTAAGAGTTGGCTCGCAAGTGCTCCTTGGAAGGCGAGACCACTGCCAGCAGTAAGGAACTGGCAGGCGGGTAGATAGAAAACCAAAAGAGGCGCAGAAGAAAATTCCCGGCGAAGGCCATCAACTAGCAGCAGCAGCGTGAGCAGCAAACAGATGAGCAGCAAATCAACCTAGACGGTGGTCCAAAGGAAGTTTTCAAGTAAATGATTAAATCTTTTTTTTTATCGATTACGTCTGTAGATTATATACGATGAAAGTTCACTTCAGAAATTTTTTTTTTTAATCAAAATGATATGATGAAACAAGAGTGAGTTATTTGAAAAAAAAAAGAAGACTAAATAAATGAAATGCAAGTAGATATTATACAATTAAATAATTTTTATCATTCAAATATCATCAAAGAATTAATGAAATAAATTAATGAAATAAATTAATGAATCACGAATGTAACACGAATAATAATGAAACTTTAAGGAATTCGAATATGAACTAACATGGGATTGTTTAGCTCTAAAAAGGTAACGAATACTGGAGATCCACAGGTCACAGTTCTAAATTACCTTGAGCAGCATTCTCGATTCCATGAAACTAATGAAGTTATATTGTGTGTGATTTTAATCATCACACTATTGCTTGCATTAAACAAAGTTTACAAACTGTATAAAAATTGTACGCGGACAGAAGCTTTGAGAGCCGCTCGAACTATCGCTGGTCTACAGGAAATAGCATAAAAACACATATGCGTATATACATTTTTTTTTCTCTTCCTCTCTCCTCCTATTTAAAAATAAATTTAATCTTTTTCTCATCAATAATTAAATACAAATAACATACAAAATGATTTCGGAAGTCGAGCTCAAAGAATTTCTAGAATTCCTAGATGAAGTAGGAAAAGGTAAAGGAACGGGACCATTTGCTCCATTACAAACGAGCGAAGTATTCAATTCTTGGGAAGAATTGTTAACTCGAATACGTGAATTGCCTGGAGATGATCCAATTACCTGGATAGATTATGAAACTGGCAAGAGATTACACCAACAAAATGAGAAGTAGGGTGTACAAATTAAACGAACAAGTTCTCTTCAATGGATCGACTTAGAGAAATCGAATTCCATTTAAAGAAAGAATTTCAAAACCTAACCAAAAATAAACTTCGACCTAGGACCTTACAAAATATTGAAATAAAAAGACAGCAAATACAAGAAAACTTGGAGGAATATAGAATAGTTTTAAAAACATTCGAATTCAGAATCAATGCATCTAAGTGGAATGAAGAAGTAGAAACCTACGGAGCATTGAAGGTAATATACCAAAAGTGTATAAAATTACTTGACAATTCTCAAGTTATACAACGAGAATATGACAGTGAGCCGGAAACAAGCGAAAAACCTCCTGGCTTACTCCAATATTTGAAACCAGACACTGAAGACTCATTGTTAAGAGTGCGCAGTGAAATAAATCTGGTCAAGAGAAAATTTAAGCTCAAAATACTAGCAAAAATTGTAGTTTGGTATCTAAGAGCAAACAACAAAAAGATAATGGCGTTAAGTATTAAGACAGCTGCTGAACTAGCAACACTTATACCCACCTATGATGGAAGTCCAGGTGGAGTAAAATCCTTTATTGATTCCAAACAATTCTGGACAGAATAATAACAAGTACTTAAACCACAATATTAACCATAGAAATTCAATGATGACCGATCGATTCAACCAGAGAAATTATTCTCAATGCGGATATCAGAATAGATACCCAAATAACAACAGAAATTTCAATCGGAATTGGCAACAATATCCCATTAACAGAAATTTCAACCAAGGGTCACAACAATATCCTACTCAAAGAAATTTCTACCAGAATAACAATAGAAATCCTAACGGAACTTACAATAGAAATAACATTCCAGCTAGGATGTACGCTGTAAATCATCAAAATATTCCTCGACGGAACGCACATACTAACAATAATCAATTTTATCCACAAATTGAATCGGATAATAATTGCCAAGCTTTGGTACCATTCAATAACAACAATACAGTACCTAACCCCAACAATCAAACGACGCAATCAGGAAATTACAATTCTGATTATTTTTTAGTCAACCAGTAACAATTGAACGCAGATGTCGACTAACTGGACAATTGTTACGGTCAGACTCACCGATTTTGACAATAAATTTAAATGCATCAAACTTTATTCAGGTCAAAGTGCACATGACTGGAAATAAAGTATGCAACCTAATCATTGACACCGGTGCAGATATTTCGTTGTTTAAAGCACGAAATATTCTCCCAACTCAACCTGTAAATAGTAACAATAAAATTAGATTAACCGGAATTACGGAAAACAGTGTAGAAACTTTAGGTATAACAAATACAGCTATGTGTTTTAATAATACTTTAACTTTAAATCATGATTTTCATCTAGTTACCGCAGACCTACCAATACAAGCAGACGGTATACTAGGAAGGGATTTTTTAATAAATTATAAGTGTTTAATAGACTATGAATATTGGCTACTTACCTTTAATATAGCTAATGTACAGATTTCAATACCAATAGAAGATAATTTAAAAGAAGGCTTCATGTTACCAAGCCGTAGTGAAGTAGTTAGAAGGATACCATATTTAAATATTATAGAAGATATGGTAGTTCATTCGGAAGAAATTTATCCAGGAGTTTTCTGTGGAAATACTATAATTTCACCAGCAAAACCCTATGTAAAATTTGTAAATACCACAAACAAACCTTTGTATATACACTATTCAGAATTTAAACCTACATTAAGTATTTTAAATAATTATACAATACTTAATAGTAATAACAAAAATAATAAGAGATTCGATGAAATTTTTAAAATCATAGATACAGAAAAAATCCCCATATATGCTAAAGACAAGTTTAAAAATTTAATTGCTAGATATCAAGATATATTTTGTCTCCCAGAGGAGGATGTGACTAGAAACAATTTCTATTCACAGAATATTGTTCTTAACGACAAAGTACCTGTATATATTCCTAATTACAAGACGATTCATGCTCAACATAATGAAATAAATAGACAAGTGAATAAAATGTTAGAGAGTAATATAATCGAACCCTCGGTTTCACCATATAATTCACCAATTCTTCTTGTACCAAAAAAATCTTGTGACAATGACAAGAAATGGCGTTTAGTTGTCGATTTCAGACAACTGAACAAGAAAATTTTAGCAGACAAATTTCCTCTACCAAGAATTGATGATATTTTAGACCAACTTGGAAGAGCAAAATATTTTTCAACTTTAGATCTCATGTCAGGTTTTCATCAAATACCTTTGGACAATGAGTCTAGAAAATTTACAGCATTTTCAACACAAAATGGACATTATCAGTTTACGAGATTACCGTTTGGATTAAATATAAGCCCAAACAGTTTTCAACGCATGATGACCATTGCAATGGCTGGTTTAACTCCAGAAATATCCTTTATTTATATTGACGATATTATCGTCACGGGATGTTCAGTTAATCATCATATTTCAAATTTGACTCAAGTTTTTGAACGATTAAGATTTTATAATTTGAAACTTAATGCTCAGAAATGCAAATTTTTTAGCACTGAAGTTACCTTTCTAGGTCATAAAATAACAGAGCATGGCATGTTACCAGATGATTCTAAATTTTCAGTAATTCAAAATTACCCAATCCCAAAAAATGCAGATGAAGTCAGAAGATTCGTTGCATTTTGTAATTATTATCGAAAATTTGTACCAAATTTTGCATTGATTGCAAATCCACTTAACCAACTTCTAAAAAAGGATTCAAAATTCAGATGGACAGATAATTGCCAAAACGCATTCAACATATTACGAAATTCATTAATGTCACCTAGATTACTCCAATATCCAGATTTTACGAAGCAATTTATATTAACAACAGATGCTTCAGACATTGGCTGTGGAGCTGTATTGTCACAACAAACACTAAACGGAAATTTACCAATAGCATTTGCAAGTAAAACTTTTACACCTGGCGAGAAAAATAAACCAGTTATTCTGAAGGAATTAACAGCCATACATTGGGCTATTAATTATTTCAAACCTTACCTATACGGTAGAAAATTTTTAGTACAAACAGACCATAGACCATTAGTTTATCTGTTCGGAATGAAAAATCCAACATCAAAATTAACCAGAATGCGTCTTGATTTAGAAGAATATGATTTTTCAATTGAATATATATCAGGAAAATCGAATGTAGGAGCAGATGCTTTGTCGAGAATAATAACAACTTCTGACGAACTAAAAAATTTAAACATATTAGGAGTAAGCACGAGAGCAATGACTCGTAACATAAAAAATGATGACAGAATAGTAACATCAACAGATAAAGAGATTTCTGTACCAAGAGAACTTGATCACTTCTCTACGTACATGACAAATAATCCATCAGAAACCAACAAATTAATTAAACTTGAAACAAAAGTTGACAAAAATGAAATAAAATTTATATTAAAGAAAAACAATAAAATTATTGCGCAAGTGCATCAAAGAATTTTAAATGGGAGTCAGACATTAGAATCTGCACTTCTAAAAGTGGAAGAATCAATGATTAAAATGAACCAAAATAAATTAGCGCTCTCAACTAAAGATGAAATTTTTAAAATGCTATCAATTGAAAACTTTAAAACGTTAGCAAATGCACGAGTCTATTTAATAGAAATTATTATTTACAATCCACCAACATTTTTAACAAAAAGGGAAAATATTCAAAAAGTATTATACAATTATCATAATACCCCTACTGGAGGACATATCGGACAACATAGATTATACCTTCAAATAAGAGAGGTGTACAATTGGAGCAATATGAAAAGATCGATTGCAGAATTCATTAAGGCCTGTGAATTATGCAAACGAAACAAAATCATAAAGCATACCAAGGAAAAACAAGTAGTAACTACAACTTCATCTTATCCATTCGAAATTATTTCCATAGACACAGTTGGACCTTTACCTAGAAGTCACAACAACAATAGATATGCAGTTAGTGTCCAATGCGACTTGACAAAATATGTCGTATTGATTCCTGTGCCCACAAAAGAAGCTAATGTAATTGCTAAAGCATTAGTAGACAATTTTATTTTGACTTATGGAACATTTCTAACTTTACGTTCTGATCAAGGAACTGAGTATAATAACGAAGTCTTTGAGCAGATCTGTAAAATGCTTAAAATCGAACAAAAATTCAGTACAGCTTATCACCCTCAGACGATTGGATCGTTAGAGAGAAATCACAGGTGTTTAAATGAATACCTGAGATCTTTCGTTAATGAACATCAAACTGATTGGGATGAATGGTTAAAATTCTATGCTTTCAACTATAATACAACCCCACATTCAGACCATGGTTTTACACCACATGAACTCGTTTTTGGAAATAAAGCTAAACTACCACAGGAATTATTCAAAAATGGAACAGAACCAATATATAATTTTGAACAATATAGCAAAGAATTGAAATTTAAAATACAACGTTCTAACGAAATTGCAAGAGATAAGTTAATAAATCAGAAAGTTCAAAGAGCAACCAATACTGAAAACAATTGTAACCCAATTCATTTAAATATAAACGATAAAGTTTATTTGAAAATAGAAAACAGAAGGAAATTAGATCCTTTCTACGATGGACCATACATAGTGCAGGAACTATTAGATCCTAATTGTAAAATTTTAAACCCTAGAACAAACCATGAAAAAGTTGTACACAAAAATAGATTAATAAAAACATAAACAAGAAATATGACAAACAATTTGTATTCCATTCCAAACGAATTTTTTTTAACACAAAAAAAAAAAATTTTTTTTCCCTATAATTTCAAAAATATTTCAATTACAAGAGTATAGTAGTTAGTTAAACTTTTAATTATCCTTAATATCTTGGTAACTGTTTAAAATTACATTATTTATTAAGTATCTTACAAATCCAATATATATATTTAAAAATATTCACATGAACTTTCGAATAAAATTTATATCAATGAAATAAAAACTATATGTATCAAACTTTGTAACATTGAGAGAAGCCAAGGAACAATTATTTGAAAACCAGAATACTAAGAATGATTTCATTTTATTACATCATTCTCCCGAAGAGGGATGGTGTAGTATGATTTCAAATCCCATTTCCAAATCTCATTTCAAATCCCATATTTCATAGGCCATATATCATTCCATAACCCATTTTTTAAATCCATCCCCAAAACCCATCCTCATAAGCAGTTGATTGTTTCTTAATAAATGACTCATGCGTAGTCACTTCGATTTACAATTCCCATGAAACATTCCTCAAGCACAACTGCATTATTTAGTTAATTGCTTTTCCCCACATTCATCCATAGAAACAAGCCAACGTGCGCTGACGATATGAATGTACTCTTACATCATATCGCGCGCAGCTAAAGGCAATAAACCAGTAGCCAAAACAAACCTAGTTCTATTCTGATGAAATACGCGACCATATACAAAGTCGTCGTGACACTTTACGATTTCCCATGAAATCGATATGCGCGCTTACGAGTGCAGTAAGCATTATTATTTCTTGACCCCATTCACATCGAACACTGCATTCGATTGATTGGCTATTCCCCTTTGAAATCAACTTGGCTCCTCCCAGTGAAACTCTACACAAATTGTTGTAACTACTAGCTTAGGACTTTAGTAACCAGTGTTAAGGAGTTCTAGAGACTCACGCCACGCGATAGGTCGTGTTGAGTTTTCTTCAGATAATTTAATATAAAGAGTATCGTGTCTTTGGTACCAAAAAAAAATGAGAAATAAAGTGTATAGAAGTTATTTGATGTTGACCGTGTTTGTGAACTAAAAACAGTTGATGACAACCGTGAGTTGAGAATGGGTAGAAAAACGTTTGAAGATGTACTTTCAGTATTTTTTCTTATTTTTGTCTCAAAGCTATTGAGAATGGCGTGCAAAAAAAATGAAAAGGTGCATTTTTCACCATAGATACTATGGTGTACCATATGAGGACTCAAATATATGATACTACTGCCAAAATATTTTATTCAGTACCCTATACAATATTTTCCATACAGCTGGTGATTTGCTTTGGGGAACTTCCTACTCCCTTACCCAGCCAGACCCTCTGGAAATATAAAAACAATATTTTTTGTACCGCGTAACACTGAAAAAAATCACACATATCTAGAAAATTCGTAGGAACACGTTGAAATATGAATTAGAGTAGTACTGAATCTCTAAATTCTAAAGAAAAAGTTTTCAAAATTTCAATAAGTTTTTTGGTACTTAATTTTTTTATGAAAGTTTTTTTTAATTTTTCTTGATACACCGTAGAAAAATGCACATTCAGTATTTTTTTTCAAATTTTTTATCTCGAAGCTCTTGAGGATGGCGTGAAATAAACGAAAAAGTACGTTTTTCACCATAAATCTTATGTTAAACCACATAGGGGTTCAAAAAAACCGCTAAAATTTCTTATTTAATATCCTATAGAGTATTTGCCATACAGCTGGTGATTTGGTTTGGGCGCATTTTTTACTTCCTTATCCGGCCAGGCCTTTTTTTTTGTGTACAGTTATAGAAAAAAATTATAACAGGTAGAAAAAGATTAATGGATGCTAAAGTTTTCAGTTTTCAGCTTTTTTGCAGTCAAATACAATATGTTTCAATTCAGAGAGCAACGACAGCTCTCAAACAATAGTCATCAATAGCTCGATCGGTCGGTCAGGTATCGAATAGTTGTTGTAGATTTAGGTATCTATTAAGAGTCACTGTAGATATGATAATAATAAATGGATTGTATAGATACCAAAAGGATGAATAAAAACTCTGCAGTTGTTTGAAAATTACCAGTCGCCCCGGCAGCAAATTTAAAGTGGCGGAAAAGAAATACCATTATTTTGTTTCTGCGTAATCATCAGAATTCAACAAAGAAAAGTGTGACATTGTTTAGCAACATGAGTAAAGCCGAGATCTCCAGCATTTGCAAGAATTGCAAATGCAGTGCTGGTATTAACCCCTTTCCCGTATTATCTAATACGTCACACATCAAGTGATTTCACTACTCTGCTGAGCGTTCTAGCGCCCTATGTTATGCAAGTACACCACGAGTGAGACTCGATGTTGTAAATCCGTCAGTTACATTATTTTATTTTGGAGGTATATTCTCAAAGATATATATTTTCAATTTAATGTGTTTTTTTGTTCAATTCCACGTAACATTCATATACTTCCTGATTATCAGAAAAAAAATCTGGGGGATGAATTAAGTAAACATAAAATATTCTAGTGAGGGCAAGTTTAGAAAACAGTTTTTTCGTTACTTTCAATCCATTGTTTGGTCTATTGCGTGTTATCGTGATGGCTCGTATGCTTGATTGTTAGTGAAAATGGTGGATTTTGGACTCTGAATGAACCATTATGAAACATGATCTCACATGGACCCTGTGTTTTGTGCTAACAGACTAAATTTCAAAAATATAAATCCGATGTGAATAAAAAATACATTCAATCCAACGATATCAATGAAAACCTATCTATTGATGTTGGGTTCCAGCTCATATTCTATGTTGTTTTTAATACCGCTGAACGAAAGAGCCTAAAAGCGGTTCAAAAGAACTCAGATGAACGGTTAGTGACTGAACCATTGATCGAAGTGAATTGTTCGGCCCATCTTTATTCTGGACTATTGCTTCTAAATATTCAAACGACACCGAGTATGAATTTTCATTAAAAAAAATAATCTAAAATTGCTTTCAGGACTGTCAATTTGATAGAGAGTAAATTGCTCCACGAATACGGATGAATTATTTTGACGTGTGTTTTGCGACAAAGCAAGGTTACTACATTAGTCGAACGGATTTAGGAATGCTAATGTCGATTTCGATCGAATCGTGAAATTCGAAAGAGTTCCAAACCAATTTATCACCTTGAATAGCAGATGGAATATGTAAAAGGCGTTTTAATTGAGATTTCACCAACGACACGATCACAAGCGTAGGCGGGTATCCAATATATCAACGAAGAAATACTAATAATGGCGGACAATCATTCACGAATATTAACATTGCATTGAACGATTGAATTTAGTCGAACGGATTTAAGAATGCTAATGTCGATTTCGATTGAATTGCAGGCTTTATTTTGTTGTATTTGTCTCTGCCTGTAGATGAATGTTACGGGGAGAACTTTTTTTTCAGACTTTGAAGGAAAATGGGAAAATCAGTCAACTGATGTATTCTGAAGTAGCATCGTAATAGGCTTCATTTCAACACCATTTACATGTATCGATACAGCCTATATTTTATAATACTGAGCATTTTCGAAAAGAGTGGCTATCATAACCAGTGTCAAAATGTTTGCGTTAGTAAATTTCGTAAAAAACCAGCATCGCGAATTTTTCTGTTCTTGATGGATGAAAAAAATGAACTTTTATGCAGAAATATTCATAGAAATTCGCATTTAACTAGTGTTGGGAATTTGAATCATGTTTCGACGCATGATTTCAGACAAATACAGCAATAGTTCACAAACTGGGTTAGAAGGACAATCCAATTCTGGAGCAACAATATAAAAAGACCATTTGACCAACTGTTTGCAAGCTCTTTTCTTGGTGCAAAGAGGTCAAAGTTTTAGTTTTTTGAAAATCGAAAAATCACCCAAGGAGGAGTAAAGGAAATCGGGGTTTGGAAAAAAAATTCATGATGTCAAATGTCTTAAAATGGCATGAAACGTCGAGATCTAGTGTCATCTCGAAATTTTTTTTTGTCAAAAATCGGCATTCTGCGACTTAGTTTTTTATCGGAGTACGAAACGAAAATGGTTTCGGGTGCCAATAAAAATAGAACTTGCTACTTGCTACGAAATGTTGATTTGCACGATAATATACCTTATGCAAAATATTAGCTCATTCGGACTTCATTTACTGGTGTCACAAATGTTAAAATTTGAGTTTTTTGAATAACAAAAAATCACCGAAAATCGAGGTTTTAAAAAAGAAAGTTTGGTGCCAAATGTCTTAAAATTGCATTAATCGTCAAGATTTACAGTTATCTCGATTTTTTTGTTTTGACAAAAGTTTTTCTTGGCGCTTGGTCGTTTTTCTGCCTGATTTGTTCGTTTTTCGTTCTTCTGATTGAATTTCGACAATTTTTTTTTGAGATAACTGTAAATCTCGACGTGTCATGCAATTTTAAGGCATCTGGCATCAATTTTTTTTAAAACCCCTATTTCCAGTGATTTTTTGGTTTTCAAAAAAAAAACAAATTTTAACCTTTGTGACACCAGTAAAGGAAGTCCGGATGAGCTAATATTTTACATAAAGTATATTATCGTGCAAATCAATATTTCGTAGCATGTTCCGAATGAAAAATCGAGATAACTATTTTTATTGGCACCCTAAACCATACTTTTCGTTTCGTACTCGGATGAAAAAGTACGTATGCCGATTTTTGACAAAAAAATTTTTTTCGAGATGACACTAGATCTTGACGTTTCATGCCATTTTAAGACATTTGGCATGAATTTTTTTTTCGAAACCTCCGATTTCCTTCCTTTCTTCCCCTCTTGGGTGATTTTTCGATTTTCAAAAATCTAAAACTTTGACCGCTATGCGCCACCCTCCCATAGGTCCGATTGAGTTGAAATTCGGCATAGGGTGTATTTTCGATGTGGTAAACATTTTGTATAGGGTAACTTTTTGGAATTTTAGGGTTGATTTTTTCCCATACATTCATTGGCACCCTAATGTAGATAGTCCCTTTTATGGACCTTAACGTCCGAAGATACGAGGAACATATCGTATGCATTTTTGCTGTTCGGAATTTGAGTCGGTGACATATTTTTAGTCTTTCGCCATGAATATTCATTTGCAAATTAATTTTATTGTAAAGGGTGTGTCACATCAAATTGCATCACAGAAAAAACGCTGTAGAAATTCGTCCAGTAGACCGATCCTTTTGAAAATTTTAGACAGTAAAATAAAAACTATTAAACAACTTTTGGCCTCCGATTTGACAACTTTTGGGTTCTTCCGGAGGGCCTGCTTCATAATCGCCCAATATTTCTCTATTGGGCGAAGTTCCGGCGTGTTGGGCGGGTTCATTTCCTTTGGCACGAAGGTGATCCCGTTGGCTTCGTACCACTCCAACACGTCCTTTGAATAGTGGCACGAAGCGAAATCCGGCCAGAAGATGGTCGGGCTCTTGTGCTGATTCAATAGTGGTAGTAAGCGCTTCTGTAGGCACTCCTTAAGGTAAACCTGCCCGTTTACCGTGCCGGTCATCACGAAGGGGGTGCTCCGATTTCCGCCAGAGCAGATTGCTTGCCACACCATGTACTTTTTGGCAAACTTGGATAGTTTCTGCTTACGAATCTCCTCCGGAACGCTGAATTTGTCCTCTGCGGAGAAGAACAACAGGCCCGGCAGCTGACGAAAGTCCGCTTTGACGTAGGTTTCGTCGTCCATTACCAGGCAATGCGGCTTCGTCAGCATTTCGGTGTACAGCTTCCAGGCTCGCGTCTTCCCCACCATGTTTTGCCTTTCGTCGCGGTTAGGAGCCTTCTGAACCTTGTATGTACGCAGGCCCTCCCGCTGCTTGGTCCGCTGGACGAATGAACTTGACAAATTCAGCTTATTGGCGACATCCCGGACCGAACTTCTCGGATCACGTCTAAACTGCTTAACTACGCGCTTGTGATCTTTTTCACTGACGGAGCATCCATTTTTGCCGTTCTTCACCTTCCGGTCGATGGTTAGGTTCTCGAAGTATCGTTTTAGTACTCTGCTGATCGTGGATTGGACGATTCCCAGCATCTTACCGATGTCCCGATGTGACAACTCCGGATTCTCGAAATGAGTGCACAGGATTAATTCACGACGCTCTTTTTCGTTCGACGATATTTTTCCAAATTTACGAAAAATTGACAGTGAAGCATGGCCAACGTGATCTATACACTCTCTTATCTGATTATAAGTGAAAGCTGAAGATATAATTCCTAAAAATTAAATTTCTACAGCGTTTTTTCCGTGATGCAATTTGATGTGACACACCCTTTAGCCAAATGAAAAAAGGTTCTATTGTATCCAAAAATCAAACTAATTTCGCGAAAGAGTAACATTTTGAGTAACGAGACACTTTTTTTTAAATTCTTTATTTGAGAGGCTTTCAGCCTCCTGGGCTGGTTCGCCTCTGTAGTGACGGTAGTAAATATTGCCGCAAGGTACAACAACTTACATAAAATGTACATAAAACATTAACGTAAAATGACTACATAGACTGGACCTTGAAATGACGACGAAAGAAGAACGCATTAAAACATTTTTAAATAAATTGAATAAAAAATACTACAGGGTTTTCCATTTCGGGCTTCCGAAAGTATACAGCCCTGCGCTGACAACCGTTTGACATAGCTGTCAACCAAAGCGTCATATCGTTAGTTGAATGTCTGCCATTTTACAATATGGATCGTTTTATCGCTAATGTAGTGCGTAAATTCGAACAAACTGGATCCGTAGCGGATGTTGTGAAACCTGTGCATCATCGTAATGTGCGTTCGGCCGAAAATATTGCTGCTGTTGCTGCCAGTGTGGAGGATTACCCGAATGTTTCGATTCCACGGCGTGCTCAGCAATTGGGCTTGTCAAACACATCATTGTGGCGAATTTTGCATTTGGACTTGCACCTACATCCATACAAAGTCCAACTGGTACAAAATTGGAGCGTGGTGACCATGGAATGCGTCGGGTATACGTCGATTGGGTGAACGAACAACAGCAGCAAAATGTTGAATTTTCGCAACAAATTTTCTTCAGCGATGAGGCACATTTCGAGCTCGGTGGCTATGTGAACACCCAAAATTTCCGTATATGGGGCTCAGAAAATCCACACGTGATTGTTGAGAGGCTATTGCATCCGCCAAAAGTCACTGTTCGGTGCGCATTATGGTCTAGTGGAGTCATCGGGCCGTATTTCTTTGAAAATGAGGACGGCGAGACGGTAACTGTGAATGGTGAGCGCTATGGCCGCATGTTAACCGATTTTTTTTTTGCCACAAATTGAAGATATGGATACGGATGACATGTGGTTTCAGCAGGACGGCGCCACGTGCCACACAACACGACCGAACATGGCCATATTGCGAACGAAATTTGAGGGACGCATAATTTTGCGTTTTAGTGATGCCAATTGGCCGTCCAGATCATGCGTATTGAACCCGCTAGATTTTTTTTGTGGGGTTATGCGAAAAACCGTGTCTATGCCAACTCTCCGCAAACTCTTGAACATTTGAAATACAACATTCGTGAAGTTATGACCGAGATACCGCCCCATATGTGCCGAAAAGTCATCGACAATTACCTGTTCCGGATCAAGGTGTGCGAGGAAGCCCTAGGTGGACATTTGAATGATGTTGTATTTCGGACATAATGGCATAAACCAAACTTTAATTTCAATTTTAATTTTTAATTTTTCAAGTTTCATCGAAATTCGAATTCTAAGTGTGTTTTATTTCAATTTACTTTCGGAATTTAAAGTTGGAAAACCCTGTAGTTTTACTCCAATTGCTGCTTGCTTGCTGGACCAGATGGTAAGGATGTCCTCGGATCATGGCTCCAGGCCAGTGGAGAGGAAGCCGTACCGTTGAAGATGCCGAGAAGTTCTTATTCCCCTTCATCGTGGAGGGGAAGGAACAAGGATCTTCGTGGCTGATCCATTTTCCACGCGTTAGACTCTGAAGAATAGTTCGGCATCTTTTAAGTAGTAGAAAAGCGCTGGTACTTTCGCTGGTTCGTCGCTTAAGATATCTCGCACGCTCCCGCTGATTCCATAAAGATTTCACAGATCGTCGTATTTTGGGCAACCACTGACGGCCTGTACCCATGGGTGTTTGGACCTAGCCGCACCGATGGCATCAATGGCACTTGCCGAATCGGAGACGACCAGCAACGGCTTAGAGGACGGGATTGTGGTTGCCTCTAAAATGCCGGCCACCTCTGCCGAGAAGACCTGGCAGATGTCCGCCACTTTTTTGCTTGAAATCAGTCTGTTATTACCGTCGCTTACCCCAAATGCAACTCCTGATGGTCCTTTCGAGCCGTCCGTATACCTGATTTCGTGGAGGCGGTATTTTTCTGCTATGATGGCCTTGAAATGTTCTGGCAGACCGGCTGAGCTCACCCCGGCTCGGAAGTTGTTCCTGATACTGTTCTCCACGAGAGTCGTTGGGAACCTCCAATCGTTCGCCCCAAACCAGGATTGTTTTGCCACCGGGGGAAGTTTGGAATGCACCACCCGCTGCAGGATCGTGTTGCTAAGGGCGGTCAAGTGGGTCTCCCCCCTACCGCTGGTTTTCGACAAAGAACTGGCAGTCCTAGATATGATGGCCAAGTCGATGATTAGGTCGAAAGGGGGTTCCCCAATTTCAACGCAGACAGAGGCAGCTGGTGTTGATGACAAGAGGTCGGAGACAGTCCGTAGTGCCTTATTATAAATCGGTGCCAGAGTTTTTGGGAGCTTGTCTCCGGCCAAACACGTCAGCTCGAGGCCATAGGTGAGGCGGCTGCTGATGATAGCTTTTGCCACCCGTAACCGGATCTTCCTGTTGTTGCTCCGGTGCGGTTTGGAAATGGTTTTCAGAAGGTTCAACCGGGTGGCACAGCTCTTCTTAACTTCCTCGAAATGGCGGAGGAAGCTAAGTTTGTGGTCGACCAGCACTCCGAGGATCTTTAATTTTTTTTCGACGAGGAATGTATTCTTTGTATAGATGGATCCTGGAAGTGGGACCCTGATGTCCGATGGCGTTGGTAGCTGCCTGTATCCTGATGCGTGGAATCCTGTGGATATCACCCATTGCTATCAGAAGAGTGTGGTCCGCGTAGACGAACACGAAGACACCCCTAGGCAGGACCTGGAACAGGCTATTTATGGCGACGAGAAAGAGGGTGACGGCTAGAACGGAACCTTGAGGTACTCCTGTCTCCTCGTGGAAAACTCGGGAGCTGGTGTTCCCAATTTTGACCTCAAAGGTTCGGCGTGTGGCGAAGTTCTTGATGAATTGAAGTAGTTTACCGTCAACACCCCAGTCTGCCAGAGTTTCAGCACTAACGGGATCGATGTTCTGTTGTACACCTTTTCCAGGTCCAGTACTACCATCTCCATGTGCTGACGGTTCCTGTTGGCTTCGGCTATCACGTCTCCGAGGGTCGCGAAGTAGATGTTGGTGCCCATACCTGGCCGGAAGGCGAACTGCTGATAGTCCAATTTCCTGTTTTCGGACAGAAAGGTAACCAGGCGTCTGTTCGCCATTCTTTCCAGGATCTTGGATACACAGGAGGTTAGGGAAATTGGACGGTAGCCTTTGCAGTTGTTGCGGCTTTGGCCGACCTTAGGTATGGGTATTACTAGGCTGTGTCTCCAATCCTCGGGATATTCGTGTGTACTCCACAGGTCGTTAAAGATGCTGAGAAGGACGGACTGTCCGAGCAGGGACAGTTGTTTCAGCATCTTATAGCCGATACCATCAGGGCCGGTTGACTCACCTTTCGCGGAACGTAGGGCGACGGAAAGTTCCTCGATGGTGAAATTCCGGTTGAGAGGATTATCAGGACGACTCATGGGGACTATGAAGTTGCTGACCGAAGTGATTCCCGCTCCCTGTCGACGGATAAAATCGGGGTCATATTCGGAGATGGAGGACAGTCGCGCAAAATATTCTCCGAGCGTGTCCGAAGTATCTACAGGGTTTCTGAGGGTTTTACCGTCCACTTGAAGAATAGGGTTGTGTAGTCTCCTCTTTCCATTCAGCGCGTTAACTCTGCGCCAAAGATCCGCCGAGGACTGGTTCTCGTTGATGGACTCAAGAAAACGAGTCCAACTGTCTAGTTTCGCCTTCCGGATTAATCGACGTACCCTGATGTGTTGCGCTCGATATTTGTTCATGGCCGCTTCCTTCATAGGGTCTCCGAGTGGTAGTCGTTTGGCCGCACGGAGGAACTTCCTCCGCTTCCTGACCTCCCCTTTGATATCCTCGGACCACCGATGCAACGTTTTTTTGCCCGGAGTGGTCTTCGTTTTTGGAATGGAGGCTTCGGCTGCCTCCATAATGATTTTGTTGAAATTGGCGATGATGGTCGGGTTGTCCCTAGTTAGCAGGAAGTCGGAGGTTGTTTGGTAAGCAGCCCAGTCAGCCCTTTCGAAGATCCATCTGGGTTTTCGAGTCGTTAGCGGCGGCGGGCCGTTGAAGCTAATGGTTATCGGGTTTGTTCCACCCTAGCCTATCCACCAAGTTAAAACTGGTTGCTGAAACATCAAAGGCTGTGTTGCTGGTGCCTCTACTGAAAGTATCCGTGCCGTCGTTTAATACCGAGAGCTCCTGCTCCTCCAGGAGGTTGGCAATGATATTCCCCCTGACGTCTGGTGTTTGCATTCCCCAATTGCGGTGATGAGCGTTGAAGTCCCCCAAAATGGCTATGGGGTCCTCCAAGCCCTCTAATGCCTCAAGCAGCTTCCGTCGTAGTTCCGGGATTGTGCCACACGGCAGGTATATGGATATAATGGTGATTGGAATAGGGGCCTCGATTCGGACTGCTATTATTGGTAGCTCAGTGGAAATTTGTTTCCGGAGATGGGGAATATTTCTTAGGACGCCCAGTGCAACGGAGTGTTGCAGGACGGATCCCCGCTTGGTGTGCCAGTGAAACTTGCCCCACGGATTTTTTGGATGTTTGTTGGGGAAATTCGATTTACCTCTTGGAGTGCGATGATAGACGGGCACAATAACGAGACACTGTTTAATGGCCAATAAAGCTTAACTGTTCGGAATTTGTGACAAAACGGTACATGGTTTTCTTGTAAACTGAAGTTTTTTCTACATCAGGTATCCAAAAATTAAAGATGTGATTTTTATCGTTTTTATAGTTTTTTCAAAGTTAAATTTTTCAACCGTTGGTCCGAAAAATAAAATTTCACCTTTTTTCCAAAAATACAATTTTTAAAAAATTCATAACTTTTGAGCTACTGGACCAACTCAGATGTTCGACATATAAAATTGAAGTCAATTAGCTGAATATTATTCTTCTTCTTCTTCAATGGCACTAACGTTCCTAGAGGAACTTCGCCGTCTCAACGTAGTATTACTTGCGTCATTTTTATTAGTACTTAGTTGAGATTTCTATGCCAAATAACACGCCTTGAATGCATTCTGAGTGGCAAGCTCTAGAATACGCGTGATCACAGTGCAAGTCGGAGGAAATTTCTTTGACGAAAAATTCCCCCGACCAGAACGGGAATCGAACCCGAACACCCGGCATGTTAGTTATGACGCTAACCACTCGGCCAAGGGAGCACATTAGCTGAATATTAAACTTGCAAATTTTCCCTGTTCCGTTTTTGTGTCCAATAAGCTACCGCAAACAAAACAACTCAACTTTGGAAAATTATAACTCAAAAACGAAAAAAACACATCTATCATTTTTAGATATGTTTTGTAAACAAATCTCACCTTCGAAGAAAAAAATTTAAAAAAATAGCGTTCTTGGTTCCAAAACCATGTAAACTATGAAATAGAAATACAATCAATTAATACGAAAACAAAATCCAAATGTTCGCGAGTATAATGCGGGCGCTACACGATTCGTCCAACGTTTCACTCGAATGTTGGACTCAAACATTTGACTCGATGAATCGTCAAATGTTGTGACGAATTTGCTGCTACACGGTGAAGTGAATGTTCGATTCAATGCAATCGGTCCAAACAATCGGCGAGTATTTGGATCGAATGTTTATTGTTTTTATTTACCATCAAAAACGTTAGGAAACTGAATGACGATGCGAGTATTGAAATTGCTGCCGTAGCAATTGTATTGATATCGGGCTGTAAATGAAAAATGCTTCAAATCAACATTGTTAAAATACAATATTTCGCCGAATATTTTTAACTTTAAGAATCAATTTCATAGTTCCTTCACCTAAAACTTGTGAACAAACCAATCTGTCAAAGATAGATTCGGACGAATCGTGTAGCGGTGTATCGGATGTCATCGAGTGTCGAATCACCGAATGACAAAAATCCTTTGACTCGTGTCACTCGCGTTGGAAGGTAATCCACAACGAACGGATTACCTTCCAACGCGAATATTCGACACTCGACACTGGAGGTTTGTAGCTCGTCAGTCGACTACACGATGCGTCGAATCATCGAGCGTCCAGCATTCGAGCGTGTTCGTAGCATCGTGTAGCGCTGGCTTAACATTTTTTCAAAAAAGACTAGCTAATTGGTTTAATTTGATATATCGATCATATGAATCGATCCAGTAGTTCAAAAGTTATGATTTAAAAAAAATGCATTTTCACTGTTCGGAATTTAAGACAAAAGTGTTAGGAATACGAGTCAGTGACAAAAATGGTGTTCGGAATTTGAGACAAATGTGATTAAACATATTTTTAGTTTTTCACTAAGTCAAATAAAAAAAGAAGGCTCTATTGTATCCAACAATCAAATTAATTTCGCGAAAAAGTACCAATTTGAGTAATGAGATACTATTTAATGGCCATCAAAGCTTCAGTATTCGGAATTTGAGACAAAACGGTACTTATTCATTCGTACACTCATTGTGATGAAAACAACCTTATGTTACCAACAACACGCATCATCACAAATCACATATGCAAACCGGTTAAGGGTACCGTCTCGATCGTTCAGATTTATTGAAATATCGTTTCAGATTGATAAGAGAGACTGACAGAATGACATATTACACACAAGTGAAAGGGTTGAAAGTTGTTTGATTGCTACATTCAACTATACCTCATTTGAATACTATTTGTCACACGAGTGTGCATTGAAATGCTGAACGCCTAAAGTTGTGAAGAAATACTTAGAGGATAATCACCCCTTTTCTATTACAAACTAGTCTAGAAATGTACCAGGTAACCGCTCATATGTTGCGACGACGAAAACACCATTGCCATTCACTTTCAATTACAGTCCTATGTGAGCTTGGAAATCCAACATGCTTGGCTGTGTCTGCATGAGGTGTTTCACCTAAATCTATGAGCATAGCAAAATCAACTTTCGTTTCTGCACTGAAACCGAATACCAATTACGCTATCGTGTCCATCAAACTTACCCATAGAATTTGTGCGCATTCAGCAGACGGAGATTGGCATTGCGCTCCCGCGGCTTAAAATACTCGGTCGCATAATTGTTGGACGTTAGCCGGTGGCTGGCAAAAAGCAGCAAAATACACAAACCACTGACGGCACAAACTCCGATAAGATTTATGCGGCGTGACATTATCTCCCGTTTTTGTTCGCTTACTTTCTCCATATACAGAGTAGAGCAGAGCTACTCCCATCCACATTTAACTTTTGAGCTTTTTCCTCTTTTAAATTACTCTCACAATTATTTTCCCTCGGAATTAACTATTTCCAGTTCACAATAGCTTTATCAGTATCTGATAAGAATGACTAGTTACACATATGCATTGCAGGTTCACTTTATGAAAAAACACACCCTTTTAGACCGATAAAACAAGATTGTACCAATAACTTTTTGTATTATAAATCCGTTCTAAATTTCACCTTGTCCACATTCTACCGTGCCATTACCATCTTCAAAACACAAATTTGGCCACACAACCCGTCACACCTTGTCATCATATCCCTCAAATAGAATTTCTCCCCAGAAAGGAATTAGGACCACAGGCAAAACCAATAGGTATACTGTATGCACGTATCCAATAATAATCAAGAATTTGGCCTCGATATTAACAACACCAAAAATCAATCTTTACACAACACGCACGAATGAATGCCATACGAAGTGCATATAATTGTTCGCGACGACGTTGAATACGCGACGTATGGATGTGAATTGATTGTGCATTTCGTTTCCAATGTTTATATTTTCCATCCATTTAACTTCCCCGCCAGCGACAGTAACATTATGACAGCACGAACCGTCAAGCGGCGGAAGAGGCGGGCAAATGCTAATTATTTTTCAGCGAGATGAATAGAGAGTTTAAGCAGGTGGGTCAATACGCAAAAATTAGTCTGCGCGCATCCTGAAATCAATGGCATTGCAAAAATCTATCCCCTCACTTAAGGCAGTATTCTAGTCTAGAAATTTGAAAAAAAAAAAATTCTTTATATTTCTGTAGTTTAGGCGTTCAAGAATATACTCTAGAAAGGACCTGGTACGGCCATAACAATGAACTTCAAACGCATTTTTCTCGAAACTAGTTTTTTCAAACTGGCGTACACGATATCTCAAGTTCTACTGAGCCGATTCATGTCGAATTTTTATGAATACAATCTGCAGGCATCGCATGAACCTCTAAAAAAATAATATCTTTCAACTTTCACTATTTTTAAAAAATCGGGAAACATAAGAAAAAACGGTTTAAACCGCATTTTGTTTTTCAAACGGCGACCATTTTATCAAAAAATATGTTTTTGACTTGTCCGAGGTTCATGCGATAGCGGCATCTTCACTGATTCAGAATCTGTTCGATTTTTTTTTGTTTCCGATGAACAGAAGGGCTGGAATCGTGTACGCCATGGCACAACTTTTTTTTAACCCTCTCACTTCATTCACATTTTAACCCTCTCACTTCACTAGACGAAAAAGGAGAAATATAAACAAAAAGTATCCGATTTGGTTTAATCAAAACATAAAGAATCTAAAAAATAAAAAACAGGAGGCACATAAAATTTATAAGAAATACAAATCTGACGCCAATCTCGAAAAATATCTGAACATTTGTGAACAGCTCAACTCAACTGTTAAAATCGCTTTTGAAGATTACAACTTAAAAACAGAGTCGGACATAAAGTCTAATCCGAAAATTTTTTTTTAATTACATAAAAACAAAATTAAAAAGCAATGGTTTTCCATCACGCATGCACCTTGACGATACCGTGGGGAATGACCCAGAAAAAATTTGCAACCTCTTTGCAACATTTTTTCAAGAAGTTTATATTGAAACAGCTGAGGAGGACCGAGATCGTGACTTCTTTGCATTTCTTCCAGAATTTCCATGTGATGTTGGAGTCAGAAAACTAACTTACATTGAAATTTTTGACGCATTAAATATGCTTGATGCCTCAAAACGGCCTGGTCCTGACGGTATTCCACCGGTTCTTATGGCTCTTTTATGGCACTTTTATGGCTTTTCAATAAGTCATTGGAATCAGAAAGGTTCCCAAAAATATGGAAAAACTCTTTTCTTGTACCTATATTCAAATCCGGTAATAGATTATCGTGGAGTAGCAATTTTTTCTTGCATTCCAAAACTCTTTGAAGCAATAATAAACCAAAAACTTTTTCAACACGAATTACGAATAAACGACACGAATTACGAATAAACAACACGGTTTTTTCAAAGGACGATCAACAACAACAAATTTGCTGGAATTTGTCACATTCACTTTGAATGCAATGGATAATGGTAATCAAGTTGAAGCTCTATACACTGACTTTAGTAAGGCTTTTGATCGTGTTGATATACCATTACTGCTTCTTAAACTTCAAAAAATAGGGATAGAAGTCAAGCTATTGAAATGGCTAGAATCATATTTGACTGACCGCACGCAAATAGTAAGGTTTGATGGGAAAATTTCAAAACCAATATTTGTTACATCCGGAGTTCCTCAAGGCTCTCATTTGAGGCCACTTATGTTCATTTTATTTGTTAATGACGTTTGCGTGTCAAGGCACTAATCTACGCAGATGATATGAAGCTGTACATGGAAATAAAGAATGATGAAGACTCTCAAACATTCCAAAATGAAATAATTGGTGCACTAAGAGTTTATTACAGCTCAATGTTAGGAAATGCACTTTGATGACTTTTACGAGAAGAAGAACACCATTGAACAATGGTGTTAAGCTGGGAAATCAACCCATCAGTAGATGTCAACGTGTAAGAAACTTAAGCGTGGTCTTATACCAGGGACAGACATACAGCTGTACTTGCGTTGTAAGAGTACAGCGTTGTACAGGTACTTTCGTACCATGACAGACATACTTTGGTTATACATTGTACCGTATGTCAAACTGACAATCAGAATTTTTCCAATTTTCACCACATATTTCAATGAAAAAGGTTTTTATTTAGCGTCTAAACTATTAAACACAACAAGCAAATTTCCATTCTGAGTTATTAACTCAAGAGAAAGTCAGTGAAAAGAATGTTTGCCAAGTGTTTTGATACGATTTGTTCATGCTACCCACCACTAACCGTCTATGGCGCTGCGCACAGTACAACTGTAGCCATGTACAGCGGTAAAATAGGTCGGTACAGGTACAGCGATTGTACCGAGTTGCTTGCATGGTTCTAGCGCTGTACATGGTGACAGACATACAATTTTCGAAGTACAACGCAAGTACAGCTGTATGTCTGTCATAAGTATTAGATTCAAAACTAACCTGCGTTGACAATTATAATACAATCATCCATAGAGCAAATAATATGTTGAGTTTCATTAAACGCTTTAGTTACCATTTCCACGATCCGTACACAATAAAAACATCGTATATAACATCAGATCAGATCAATTCTCGAATACTGTAGTATTGTATGGTCCCCCTACATAACTTCACACGAAGACAGAATTGAATCTGTACAAAAACAATTTCTATTATTCTATTATGCACTTCGTAAACTATGCTGGTCTTCATACCATCTCCCTCCATATGAGGCACGTTGCATGCTAATCAATATGAAAAGCTTAAAAGAACGTCGGAACTCTGCCATGATTCTATTTATTATTGACATCATATCACAACGAGTGGACTCAGAAGAAATATTAGGAAACCTAAATTTTTACGCAAGGATTAGGCACCTGAGAAACCCTAACATTTTCTACATAGATTACCGTATTCAGAATGCATTGGTCTACAATTTTGATTGACGACAATAAAAATAAATAATAAAAATATTCCTTGTTTTATTTTTTAGGAGCTCGAAAAAACGTCCGAAATTCGCGTCTCTACACTAGAATACCCCTTAACGTCTGCATATGCAATGTCTTCGACGGTAGACATTTTGCGTTACGGTAGCATTTTTCGTAACAACAAAATTCTTGTGGAGCTTCATTAGCTTTCCATTGAGTTGGAAGATTCGGATGAACAATATTTGTTTATTATTTCACAATTTTCGTCTAAGTCGTACATACTGGTTTCTTAAAAACAAAACCTTTCATTCCTTCAATAACTCTCCTGTACTCGCGTGCAGAATAATAACATGTATACTCGCGCACGGTGTCACAGACCGAAAATTGAACTTCTCTGTAATATTGCTATTGTATATTTACTAGGCTTTGTTCATATTTATTTGAAGAAGAGAGTATAATTGAATGTAAAACTTCAGAAAATATGTTTTCTTCATCTTAATTCATTCATCTTAATACTAATCATCTAATTCAACCTCCTCAATGCAGAGTAATTTTTAATACTCCAACATAAATGATGAAATTCGACTTTTTTCCTGTTATTAATTGAAAGTAAACAACTAAATATAATTCATGAAAGTATAAAGAGCTATAAAATAACATAAAAACGTATATAAAAAAATATCCCCGAAACTGTAACTGTGAAAAATAACCATAAGCCACCGATTATAGTTTACAGTTCACAATTCTTCCACAAGTCCATTTCTTTCACAAGTGAGTATATATATGACCATTGCATTTAGCGAATAACTATACGAAAGTCAAACATTTGCTTTTTTCGTTTGCACGTATGAATATAACAACGTATAATAAATGAATCCGTTCAATCCTACGACCAAAAAAGACTAAAACTAAATAAGAATAGACCGGTTATGATCTTATGCAATGCATATTCAATAAATATTCCCCGTCATTATTTAATACATTTCATTGAACAATATTCTAAAATACGAAAAGCATGGTGCATCCGTGGCCGAGTGGTTAGCGTCTCACATTATCATGCCGGGTGTTCGGGTTCGATTCCCGTTCTGGCCGGGGGATTTTTCGTCAGAGAAATTTCCTTCGACATGCACTGTGCCCCTCGGAGTACATTCAAAGCGTGTTATTTGGCTTAAGAAATCTCAACTAAGTATTAATAAATGACGCTAGTTAATGCGTACGTTGAAACGGCAGAAGTTCCACAGGGAACGTTAACGCCATTCAGGTCAGAATCATTTATTGCATGTTAAAACCTCCACATGCCAAATTTCGTTTCATTAGCTTGATTAATTCTCGAGTAATGCAGAAATTAGTGTTTTATTTGTATGGCATTTGTATTACTATGCTCAATGAATAGCGCAGACTCTCAATAGGGGAGACCTCAATTGAGGAGCATACAAAAATAAAAAATAAAATGTAATTATTAAAATGTTTGTAAAATATGTAATTATTATTATGCATTGTGATAACGTGATTGATACAGCTCGTTTAGAATTTGAACGCGAAACGACATTCGAGTAATTATTTTGCAATTATTTTTCAAAACTTTTCGCAATAAATTGTTTGAACATTGACAAAAATTAAAATAAAATTAGTCTTCAAATTGGTAGTGGTAGTGGTAGCGATGAAAATACCGTTATTCCATTCTCAGGTCAGATGGCCTGCGAAAACAAGATATTTATGGAGAACTTGGATAGTTTCATGATATTGAAGATTTCTGATACCTTTCCCCTTCTCGTCACTGTGCAAAACTCCTGTCCCGGAAATTGCTTTAAGTCCGATTTTCCCAACTTCGGCCACCCGAAGGTGCTGCTGAAGCTGAAGACGAAGATAGAGAGAAAGGCGGCATAACCGTTCCGTGCCCTGGGCTGAGAAATCGGAGCAACCTACCAAACGGTGCAGGAGTACCTGGCCAAAATGGACATTTTATCAGGAAGCGTCAGTAGAGAGCGATCGTGTCTGAGCACCTGGAAGGAGCGACTGATGGTGTTGATGAAAAACATCTTTCTTGCGAAGCGCGACGTCGAGACGAACCCTACTTAACGCTGGACGGCAACGACTGGGAAATACATCAAATATATGACATTGAGTTATCGAAGAAGGTTCTTCTGTAGCCGCTGTTCCTTCCTTCAGGGCTTATGGTGAATGAAGAGATATACAGTACGAAGAATCTGTCCGAAGTCAAGAGGTATCATGCCAAGAAATCACTAGAATAGATGGACCGACTTGAAATAAACGTTCTACCGAAGATTGCTAACCCTCCCAACGTCCCCCACTGCGACCAACAGAAAATTGTTGGGTGGACCTCAAATAGAGGATCTACTCCAATAACTTCGTGATTGAAACGGAAAACCATTTGACCGTCAAGGCTACGAAAGAGTTGGAGAACATGTAGACATCCATATTTTCAACTGTCATGCCTAAAGATCCGGCCAGCTGTTGTAAGACGGCCGCCCGGCAAAGTGTCGAATCATTTTCGTAAAAGCCCTTATAAATGTAAGAAAAGTTGTTCCTTTGAACTATCTTTTGTTTTTTTCATCGTCATCCAAAATTAATCTATTTTTTAATGCAGTATTGCTCTGGCGGCTTTCCTCAGATTCTATCAGGAGTGGTTTTATTCAACAATGAAACCGATTAATATCGGTTGCGCTCGGATAAGCACAACGTCATGGATGATTCAAAAAGTTTAAAAGTGCAAACTTTAATTTAAGGGACGAGGAACGTGGGAAGCCATCAAAAGTATTAGAAAATCCCTGAAAACATATGAAACTGCTAAACGTTACCGAAAACAATTAATCGAAATCAATCGTGTTCTGCTCCAAAATCGTCCGGAACATCAGAAGCAACAATACAAAGTGATTTTTCTTGATGACAAGACAAGACCCGGATCACACCGAGCAAGACAGGCCAAAGAAATGGTTGAGCTGTTCAATTGGGACCAACCAACTAACGCATGCGGCTTAATCACCAAATTTTGACCCTTCCAGTTTCGTTTTTTTTCATCGATGGGATACGCACTCGATGGGATGCTCTTCAAATCTTATAAAAATGTGCGAAAATGGCTCCATAATTGATTTAGCTAAAATAACAGATGGATTTTTATGGTGAGGCATTCATTAATTGTCTGACAGATGAGGAAAATGTGCAGATTCTAATGGTCATTACTTTGAATGAAATTTTAACGGAAAAAATCCGGTTTCATATTTATATACTTGGTATGATTGAAGACATGATAATTTCCCCCTATGAGGCATTATTTCTCAACTTCCTATGTTGCTAAGTGAATATTTTATTTAATAAAGAAAACAACATTTATTTTGGGAATGTTGAATTATCTATTTTTACAATGATTTTGTCTTGTTTCGTTTTGTTTCTTGTTTTAATTAAAATAATTTTGCTATAATCTTTTTCTTTTTTTTTGGTTTTGTTGTTCTTTTTTCATTAATCTTTTTTCTCGCCACGAAGTAATACTTCCTGCTCAAAACGTTTATGATTTGTTTTAAATTTTCGTTAAATGTTTTCTTTTTTCTCTAGCCTCCAACGGTTCGAATATCGCCAAAATGTGTAACTGTGTGGTATGACGTGTCATTCGTTACCGATCGATGAATCGAATAAATGATTTCAATACGACACATTTCATATATGTAATCGAAAATGAAAACAAGTGAAAATGACTATTATATTAGTTACTAGTACGAGAAAATTTGCCTAGAAAGCTTGTGCTTGTACAGTGAGAAAATTTATCGAAACTATTGTGTCGATCATTCATTGATCCGGAGAAAAATTCCGCAAATATCGTCCACAAACATATATCCTAACTCAGGCACTTTTCTCCTTCTTCAAAAACTAATTACATACATCTGGTAATGTGTTTCGAATTTAACTAAGAAAACTCGAACATTACACTCACTTGCGACACCTAAAGATTCACTAAATAGAGGGGGGAAACGATGAACAAAAATGGAAAGGAGGAAAAAAGTAACACATACTGTTTCAGTGTCCTTACAGTTGCGCCCTATTTTCACTACTTTAGTTCAAAAATCAGTACTAAACTGTTACTTTCACAAGCTTACGTGGAATTCTCCTCTTCACACAATTCAGTTTTCGATTTTTTATTGGGTGAACATTTGAAACTGTTTTGTTCGGTTCTTAATATTATTTTCTTTTACGATGATCTCATGATTTCATATTCAACAATTCTATCTACATCGTTTGTTATGTCAAAACCGTATTATGTTTAAATATTGAATTGATTTCCTGTTTTTTTTTGTTTTTTTGAAAATTCTCTTCACTCATATAATTTTGTTTCAATTTCGCGCGTTTGTTTCATTATACTTTCTACGAAGATGTGTGTTGTCCAAATCACACTCGAAACGGAATTTTAATTATGTACCCTGTAAAATCATGGTATATTGAATCGAATTTCTGCTTTCGTTTTAATTTTGATTATATTTTTGGTTAAAGAAACTAATGCTTTAGGTTTTGTTTTGTTGCTATACGATTCGTTCCCGACGCGAATGTAATACAAAATGGTAAGAGAAACGTTTTTATTTCGTTTTGTGCTTGTGCATAGAAGCGGATTGCGAATTAATTGAGTTTCGCACGTTTCCGTGTGTTGTTTTACCGAATGCACCATCCGAAATTAACGTTTGGCGTAGGGAAATATAGATCAAGTAGGTTGTCTTCCTTCCAAACAAAGTTTCTCACGAGTTTGTTGCTTTTAAATTTTAATATTATCACTAAAGACGACTAACGTTTCAGGATAATTCTTTGGCAGTAGTTCTCTCTATTGGTATGTTACTCTTTTATTTTTTTTTTGGTTTCTTATAAATCTTCCTACAACCGTCATCAAAACTATCTAAAATCTATATTTACACCGATTTTGTCTGTGTTCAATGGAGTTCACATGCCATTTTATTTGCGTCTGTCCATTTCTCATTTACTGAACATTCAAAAAACTAGAATGTGTCGCGCTATGTATCATTTTAAGTTTCTGATTCTCCACCACGCTTTTGTTAAAGCGCTCATTTTTTTTCTATTTCGCTAGTAAATTGCAAATAAAAGATAACGTCTGTGTTTGTGTGTGTTTGGGAAAGACTGAACATGTTTGTTTGTAATACTCATTTATTCATTAATTTGTGTGAAAAGTAATCGCATAAACAAGAGATTGAGATTTCTTTTTTTTTTTGTAAGTTACAACTATTTGCCAAAGTTTACCAACTATTGAGGTGGCCATCGCGGTGCTTCTTATCGCTAAGAGTATCGTCGTTGTCTTAGTTTTGAACATTTGCGGGTCCTCAATGATGCCATTGTGCGTTTGGAAAGAGCTCTCGCACCGCGGGAGCTGCGTAATTAAAATGGTTAATACTTTCCCCTTTTAAACGATACGACTCGATTGGTTATGTTTCGTTTTTTTCTTGTTTTTAAGTATAATTTGTCACTAGAGTTTGTTTTTTTACTTATGCAACACTTGACAGGAAGTGTTTCTAATTGTTTTTATTTGAACACATTTTCCTGAGGAATTTCGTCTCGATTAGTTGGCCCGTTCGCGGCATTTGTTCGATTGTTATCTTTCGGCGCTTAAAGAAACCTCCAGTACCATTTTGATAATTGGTAAACTTTGTCTTCACTGCTGCAAAACCTGTCATGAACGATGGTAAAAATTGATAGAGTTGTGTAAACAATAGTTCTGTAAATGTAATACTCTCCGTTTAATTAGGTAGAAACTGTAGTTTGGGACCATTTTAATACCGTTTGGTTTTTTTTGTTAAAACACTAGCGAGCTTATGATACATTGTTTTTGTTTTTAGGAATTCAGTGTGTGTTAAGGAGAAGCACAGTGGGCGAGTGAAGCATTGAGACATTTCGGATTTTATCTGTTTTACCTATTTATTGTCTTTGAACGGTACGTGAAATCAAGGAAAGTTACTGATCAAAAATTGTACTATTTCAAACCAAAATCATACATGCGACAGCAGGAACGAAACTACTTTATTGTCAAACCTATCGTTATGCGTCACATCCGAACGAATTTCAACATTTTCTTTTGTTTTGAAAAGAAGTGGGCGAATCAACTCGTTCGCTCTCTGTCCCCGTAATCCAATCTGTATGTTGCGCTTTCGCATTTTCTTTTATATTCTCAATATGGACGGCACATAAGATAAATATTCCAAAAACTGACTCAGCTACGCACCATAATTTCGTTCTACGGAGAGATTACAATGTAGATGGAAGTACAAACTGAATCTAAATAGTTCTATAAAATAGTTTCACTGGGACGGATGTAGTGTAGGTTATGTTAGTTGGAGAAGTATTCAAGCGCTAAGCTTCCTTACTAATGTACACGTTACTCTGTATGAACCGTAAATAGAAACATCTCATTGGCATCAAACGCTTCCGAATTGACTTTCCATTACACTGTCTCTATTATAAAGATTGCTCAATTGTCATTGCAGTTTTCACGATCCTTAAGCAGAATTCTGGTCCTAAACTCAAGTCAGATTTTTTTACAAGTACATTGGCGCATTAACTACACATCTGTGGTAACAAGCCAACATTTCTACCCTTGAAAAAAGCAACATCTTGTTTGCCCACTGTGCGAGAGAATTGCAGTAATAACCAAAATGGATAGCAATAACATTTGACTAAGCCATTTTCCTACGCGGTGGAAATGATGACATAGCTAAAGATATGTCAATTTGAATAACAAATAATCACCTTCGAATATGTGTTTTCCATCACAAAGGTGTATTGGGAAAATGTTTACCACACATTTCTAACTTTCATAAATTGCGTTTTTCTTCTTCTTCTTCTTCTTCTATTCCCAACTCTAGCCTCTAGGTATTTTCGCATGGCTTTAGCAAAAATCGTCCGCATTAGTAATGATATCTACAATTCTCATCTTCTGTTATATTAAAAAAAAACTGTTGACTAGTTTGCTCTGCTATGTAGTATAAATATTTATGAAATTATACACTTCTATGTTTTTTTCCTCATATGTCAGTTCAAGTTTAAATAACTAGTTATCCAAAACGTTCTTGTTATACTTTTATTACTTTTACTTGCTCAATTTATTACTTTACGAAATCTTCTGATTGCTAAATTAATATAATTTATATCTTATTGTTTCTTCATCCTCCCGCACCAACTTCGAATTCCCATTTGTTGTAACAATGCACGGTGCATCTTCTAGCTACTACCACCAGTTACTCCACAAAATGGGTGTGAATGCATACTTCTATGCGTTTTCAGAGTTTCGGTTTCTTCTATATACAAAAAGGATTTGATTTTGTTTGATGTCTAATTATAATATATATATACTCGATCAGCTCCTTTTCTTCATGTATTTGATCGCGTCTCTCTTCCGAATTATATACTCGCGTAAATATTTCTAAATAGTTGGACAATGGATCTGACCAGAGGAATGGAACTTGAACTAATTTAATCCTACGTTGTGATCTACTCTACTGCATTGATGTTTCTGTTCTTTCTGATTACTCATAGCGGATATACTTGAGAAAGTTCTTTTGCACTCATCTTCCCAATAAAAATAACCGGTAAAATATTTGTTGAAGACAATAACCTATCAAATAAATCTATCTTGTTCTGTGAACTTCTCGCACATCATTACTCCGAACGATAACTGCTGTGTGCAAGGTACTAAAATGATGCATCATTTCATCTCCTATAGACCGTTTCCCACTGGATAGAAGAGAACCAAGACAAGATGTAGAAAAGAACAGTACCTCTATTATCACGCACTGGAATAGTCCAGTGATCGGTTCGACGGTCCCGGTATGGCATCGTCGTCCAGGACGAACGTGGGACTTTGCCGTGACGTTGAGGCAATTGGTTGATAATGATAACCCTGGCGGTTGCGATGATTCGATTTTTGCATATTACCTAGGGTAGGACGCTGATTATACGATTGGTCGGGACGTTTCACTAGAAAAAAATATGAGTCTAGTAAGAACCAATCCTCCCCACGATATTTTGACCCAATCACATACCTGGTATATAAGGTTTCTGATTACACATTGGTGTCACGCTATCACCCGTTTCGATTTTGTTGTTGTAATTCCGATGATTCGTTAATTCGTTCGCAGCTGCATTTGTGTTATTGTTATCGGTAGAAGTGTTGTTAATGTTATTAGTTAGCTCGTTACTACAAATAGGACTAAGTTCGCGCTCCTCCAAGCACATGTCGCTGTAGTCGTCGATCACGTGACGATACTGGGAGGGACATTTCGTAAGCGCCGCAAGAATCACGGCTTCGATGGAGCAAACATAACCTATTATCTGCAAATGAAAACCAAAAACAAGTTCACAACCATTTTCAGCACTCTTTCCCCTACATCCATTCCTACCGCTGATATGAACAATGTGTCCTTGGTGTGCTTCGGCACCCACATAAATTCCTCAGCAAAGAATACCATATGGATTAGCAATGATGAACCAACAAGAAATAATAAACCGATTGTCAGGTACATCCATGCATTCTGGAACGACAAAATGGATATATTATCTCAAAACCGATTAGATTTTGTAACTATCCTACCAACTTTCCCCAGTTGAAGGGAAACATTAACGCTATATGCGATATATCCAAGAACAGCATCAAACACGTTACTAACAGTGAAAATAGGGCACAAAATACCTGAAATGATATTTCAAAATTGATGAATTATGCATATCATATCAATGTTTTACACGTAAAGAATATCATATCAAATTATTATTACTATCAGGTACGCAAGTTTTTTTGTGTGAAAATGTCTGTGGCAAATGATTGTCCTTAACGGGAATTTCTGATTTCATTCTTTTGTTCGAAGAAAACTGAAGCGCATCGAGAGTTCAAAGAAGTTTACGGTAAAGCTGCTTTGAGTGAAAAAAACATGCCTCGATTGGTTCCCTTCAAAGACGGTAATTTCTGTGTTGGCGACCGCCTGCGTATATGCTTCAATGTCAATGTCATGGATAGCATCAAAACATAATACTTTTATCGTAACAATGTTCGAGCTCTACCAGAAAGCTGGGAAAAAGTTGTCGCTAGTGATACGCTATTATGAATGATTCATTTGTAACCATTTTTCACATTAAAGTTGCATTGCATTAAAGAAACCGAGAACTTAGTTGTGCATTTATGACAAGCTTATTCAAATGAAATTCAAGACGCACGATTGCTATGTTTGTTTGATTTTAAGTATTTGTGGAGACCATAGTAGGTACGACTCCCATTGATAATGCGTCTCCGGATCCTGCGGCTGGTATCATTGTCAGACGGTACCATTGAGCCAAGGTAGACAAATTGATCCAACCGTCTCAAATGTTCTGCCGACAATGTTTACGTCATCAGCGAAGCAGATGAATTGACTGGATCTATTAAAAATCATACCACGCAAGTTGAACGCCGCTCGTCTCATAGCACCCTTTAGCCCTCTGCGGGACTCGAATGAATCAGATAATCCACTCGATATTCGCACACAGCACTGTATTCCATCCTTCGTAGCCTTAACCAGTCTTACCAGCTTCACTAGGAAGCCGTTTTCGTCCATGATTCTCCATAGCTTTTCTCGTGTTATTGAATGCGGCTTTAAAGTCGATGAATAGATGATGCGTAAGGACTCTGTACTCACGGCATTTCTGGAGGATCTGCCGCAAGGTGAAAATTTGGTCAGTAGTAGACCGACCATCGATGAAGTCGGCCTGATAACATTCCACGAATCGGGTTGTCAGTGGCGATAGACGACGGAAAATGAGTTGGGAAAGCACTTTGTAGGCGGCATTCAGGACGGTGATTGCACGAAAGTTTTCACAGTCCAGTTTGTCCCCATTCTCGAAGATAGGGCAAATAACCCCATCTTTCCACTCCTGCGGTAGTTGTTCTGTTTCCCAAATTCTGACAATCAGCCGATGCAGATAACTAACCAACTTTTCCAGGCCCATCCTGATGAGTTCCGCTCCGATGCCATCTTCGCCAGTTGATTTGCTGTTAAGCTGTTTCCTAACATTCCTAACTTCACCTATCGTTGCGGGTGGTACATCTTCATTATTTACTGCACCAACGTAATCGCTTCCATCGTCATCTTGGTCATCTGCCTGTACGCCATTCAAGAGTTCATCGAAGTGCTGCCTCCACCTTTCGGTTAAATCACGTTCGTTCGTCAGTATACTCCCATCCTTATTCCGACACATTTCTGCTCGTGGCACGAAGCCCTTTCTGGATGCTACTACATGGGCTAAAGAGCTCTGGGATTTTTAATGAAAACGTTTTTGAGCAAAGCTGTATTTATTCCTGATCATAGTTTCCTTCGAGGGCAATACACTTGGTATAGCGAGTTTCCAACATTCGATTCCCTTTTTGTAGTGCGAAACGTCTAAGTCTTCGAATTACGCCTCAGTGCCAATCTGCAGACTGCCTATTGGACTCAGGAGAGTGGTAATCCACGTTTCATCCATTGTCACAAAACTTCGAAAGAAGTCCACTCGATTGCGCTTCAACGACCCCAACCCGGCTGTTAGTGGAGGCGATCTGGCGTAGTGGTAACATCCTTGCCTCTCACGCTAAAGGTCACGAGTTCAATTCTCACTCCCGACAGTCGTCCAAAAATGGAAGTAAAAGTGACGAACCAGCTAAAGGAGTTGAAAATCACTATAATACAGATATAAAAAAAACCCGGCTGTTGAATCATCAACGCGCCGCGACGGTCAGCAAACGCGGCACCCATCGCGCGGATAGGTTTTTCATGTTCAAAATGTATCCCACTCATTCTTTTGAAATGTCTGTGGTCCAGCTAACTCGCGTAACTTCACACTTTACGATCGTTCAAAACGAGTCTATGCACTTGTTTTAGGATTTCTGGATTCGTAGAATCTTTTGACCTTTCAGAGTGAGGTGCATCTACGGTGCTTGTACGGCCCCTTTTAAATTCACTAAACTACCGATAAACTGTTGTTCTCGAAGGAGCAGAAGTGGAATAACATTTCGTCTCCTTGTTGAGGAGTTTCTCCCATCAAAAACTATGTTTGATTAAAATACGATATTCCTCTTTTTCCATTTTCTCTACGAATGCTCAAGTAGTGACATTTAAACGACTATAATTTGTAAAGAAATAAACGCAATGTCATGAAACTTCACATATAAGCTAGTGACAGATGAACCTCTCGAAATAAATCCTGTTCATTTTTAGTGGCGCTATCTGTTTAAAAAATCCCGGGTATTTTCAGCCCATGTAGTACATCCCATGAAGAGATTGTATCTTATTCACAACATTGTTCCGCCAGTAAACCCGGTACATAGCTAAAGTTCTCCACCTTCGGACCAAACTGATTTTTGTTAGGTCCTGCTTCAAGTGGTCCAACCACCTCGCTCGCGAAGAGCTTTGCTTGGCTTTTTTCTCCTTTTCCTCGATGGATCAGTCTTGTCAGCTTCCGGGGAAAGTCAAAATCGTCCAGGATTCACCATAGCTGTAATCGATCGATGGTATCATATGCGGCCTTGTTGTCGACGAAGATTCGTTGCGTAGGGACTTGATATTCGCGACATCTTTGGAAGCATCTGACGCAGTGACGCAAACATTTGGTCCATCGTCGGCATGAATCCCGCCTGATATTTTTCCCCGTAAATTTACTGATTATTGGCGGTAGAAGACCAAAACTGATCAGAGACAGAATTTTATAGACACCATTCAGGATAGTGATTGTACGGTTCTTACAGCTTGTTATCTTTATTTAGATGGGGCATATTACTTTTTCATTCCACTCCACCGGTAACTGTTCTGTGTCCTAGATCCTGACATATGCTGAATAGGCTTTCCCGGACCTCTTAGGATGTTGCAATTACGGGCTCTCAATATTTCCGAAAGAATTTGGGTACTTGCAAGAAAGTTATAAGACTTCCAATTCCATGTTCTAAGTTTTAATCTTCAATCCGTATTATTTACTTGGGTCTAGTTCGAAAGTCTGGTCTCGAATTTCTTTACGAATTTCCCTGTGCTGTTCATTTCTCCGTATGGCTCGCAGGGCCTGCACCAACTCCCTGTGTCGCCCCTGATATGGGCAACAAACGCTGTTTTGAGTCGCACCTCCATAGCGGACAGTTCCCCTACCGTTAGTCTTGGTGAAAAACTCACTATTTGCTGAACATTCGGTCTTCGATGTTTTTGAATGCGTTTTCCACTATTTATTTAAAGTTTTATGGAAGATCGTATATCGACTATGATTACTGGTGGTTAATATTTTGGGTCATTTAAAAAATATCCCCAGTTTTTTGTCACTAGGTATTGTTGATGGTCATATATTGAGCAGCACTAATCCAATTGTGTAAAAGGAACGTGCTCTTCAAAGATGACAATGTAACCTACATTTTTTGTAAACAAAATTTGGTGATTCACGAATCGTGTCAAAAGTTATATTAATTTGAAAATGAGTGATATTTCTGAAGAAATACGCTATGTGATGCTTTTTTACTTCAGAAAAGGTAAATACGCAGCGAAAAATACCGAAAAAATTGTGAAAATTATCCGAATACTGTGAGTGAACGTAGGATTGGTTTGTTAGACTTTTTTCTGAAAATTTTGATGTAAAAGATTTATCTCCCTTTGTCCAATATTTGTAAAACTTGAAAATTTTGTAATTAGTCAAGTGAGACCAGCATGCAAGCTGTCAATAGGCTGCTAATGAAATAAGAATCAATCATGTGATAGTTTGGAATCATCTGTTAAAGTCCAACTACACAAAGAAACAGGATGATTGGGAGTCACATAAATAAACGCAAGTTAACATTTCTAAGACGCAACGAAATTGAGCCATTTTGAATCAAATCGTCATGAGCCACAGATAGTGGATAAAATACAGGAATATCTCTCGCAGAAGATCATAGGGTAAGCAAAGCGAGCCACCACAAACAACTTCAAAGCTTTTGTTCAAGCCAAATGAGTTGGTGCGTTGGGTATGTTGGGAGCAAGGAAATAGGCATGGCATAACCCGCTGTCGAGAATCATTTGGAAAAGCTTTTGAGCTGTCGAAAATCACTTGGAAAAGTTTTTGTTGATAAACCACAGAAATTGTACACAAATGTCGAAGGATTATAAAAACATAGACGAAATATTCAAAAATTGAACGAAAAACGGGTACTTTTCAAACTTGATTGACTTTGTTTGTTTGTTTGTTTGTTTGTGTGTATATGACAGACCGAAAATTTAACGAGTGATTTGCTACATATACAAGTTTTTTTTGTTATAGGCTCGGGCCGACGACACATATTTCGGAAGTACTAACCCCAATTTGGATAACTTAAGAGTTTGGATATTCACCAGAGTTAACTGAGTTTAATCGAATCTAAAAAATATTATTTATAGGCTTACCATCAACCTCAACCTTCCAATGAGTGGCAGTAGAAACAATCCCACTTGTACGGTACCAGCCGAACATTCACAAGCGAGACAGGCTGCTGATGATATCTAAAATTTAAAAATATATGATTATTCTAATTTTCCACATCTTTGTTTCACAAGATCTCGTAACTTACCACCAGCAATATCCTAACAATGCCTGTAGGAGTGGTCAGATGTGAGGCGTCGCAGTGCAACGCAACGCCCCACGGTAGCGGTGTGTTCCCTATCCTTTGACGATAATGTGCATGTGAGTCCCAGGATGTGCAGGTCCCCAGCGGTGATTCGAGCGAGATTGAAAGCTCACCAGCTCTGCTGCCAGCTATCTCAAAATCCTGCAGTTGACAAAAATATTATCATTATTCTTTTTTACCACTCTTTTTTTTTGGTTGAGAATACGACGATTTGATCGTTTTATCCTAGGATACGGTGTTCAAATTGTTTTCTGAATTTCTGAATGGAGCTTTGACTATTAGTAATATTCTCGGCAATACTTTTCTCTACAGTTATGTTGTTCGCGATTCTCTCATATTCGCGCGACTATTTCACGATATCCAACCGCCCATTTCGAAAGCTGATTTGGACGCACCATTTGTTGTGTTTCTTGTCGTTCAACTTAAGGTTTCGATTTCTTCGGACTTTTCTCGCTCCATCTATTAACGCCTGCAAAACAGTATTAAGGTCTTCGGTGAACACATGGGGTAGCATATCTCACCGTTATGAGTGTGGCATAACATCATGAAAACCTTCGCTCATATATTACTCGGAACTCATTCACTCGCTCCAAAATAATGACGTGCATGATTATGTATTCTACATGGTGTTCAATAAGTTCATCGCTGTGCAGGTGCGCACCATGTGCATTCTGTGTATTGGTATTGGTGTCAGCTTTAGCCTCGTATATAGGCTAACCGACGCGCACGGGGTCGACTTGTTGTCACTTGTTTGTTTACGGCGCATGATGAAAGAGTACCGCGACGTCGTAGTAAAGTTGTTTGTGAGAGGTGAGCGACCCTGCGACATATTCCGGCAGTTGAAATCCCACGGGGTGAAGCGAAATTTCATCTATACCACCATCCGTTGGTACTGGGAGATGGGCCCAGGCAAGGATCGTGCGAGATCCGAGCGGCCACGTTCGGCGAGGACGCCAGCAGCCATCAAGGTGGTGAGGGAGCGGGTTCGTCGAAAAATGAACCGCTCGATCCGTAAGACCCCAGCTGACCTGGATGTGTCGATTGGGATTGCCTACACCATCATGACGAAGGACCTGGTATACAAACCGTACATGAAACGCAAGGTTCACGAGGTAACGAAGGATACAACGAAGAAAAGCCTGGACAGAGCCAAACTGATACTTTCGTGGCACGCAGATCACGCAGTTTGAAGCTAGAACTTTCAGGTATTAGAATATTTTACGTACATATTTTTATCTTGGTGTGTGTAGGTGTAGTGGGCAACAATATCGGGAAGAAAAATCGATATTTCTTTCTTTTTTCAAGAATATTCTGGACCAACACAATTCTTCGCCAACCAACTCAACAGCAAATCCAATTAACCTCATCAATCAGTTTTTTTGACGTAGGACTACGTCTAACCGGAAGATATAGGGGGTGAAATGGAAATCTGAACTGAACAAGTATGAAAAAATGCAAGATTTGGAACGCTTATAACTCGAGCATTTCTCAATAGATCGCAAAGGTTTTTGCATCAATTGATAGGAAATATATCTACGCATCTATCATAACGAATATCATTTCATTTTTCATGGGATAAATAACTGAATAATTGTGAAATATCAAGCATTGTTAAAATGCCCTATGTGCCCATTTTTGATTGGTCCATTTTGTGCTCCTCAAATCGTACCGACCAAAACGGGCAACCAGAGCAGCAACGAAATAGAATGAAGCACGATTGGAAAGGAAAAAGAAAAAATGAACGAAACATTGGTCGCAGTCTCACACATGCGTAATTCTCGAGCCAGCCAGTCAGCTCAAAAATCCCCGCTCCGCTGCCGTAACGATCATTCTCATTCAAACCGTACACCACATCGGTTCGCATCACAACACATCAACAAACCAACCCAAGCAGCCATGTCTGGACATGGTAAAGGAGGAAAAGGGGAGGGATAAGGCAAAATCCCGCTCGAACCGTGTTGATCTGGAGTTCCCCGCAAGGGTAGCTAGGCCGAGCGCGTTAGTACCAGTGCACCAGTCCACCTAGCCGGCGTTATATAGTTTCGGCTGCCGAAGTGATCGAGTTAGCTGGCAAAGCTGCTCGCGACGATAAGAAAACCCTCATTCGGAACAGAACACATTCTGTTCGGTGGACATCAAGACAACAGGCAGTTGCAGTGAGTGGCGAGTGGCAAACGCAATCACAAAACGGCATCAGGTAGCAGAAGAAAAAGGCGGCATCGAGGGCGTTCGAAATGGTTTATTTTCAAAACCACGAGTACTAAATTTTCTAAATTGGAACCATTCCATAAAACAAGGCGCTTTTCAGGGCCATTAAACCTTCCAAAAAAGAGTTTAGGAAATACAGCTTTCTAAAACATTTTCCAAAATAATAATAAAACACAAATTGACCAAAGGTTGTGCAGTCCACTGATCATCCAACAAGAGCCAAAGGTTGTACCGCTCATGACAACTCTACACGAGCTGATGATTGCGCCGGCTAGTGACCATTCTATCCTGGATTCCTCGAGTCGAGAAAGACGCACCACGCTAGATATGGGGTACAGACTAGGGGGGCGTTGCTGATTAATGGTCAGCTGCATCCCAATAGGAAGTATCCCGTGTCGGGCACACGTACAGAGCATCGAAGACTGCGACATACCAATTATGAGAACACTTGTAATACTAACCTCGAGTCAACCGCGAGTAATCGGTTACATATTACTAACATAGTCTAAGCAAACATTGTCAAAATATTGAACTCCCGGCCCCGTTAGGCTGACGCCATATGAGCCTTAATAAAATATATATTTTGAATAAAAAAAAAAATTGATTTTTTCATAATTTGTTTGCCAGGATCTGATGAGTATGTGAATTTGGCAGTTGTTCTGAGCTTATTGATAGTTGGGGACTTTCCTGATTATTCAATTTTCACCAGTTCTTAAATTGTTTCCAGATTGAAAGTACAGTAATTTACAATTAGTTCGACATTTAGCTAATTGGACGGACATGTAATGCGACTTATTTAGTTGGACATTTTTGTAAACATAGAGATCCAAATTATGACCCCACATTGAAAGTCGACACTGTACCACTGTCATCGCAAATGTTCAATTACAGGTTAAAATCGCCTCCAATGCGACACTGAGTGGCGCTTCGGCACGTCGCATTGAATGTAATTTACTGTACAACATGTCACAAAGCTGGATGGGAAGAAATTTTCCAACTGTGAAAGCTGTGGCGAGACGGCGCCAGTGGTTGTATGGTTAGCGTAACAGCCTCACAATCCGATCGGCCTGGGTTCAATCCCAGCTGGCGTCGTTGAGATTTTCTGAGGCGAAAAATCTCTGGTTACGTCTTCCTTCGGAGCGGAAGTAAAAGAAGTTGGCCCGGCTCATGAGTTGTTGAGTCTGATAGGTAGGAACAGGTGGAGTCGCCTCCCTGATGTCGGTGATTGGCACTAAAGTGGCGGAAATAGGCCGACGAAAAATAAGCGAAGATAAAAAAAAAAAAAAGCTGTGGCGAGTGGCAACAAATCGCTAAACAGGAAGGTTTAGCCGAACAAGATGGGGATATCGAATGATAACAAAACAATAAACTCTTTAGATTGAAGATAATTTTGTGATCCTGAAAAGGACCCTTTTTAGCCTGCATGTGAATCCAACGAGCGAACAAATCGTAATGAATGTATTTTTTTGCCATCGCTCCCTTTTAACGCTCATTCGTTCGTCTCGTTGGACTCGCCCCTCTGGCTGAGTCTGCCGATTTGTCTCTATCCTGTGAGTGTGTACCGCTAGAGTATAAAACACGCGGACCCCAAAAAAATATCTTATTTTCTTTCAAATCCGTGTGGTTGTACGGCATCGGCATCGTGGACGTAACAAAGGAGGACAAGTTAAGGGAAAGGCAAAGTCTCACTCGAACCGTGCAGGTCTCCAGTTCCCTGTTGGTCGCATTCCCTGATTGCTCCGCAAGGGTAACTAGGCCGAACGGATTGGTGCCGGAGCACCAGTATACCTAACAGCGATTATAGAGTTTCGGCCGTCGGAGTGCTCGAGTTGGCTTGCAAATCTGCTCACGACAATCAGAAAACCCGCATCAAGAACAGAGCAGCTTCGGTTCGGCGCTCATCAAGGCAACAATTAGTTTCAGTGAGTGGCAAAGTGTTTCTCCGGCACGTCGCATTAAATGTAATTTACTGAACAACATGTCACAAGCTGGATGGGAATTTTCCGACTGTGAAAGCTGTGGCGAGTGGCAAACGCAATAGCTAAACAGGAAGGTTTAACCGAACAAGATGGGAATATCGAGTGATAACAAAAACACAACACCAAAGGTTCTTTTCAGAACCATCAACATATTCATAAAGAGTAAACAGTAAACTAATCCATTTTTCAGGTAGATAGGTAGGTATTCACGTAGGAGAAGAAAATAAAACAATATATTTAAATTATATATCCGGTTATGTCCCCGACATTACCCATCCGTAATTTTTTTTGGTTCCAAGAACCTTCCTGTAGGACCTTCCCACACAGAGATATTTCAATTTGAATGAAAAATTACCGCTTCGTCTATGATGATGAATAATTCGATAAACAACCATCGTACCGCAAATTGGAAGGCAGTTTTGAAATCTCCAATAAATTCTGTACAAGGATATTTTGTTACTTTGACGAAAAAAAATTATTTAATTTTTTTGCATCGATTTCAAAAAAGGGTCAAAACCAGGATTTTCATAGTGCTTTACAAAATTCACTGTGGTTCTGCAAATATCGCAGTAAGTTCTAATATTTGCAGGCAAATTTTTAGCCTAGTCCATTCTCTCAACATCTGTGAACGTTTCATATTGATAGGTTTAGCTGTTTTTTCGAGCCGATTTTTCAAAGTTTGGAGTAAATTAAAGTTGCATTTAATCGCAATCGTATCAGAAGTACAAAATCCTGCACGACTCTCAGAACGAACGATTCGTAACTCTCGTTTTCATGCATTTGTAGGTACAAATATTGTAAGGAGTGATGATACTCACACATATTCATACGCATTTCCACACATACACGCACTCTTCACCCACAAACTCATAAAGACGAAAGTTACAAATCGTTCATTCTGAGAATCGGGTATGATTTTATACTTCTGGTACGGTTTCCGATTAAATGCTCCTCTACAGCATGTCAAAAATCACTTAAAATTTCCGACTTCGCATTCTGTTCCTCTAATTTTTTTGTCGAGTGTATTTGCTTTGTGAGTAAAAAGATTGAACAAATGCCATGTAAGGTTAATTCATTGCATTGTGATAGATTATGCTCTTCGTTACAAGTAAATTTAATGACAGTCCTTTTACGTTTGGTATGATGCCTAGGACAAAATATGTGAACGGGAAAATTATCAAACGATTATTTTATTTAACATTTCCCCCTGAAGTTTGCAGTTTGTTTGTTCTCTCAAGTGTACTTACTGCTCAAAACGCGAATTTGCTTGAAACTTGAAATTTCATTCGCCTCTAGTGTATGCATGATTCTCTCAGGTTTAGAAGACCGTGTTAGGGAAACATTTTCTAGTCTGCACAAAGGCAAGAGAGTACAGAAGTACTCGCAGTTTCCATTTATTTGCAAAGCCGATTTCCCCAGACACCTTGGTTTTGAAGTTTTTGAACACATTTCAGTGGGAACAAAAATGCTCCTGACTTGCACGTATTTGCAATGCCAATTTCCCCACGCTCCATGGATTAGAAGTCTGTGTTAGGGAAACACATTTCGGTCGGAAGAAAAAAAAACTCCCGATTCGAATCAATTTGCAATGCCAATTTCCCCACGCTCCATGGATTAGAAGTCTGTGTTAGGGAAACACATTTCAGTCGAAACCAAAATACCCCCGACTTGCATGAATTTGCTTTGCCGATTTCCTCCAGGCACCAAAGTTTCGAAATCTCTGTTAAGGAACACATTTCTGTGGGATCAGAAGCTCCCTAAACTTTCACGTGTTTGCAAAGCCGATTTCTCCAACGCTGCTTGGTTTTGAAGTCTGTGTTAGGGAACACATTTCGGTGAGAACAAAAATCCCCATACTTTCATGTATTTGGAATGTTGATTCCCCCAAGGCTGCATGGTTTTGATGGCTGTGTTGGGAAAGCTGTAAATCGGGCCAATCAAAACGAGGTAGTTAGGGCGTTTAGATAACGCTCAACATTTTACAGTTATTCAATTGTTTATCTAATGAAGAATAACATTTTATTAATTGCGATAGATGCGTAGAAATATTCCCTACCAATTGATGCAAACATCTTTCCGATCCAGTATGAAATGTTCTAGTTGTAAGCATTCGAAATCTTTCATTTTTTCCTGCATGTTCTGTGTTTATGTTTTCATTTTACCCCCCATATATTCCGGTTAGACGTAGTCTCACGTCAAAAACGTGAAAATCAAAGCCCAACGTACTATAAGACCGAAGTTCTGAAGAAGTATGTGGCACCACTTCAGGAAATCAACGGAAAGGATCATTAAGTCTTTCAACAGGACGGAGCACCGGCCCACATAGCGAATACCGTCCAAGCGTGGTGTTGGAAGAATTTAACTGATTTTCTCGATAAGACTTTGTGCCCTCCTAGCTCCCTGGACCTTAATCTCGTGGACTTTTATATATGGTCGTAATGCTGGTCAAGATGCCGATGAACTCGACATTGCAAATATATGCAAGTCGGCGACATTTTTATATTGCAAGTAAGGTGAGTGACACGATTAATTCAGTAAATGAAATCCTAATTTGGAACTTTAATGTTGGTTGCTTCGTGAAATTTAATCCCCTTTATTCCGCGCGGCGAGTGACGTGAGATTGCAAAGTTTACTACTTAATTCTGGAAGCCACTTTACTTTTTAGCTCCTATTTGACGCTTGAGTCGATAACAAATGAGGACACGATTTCAAATCTCACCTGTTGACGGACTATAGTCACGCCATTCGCCTACGGGAATGCAGTCACTTGAGCCATCTCACGTCATTCGCCACGTAGAATAAGGGGGTATACCAATGAACGATCGTGTATTGTGAAAAAATTAGCACAAGTTTAGGTGTAAAATTGTATATGGTAGCAGTTGTGGTAAAAATGACTTGATATATGAAACGATTTATTTTAATTTTCATAAATAAAAACCAAGGTGTGTTCCCGCTCGAGAATGGGTCATTCGGTTTAAGCTGTCTGTTTTGTTGTGTTCATTTTCATCCTAGGAAAGTTTATACGGCGAGAAAAATTGGAAAAGTGAAGAAATAGTAGAAAAAGTGATTTCCCAAATGCTCTATATATAGTATAGTATAGATGTTGTTAGTCCAATTAAAATTCGCATTGGTTTGAATAAACACTCAGAAAGTAAAAATTAAAAAACAAAATTGCCTTTTCCATTTCAAATTTGTTTTTTGTATATTGAAGTAACATGTTTTTACTGATGAGAAAAATTGATAATTATTGGTAATAATTATATTTTACATTGGTGAGTTTTTTTCTTCATTTCATCCATACATAACACAGGAGGCATCTCGTCTAGGATCACAGAGGGCGGTTTTCATCATATCTCGTTCGGGAACTTTTTTTTGATACGCACCATCCAAAGACTGTTTATCATACTTCTATCATCATCACTCGGTAAACAGTGGTGGAGAGAACAAACAATACCGAACAACCAAACAAAACGGTCCTTTTCAGGGCCACCAAATCATTATCGAAAAGTTTACCGATGTATTTTTTCCAACTCATCTAGAATCAAGAGATAGCTTAACGGAATCCTACGTCAATTATGCGGTCGTGTCTCGGACACAACCCTTCTGTGACTTTTTCCAAAACCCAATCAATATGAGTATCAAATGAAAGGACTTGACTAGTAGAACACAGCTATCTATGGGAAATTCAAATACAAGACGGTGGCCAAGCCCTCATTAACGGCCAGGAAGGTTCTGCTGTGTGTTTGGTGAGATTGTCAAGGAATAATCTATTATGAGCTGCTTCCCTATGGCCAAACGCTCAATTCGGACCTGTACTGCCAACAACTGGACCGCTTGAAGGTAGCACTCATGAAGAAGAGGCCATCTTTGATAAACAGAGGCCGCATTGTCTTCCATCAGGACAACGCCAGGCCACACACTTCTTTGGTGACGCGCCTGAAGCTCCGGGAGCTCGGATGGGAGGTTCTTTTGCATCCGCCGTATAGTCCGGACCTTGCACCAAGTGACTACCACCTGTTTTTGTCCATGGCGAACGAGCTAGGTAGTCAGCCACAAAAGCCACAAAAGAGGCCTGTGAAAATTGGCTTTCCGAGTTTTTTGCCAATAAGGAAGCGAGCTTCTATAACAGGGGTATTATGAAGTTGGCATCTCGTTGGGAACAAGTAATCGAACAAAACGGCGCATATTTGACTTAAAACAGATGATTGTAACTAATTTTATGAACAAATGAAAATTAAAAAAAAATGCCGCAGGACTTTTTTGGCAGCCTAATATATTAAAGCCCGTAACTTCACGACATTCTTCTTTTTCTTCTTCTTCTTAAATGACACTAACGTTCCTAGAGGAACTTCGCCGTCTCAACGTAGTATTACTTGCGTTATTTTTTATTAGTACTTAGTTGAGATTTTTATATAACACGTCTTGAATGCATTCTGAGTGGCAAGCTCAAGAATACGCGTGACCACAGTGCAAGTCCGAGGAAATTTCTTTGACGAAAAATTCTCCCGATCAGAACGGGAATCGAACCCGTACTCCGGCATGTTAGGTGTGACGCTAACCACTCGGCCACGGGAGCACTATACGACAATTCAGGATGAAAAATAAAATTATCTAGTTGACCGATCCTTTTCTAACATTCAGACAATAAATATAACCCATAAATAAGCTTTTGACATATTTATTTAATTCAATTTCAATTCCAATTCCAATCCAATTCCATTCTGTACAACATCTGGCTGCAGCTTCTTCTGTACGGAAATCCACTTTTTCTTCATGTCTTTCGCAGATTTGACCTCCATGGGGTGCTTCCGTAGCGCCTGCTTCATAATAACCCAGTATTTTTCGATGGACCTTCCGGTCCCGGTGCGTTGAGGGGGTTCATGTCCTTGGGTACGAAGTGATCCCGTTGGTTTCGTAACACTCCAGGACATCCTTTGAATAGTGTAACGAAGCTAGATCCGGTCAGAAGATCGTAGGGCCCTTGTGTTGCTTCAACAGAGGAAGCAGACGCTTCTGTAGACACGAACGGCGCACTTCTCTTGTCACATGAACAGATCGCTTGCCAAATCATGTATCTCTTGGCAAACTTTGAAAATTTCTGCTTCCTCACTTCCTCCAGAACATCAAACTTGTGCTGGGTGGTGAAGAACAGTAGCTCCGGAAGCTGTCGAAAGTCCGTCTTGTCGTGAGTCTCATCATCCATGATGAGACAATGATGCTTCGTCAGCATCGGGTGTACAGTTTCCGGGCCCATGACTTTCCCACCGTATTTTGCAGTTCTTCACGATTTAGAGCCTTCTGCACGTTGTCGTCTGCAGTCCCTCCCGGTCCTTGGCTCTGTGAACGAAAGATTTAGTCAAATTTTTGGCCACATCCCTGACCGAAGCATTGTAGTCCGCTTTCACGACAAACTTGTGGTCCGATCACTAATACAACATCCATTCTGATCGCATTTCACGGACCAAATTTCTGTCAGTCGTTCTGATTTCTGATTGGCTGATTTCGATAAATTTTGTAAACAAAACCGATTTTTCAGTGTTGCCAATAAAAATAAATAGCGTTGGATTTGTATTGAAATTAGAAATTGCGAATTTAATGAATATTACGATATTTAGTTTAAAGGAAATGTGAAGGAATTATATGCAAGTTTATGTATGTGTTTTTTCACAATGGAGTAAAGTGAACGGCAAAACACTCATTTGTCAATTTAGCTTCGTTAGGTCCCTAATGCGATTTCTCATTTCTTAATATAATTTCCATTGCTAAGAAGAAATGGAAAGTCTCATCATTCACTATGCAGATGGCAGAGTTGTTAACTCTAGCTCGTAAATATGAAAAAAGAGATGGCTGATACCATCCAGGTTGTGTTTTGCTGACTACCAATTGTTACACTGCTGACATGTTCTTTCCCGCTGACTTATTTTGATGATGTAAAGAGCTACGAATTTTGTTCTGTTCTGTCGAGGAAAGCTTTCGCTTCATCGACGGTGTACTCATAGTCGAATTCAATATTCATGTCATCCACATTATCACTAAAATTAGATGAAGCCGATATGATATGATGTCGATGCTGCTTCACTGTCCATCAATTTCTGGGCTGAACATTCTTCTCGTCGCTTTGATAGCAAGTCCATCAATCCAACAAGATGTTCTTGTGTATCGGCTGTATGCGAAGCATTCGGTACTACGGTCATGTATTGCGAAAGAGTTACGATTTTTAAGTTGTTTCTGAATTGTAGGAGTTGAGCGCCGTTGTGTTTGCACTAACCAACGAGAAAAGATTCTCCAGACAATCTTGGACGAGTTGTTATGGATATCATTTTTATATTATAGATATGGGTATTCAAAAGACTTATTTTATCCTTTATTCTTTTTGAGATTGCCTTCGCACCAACCAAATGTTACGATTCATAAAAACAGAAATTAAAAAAAAAACCGAAATTTTATATTAGGCTGTCAAAAAAGTCCTGCGGTATTTCCGCGAGGTGTCGTTGTAAGCGCGTAGTTCTATTTGTATTCATTGTATCGAGTCATACTATAGCTTGTTGGAAAGGTATTTTTGCGCGGTAATATAATCCTTGACAGTGTTTTGTTTGGTTAAGTCGTTCGTGAGTTATAGTGTCGCAAATATGGAGCAAAATAAAGAGAAAATCCGACATATTTTACAGTACTACTATGACAAAGGCAAAAATGCATCTCAAACTGCCAATAAAATTTGTGCAGTTTATGGACCCGATACAGTTTCCATTTCCACCGCACAACGATGGTTTCAACGTTTTCGTTCTGGTGTAGAGTTCGTCGAAGATGCGCCACGCTCCGGAAGGCCTGTCGTCGAAAATTGCGACAAAATCGCTGAATTAGCCGAGAAAGACCGGCATAGTAGCAGCCGTAGCATCGGCCAAGAGCTGGGGATAAGTCATCAAACCGTTATTAACCATTTGAAGAAGCTTGGATTCACAAAGAAGCTCGATGTATGGATGCCACACACGTTGACGCAAAAAAACATCTTTGACCGTATCGACGCATGTGAATCGCTGCTGAATCGCAACAAAATCGACCCGTTTCTGAAGCGGATGGTGACTGGCGATGAAAAGTGGGTCACTTACGACAACGTGAAGCGCAAACGGTCGTGGTCGAAGCCCGCTGAAGCGGCTCAGACGGTGGCCAAGCCCTCATTAACGGCCAGGAAGGTTCTGCTGTGTGTTTGGTGGGATTGTCAAGGAATAATCTATTATGAGCTGCTTCCCTATGGCCAAACGCTCAATTCGGACCTGTACTGCCAACAACTGGACCGCTCGAAGGTAGCACTCATGAAGAAGAGGCCATCTTTGATAAACAGAGGCCGCATTGTCTTCCATCAGGACAACGCCAGGCCACACACTTCTTTGGTGACGCGTCAGAAGCTCCGGGAGCTCGGATGGGAGATTCTTTTGCATCAGCCGTATAGTCCGGACCTTGCACCAAGTGACTACCACCTGTTTTTGTCCATGGCGAACGAGCTAGGTAGTCAGCCACAAAAGCCACAAAAGAGGCCTGTGAAAATTGGCTATCCGAGTTTTTTGCCAATAAGGAAGCGAGCTTCTATAACAGGGGTATTATGAAGTTGGCATCTCATTGGGAACAAGTCATCGAACAAAACGGCGCATATTTGACTTAAAACAGATGATTGTAACTAATTTTATGAACGAATGAAAATTAAAAAAAAATACCGCAGGACTTTTTTGACAGCCTAATAATATTTGGAAATCTGGCATCTTTATGTCATGGCTTCGTTCTTGTACGAAGAAAGAAGAGTAAGAAGCCAGTTGTCTCATCTTGTCTTAGGGTTATGGTAGTTGGGTTCAATGGTAACTAGCGACAACAAAGATATTCAGAGACTCATTCAATATGGAAATTGTGTCTACTTTTTATTTCGGGAGACGCTGGTATCGGATCGAGTGCGTCGCTGCACGAAGGGGATGTTGTACGAAACACCGGCTGTCCTCTATGAACTCAAGGCAACCACACTGCTCGTTAAGGACCTGAGTGCACTTAGAGTTTATGAAAGATTTTTTTAGAATTATGGCGAAAGACGGAAAATGGTAAGGCGCAAGAAGATAACGCCATTGCACGTCTGAAAAAAGTCAGTGAATTACGATAAGTAAGGATGTTGGATGACAACCCGGCTGAAAAATTTCTTCTCAATAGCCCTTCTGGCATCAGAAACAGAATAGTCTGCACGATGACTCGAATAAATCCGTGCATTCGTCAGTAGCGAATTAAATGGAAATGACTTCTTGATACAGCATGAGCCAACCCGATTCTAGGCTACTAGGGAACCCGATTTCGGCTCACTTTCCCAATCCCATCTCATCTGTAGAATGGTTGCCACACATATCGGACAGATAACATGATGTTAAATTTAAACAGAGCATTAAGTTTCTATTCTGCGGCATCATATCCATTAGCGTGGATATGCCTCCATTGATTACGACACAACTCAACATGGAAACGTAGAGACATTACATGACATATTCTCTGGATGGCTCACCACACTGATTCGTTGTATTTTCTTGTAGTGTGTCAAGATCCCCAATATTTCATATATGCAAAATTGTAAACTTTTATGTACATACCTCGGAAGTTTTAAACTGTAATCCTAAAACTTGTAACTCTCCGAAGCTTATACGCTTCCGCATCCTACTTACTTCTTACGACATGCTCAAAATCACAGAATAAACGGTCTCAATCTTCTTTTGTGTGTATATTCCAATTTCCGCACTTAATCAAAGGGATGAAGTTTTTCCAGTTTCATTTTCCCACTACAAGCTATACACCGGGGGAGCATGCGAACCTCTGATGACATGCTCTCATTGAATCACAATGCATAACGTGTATTGATTACGTGTGTGACAAACACATATGATTGCACTTATAAATAATACCTCAGAAGAACAATTATGATGCACCATTATCCTAGATAAACTTTTCCCTTGCTAGCATCCGAGTTCCAAGGTGATACGTACTTGAATGTCCTCTAGCTGACAGCAGGCCGGTTCGAGATCCCGAATTTCGTCCAGTAGGAATTCTATTTCGTCTGTACCGTATAAATCAGAAACTGACGGTATGTAACGTTGGGGTGGTTGCATTTCCTGTCAGGGGGTACACCCCCATCACCGTATGCGAAACTGGTCCGTCTCCCGAAACTATTTAGTAGAAGAACGAATCCGTTAGAGCAGAGCTGCGTTACGCTTAGTTAGTATACACGTGAACGCCACAAGCACTTGACTGGCGTGTAACACACTTGTTTTCCTTTCTGTGATGGGAGTATGGGAAAGGATATGTGACGGTATGTGAAGTTCGATTGTGGGTCAATACATCGTGCTGGGAAATATTTTGATGGTTCGAATTAGGGAGATTTAAAACCACAATAATAATGGCATTTGTCCTGCCAATGTCAATAATGTACTCCTTTTGATGAGAAACTTCGAACGTGTTAGTTTGAAATGATATTTTGGAGTGGGTAAGAAAGAGAACGGATGTCAAGAGAAAAACACTAGAAAGAGGCACACGTTCAAATGAGGTTATGGAATGCCAATCCAAGGGGTGGTTTTACATAACAAATAAGCGCTACTAGCGTATGTATGCATATGTGTATGCGTCTGTAGCACTGCGAAAACGCGACTTTCCCTTCAAGCTTTCTTATCAATCATAGTTTTACCTATCCTTGATTGGAAAGATCTGCAGCCGATTGAAAGGCGAGAACTTTTGCTTATCACATGTCGCCAGCGAGTAAAAATGAACAGTAAACACATGCTACAATTACAAGCGAAATAATCGATATCGAAAGAGAGAAACACACTAGAATCCCAGTGTAATATCTACACACACTGTATTTGAACCAGTCAGGAACTTCAGGGAGCATAAGAAAGAGAGCTGCAATAGACAAGTGCGAGGAGCGAGGAGAAGGAATAGAAAACGTGATAATGTGAGTGACCTATAATTTTTCCACCACTTGAAGTTTTCATCAATTTTCCATCGAAAGGGCTGCCGTTTTGAATCTGTTCCACTTCCTAGGTGCAACACTAGCTTTTTTTTTTGGTTTGTAACAAACACACAAAATACGCAACAAAGAATTCACACGCCACAGGCGGATGAGAAATACGCGTCCGTCCGTCCGTCCGTTGATTTCTGCAAGAATTTGCAGCACACGCACGCACGCACGACACACCAAATTTTTCAGCAGAACATGGTCGGAAATGTCCTTTCGCTTCTGTCGCGTTCGCTTATCACATTGACGATGATGACTACCACTGCTGCTGCTTCACGCGTATTCATCAGCAAACAACTACCGAGCGTGACGGAAAAAACTGTACGGACAGCATGAGCGGAAGGGAGATAAAGCTACACCACCACCCAGCAAACCGCCTTCAAGGATGTAACTAGGCGATGAAAAGCTTCTGATGTTATGAATGGATATGCGTTCGCTATGCGCAAAGCTTGGATAAAACAGGATATCAGAGCCGAGGGGTTGCATTTCTGTGTTGAATCGCATTTTCAGTGAAGTACCGTTCTGAATCATATTTTGAACACTTTGTTCTAATATCTTGAAATGCTTAATACACTGATAATATAACTATAAAATTAATATCATAATTGCTTCTTTATAGTAATCCCTTGGTTTCACTATCATTTCATACGAGAACTACATTTTAATTATAACATAATCGGCAAAAATCTGACAACACTACTCATTATCGTTTGCTTAGGATGAGCACGTAGAATTTACCCGTTCATCAGTGTTTAAATTTCTCCCGTGTTTCATCAGTTCTCACCATCGTTAACAGTTTACTGTGATTGCTTGGTAAGGGTTTCGCAGGTGGCTATAAAATATAATCAAGTGTAATGTAATTTTCGTCCAAAAAATTACAAAATAAAGTATCCGAAATTTGAATTCAATCTGTCCGAAATTTGATTGATTAGCTAAGTTTCCTGCTATTCATACATTATACATTTCTCCAAGTAGATCTTTAATTCTTTAGTTCTTCAGGATGTTGGTGAAAAATATGTGTATCGTTGTGCACTCAATCGTTGCTCGCTCTTTATCTTGGGGGTTTCCCTCTCTTGCCCTTGCACATGTATTTGTATTATTATTCCACGGAATCCAGAGTTGGAGCTGTTTGTGTGTTATACATTTCGTTTATTCTCCATCGATGTATATGTGGGTATATGTCTGTTGTTTTGCGGCATACAGGGATGCCAGGTGATTTTGATTTAGCCTAAATACCAGTATTCTTACATGAGTAGCAAAATTGTAGGAATTTGTAATGTTTTGGCAATTCAGTTAAAAAAAACATTGTGATAAAAACCTATGTGTAGAAGAGCTAGTGTTCCGTTTTGTAGTTCTTTTGTAGAGTTTCTTTTCGTTTTGTATAAGAGTGATTATGTAAATTTAACTTCTCATGTTTTTCAAAAGTAACTCGATCGGAGCGCACGTGCAATGAATAACGATACATATCGCCGGCTCGATTGATTTTAGAAGAGTTCTCTGGATTACCTTCCCAGGTCTCCCAAAGATAACTGTACGCATTCGCGATAGGATTTCGATAAAAAAAATAATTTCGATAAATTAGAAAATATAAATTCCCCTCTGTTACCTGCTCAGGTTCTCCAAACATAACACTTCGTCATCGCGATTAGATCTAGTTACAAATACGTGCGAGAAATAGTAGAATATGTAGATCTCTTGAGATTACCTTCTCAGGTTTACCAAAGATGACGCTGAGAGTTATTTCAATGAAAGGTATGTGCGATAAATAATTTCTCATGAATATCAACTCAACGTCGGGTGACAAAATATTCCGTAAGTTAACATGTATGCGATGCGATTGGTCACGAAGTACAATGAAGACAATGTAGGTCGAGTGTTGAAATATTCCAAGAGTTCAGAAATTTGGCTGTTAGAATATTCTAAAAGCTACAAAGCATGCGATGTGACAGTCCACGAAATATATTATAGATTCGTTTTATTGTAGATAGGCTTTCAAGTGACCTTCTTAGGTTTCTCATGCATAACCTCCGTCGTTGGATGTCAAAATATATGAAAAATAGAATGTTCTCGAGCCAATAAGGCACGATATGTATTGTAGATCCTTCTTATTGTAGAGAGGTTTCTTGGTGACCTTCTCAGGTTTCTCATAGATGTCGAAATCATATATAATCATATATATTCTTTGTTATAATATTCCAGAAAGTATAGAATCGTACGTCCGGCTGTGTATTACCTTAAATACATTCGATTTAAGGTAATACACAGTTTACAGAATCACATCACTTACCGCAGTGAATCCTGATTTTTAACCTATCCCACTAACAAATATCCCTTCCATGATAAACGCTAGGGAACCACGCTATAGAGGCGACCCTTCTGGCCTTCGGGCGGCGAATATCATACTAACATTCCTTCCCTTCCCCTGGTGACTGTAAGGACGTGGCCGGCGTCGTTATTGACCTCGAATCACCGAAAATTGCACAACGAGAATGATTTGCTAGTCCCAAGCGTCATTCTGTGTGTTCTTTGTGCAATTTGGTTGGTTCAGGTCAATCACGGAGAGCAACTACGAATTGTACAGTCTACCCAAGCTCAAGCTCAAGCTCAATCTGTCCGAAATATGATTTTTTTTTATAAATAGTGTCCGAAGTTTGATTTTTATTCGCTTGATTCGAAAAGCATTTTATTCGAAGATTTTTTTTATGTTTTCAATCAAATAGGTACCAAAGTAGAAAGCTTAAAGGCATGTTGAACAAATTCTTTAAAATATCAACCAAATAATACCTGTGCATAAAGTTTAGATCTGTTTTCTGCGTCATATGCCCTAAGCGTCTGAAATGTGATTCAGAACGGTAAAAAATTTCGAGTCCGGTATGTGTTGCAACGTATCCATCTGAAACTAAATTCAAATAAAACTCAATACAATAATACAGCTATTCCATACCTAACCGATATAGTGGTTCTCATATTTTCGTGAAAGTTCGTAGTTTTGTTCCTTTTCGCAAAATATTAGACCCGTATTTTTTTTTATTTTTTTCATTACGGTGTCCATTTACATTTTAAGGTTTTTAAAATCCAAATGCTACTGATTTGTTGTATGGTTTGAAAATTTTGATTTGTTGGATTAGATACATAATTAACGTAAAAGCAAAACTTTCGGCTTCGTAGCAGTGCTCGTCTACTGTACATGAAGTTCTGAATTTTGAATTTTGAATGAACTTTCTGCATTATATCTGTTCATATTTAGGAATGTTCGTAGAAACGTGGTTTGTTGGTGTGTCGCTATTCCAGGGGATGTCATATTCTTCTAATTTGTAATGCTTTCCTCGCCTTTAACATGTTAATTTAGATTATGTTTGTTTATAGTTATTTGTGAATATATTGCGTGTTTTTGTGTAGGTGTGAATATGATGTATGTGTAATATATTATTCATTACTTATCAGTAATTCATTTGTAGCAATTTAAAATTTATATAACATATTTTTTCTGACAATCATTCTTTTATCATTTTCCTTCTACATTGATTGCATTGATTTTAGGTTTCAGAATGAACTTATATTGGAATTCTTATTGAGAATCGTTTTCGAAATTTCAAATATTAGACTTAGTTTTCTTTTTTGAGATTTTACGCTTAAATTTTCAGAGATAGGATTTCTAATTCTAGTTTTTGAATTTCAGAATCAAGCCTTCACGTGATTACTAACGGAATATATCGCCATTCCGATATGTGTATAGAAGTTCTCTCGGTTACCTTCTTGAGTTTGACAAACATTATACTCCACATTCGCGTTGGGAGTTTTACAAAACGCATGCGCCATTATTAACGGAATATATCACCGAATCGATTCATTCAAAAGGAGTTCTCTCGGTTACCTTCTCAGATTTCCAAAGATAACTTTTTGCCGTCGCGAGTAAAGTTCTATAAAGCATACGCGCAGTTCATATATCGCCGGGTCAATTGATTTTAGAGGCGTTTTCTTTGACGGATTTCGCACCAACTCGTCTATGGGATTGGCATGACCCTCTCAGAACTTAATGAAACTTTGTGGGCGTGAAGATCTTACCTAATTAAGCAACTTGGTATACTTAGTTTTCTGAAAATTTATCTAGACTAACATATGGAAAAGGCCAAATATTTTTGACGATTTTTTTTTAAATCTCGAAAATGGTAAGTCCTACAAAAAAGTGATCTGTGGAAGAGTTTTTGGAAAATAATTGAATTTTCAAAAAAAATACTGAAAAAATATTTTTTGAAATCTCACACTGAAAAAAAACGATTTTAAAATCTAATAGTCGATTTTCTCAAAATTGTCATCTCATATTTTGATGGAATGGTAGATAAATGGTAGATAAATATGTGCCCTACAACTCTTCCATACATCGCAACTTGTGCATATTTAAGATAAACAAGTTTTTCTAACAAAAACTTTTTCAATATTTTATTGAAATTAAGTTTTTTTTTGTAGGTTGTAAGTTTGAACACCTTCCTGTCGACCGATCGATCTGAAATTTGGAACACACCTTTATATCTGCAGTCATTATAAAACTGCGTATTTCATAATTTTAAAAATCCAAGATGGCGGCCGCTACAAAATGGTGGTTACATATTTTCTCAAAACCTTATCAATATGGATTTATCCCAAACCCCATCAAAATGGGTATCGAATGAAAGGGCTTGACTAGTAGGACACAGTTATTCATGAGGAATGCAAATCCAAAATGGCCGCCACCACAAAATGGCGGATTACACATTTTCTCAAAACCCCATAAATATGTATATCAAATGAAAAGGCTTAACTAGTAGAACATTATTCCCAACCGTGTTTGTTTTCCTGATTACATCAGTTCCTCTGTGCATTTTGATCTGTCCATGAAGCAGGATATCCATGGAACATCAGATTATCTTCGATCGAGGACCGTTCCAACGATCTTCGATGCAAATTTATCAATCAAAAAAAAAAAGGATATCAATTGTGATAATATGTACTTTACTGATGGGTCCTCTATGAATGAGTCTACAGGATTTGGAGTGTTCAACGAATTTTTTAGCACCTCCCACAGTCTTCAGAATCCTTGCTCAGTGTATATTGCTGAATTGGCAGCGGTACACTGGGCGCTGGACACGACCTCACGACCTGTTGAACACTATTACATTGTAACGGATAGTCTTAGCTCTGTCGAAGCTGTCCGTTCAGTGAGGCCGAAAAAGCACTCGCCGTACTTCCTTGAGAGAATACGAGAAATGTTGAGTGCTTTATCCAGACGCTGTTATGTCATTACCTTTGTCTGGGTCGGGGTCCCTTCACATTGCTCAATTCCGGGTAATGAGAGGGCTGACTCATTAGCAAAGGTAGGTGCAATTGAAGGCGATATTTATCAGCGTAAAATCGCCTCCAATGAATTTTATTCTTTAGTCCGCAAAAATACCATAGTTAACTGGCAACGCAATTAGAACGAAGATGAATTGGGCCGGTGGCTTCACTCGATTATCCCTAAGGTTAGCCTCAAACCATGGTTCAAAAGTCTGGACTTGAGTCGGTACTTTATTCGCACCTTCTCCCGACTCATGTCCAATCACTGTTCGTTAGACGCGCTACTCTTTCGTATTAATCTTGCCGACAACAATTTTTGTGTTTGTGGCCAAGGTTACCACGGCATTGAGTACGTTGTTTGGTCGTGCGAGCTGTATCTTGTCGCCAGATCGAATTTAGAAGACACACTTCGGGCCCGAGGAAGGCTGCCCATGGTGCCGGTGAGAGACGTGTTGGCTCGGTTAGACCTTGATTACATGTCCCAAATATATGTATTCCTTGAAGCTATCGATCTTCGTGTGTGATTGTCTTTATACCCTTATTTTTTCCTTTTCCTTTTCCTTTGTGAGAGATCGGATCCCTTCTTAAGAATTTTTTTTTAACAGAAATCCATTTTCTCTTGAAGTCCGCCTCCGATTTGACAACTTTTGGGTTCTTCCGGAGGGCCTGCTTCATAATCGCCCAATATTTCTCTATTGGGCGAAGCTCCGGCGCGTTGGGCGGGTTCATTTCCTTTGGCACGAAGGTGACCCCGTTGGCTTCGTACCACTCCAACACGTCCTTTGAAAAGTGGCACGAAGCGAGATCCGGCCAGAAGATGGTCGGGCCCTCGTGCTGCTTCAATAGTGGTAGTAAGCGCTTCTGTAGGCACTCCTTAAGTCAAACCTGCCCGTTTACCGTGCCGGTCATCACGAAGGGGGCGCTCCGCTTTCCGCAGAGCAGATCGCTTGCCACACCATGTACTTTTTGGCAAACTTGGATAGTTTCTGCTTGCGAATCTCCTCCGGAACGCTGAATTTGTCCTCTGCGGAGAAGAACAACAGGCCCGGCAGCTGACGATAGTCCGCTTTGACGTAGGTCGTCCATTACCAGGTAATGCGGCTTCGTCAGCATTTCGGTGTACAGCTTCCGGGCTCGCGTCTTCCCCACCATGTTTTGCCTTTCGTCGCGGTTAGGAGCCTTCTGAACCTTGTATGTACGCAGCCTCTCCCGCTGCTTGGTCCGCTGGACGAATGAACTTGACAAATTCAGCTTATTGGCGACATCCCGGACCGAACTTCTCGGATCACGTCTAAACTGCTTAACTACGCGCTTGTGATCTTTTTCACTGACGGAGCATCCATTTTTGCCGTTCTTCACCTTCCGGTCGATGGTTAGGTTCTCGAAGTATCGTTTTAGTACTCTGTTGACCGTGGATTGGACGATTCCCAGCATCTTACCGATGTCCCGATGTGACAACTCCGGATTCTAGAAATGAGTGCGCAGGATTAATTCACGACGCTCTTTTTCGTTCGACGACATTTTTCCAAATTTACGAAAAATTGACAGTGAAGCATGGCCAACGTAATCTATACACTCTTATCTGATTATAAGCGAAAGCTGAAGATATAATTCCTAAAAATTAAATTTCTACAGCGTTTTTTCCGTGATGCAATTTGATGTGACACACCCTTTAGTAACAATACAGTAAGGAGTTCGGCTCCTTTAAACTTATGTAACTGAGCCTGTAAAAATAAACGATTTAAATAAAAAAAACTAGTAGAACACAGTTATTCATGAAGAATGCAAATCCAAAATGGCCGCCACCACCAAATGACGGATTACACATTTTCTCAAAACCCCATCATTATGGTTATCAGATCAAAGGACTTGACTAGTAGAACACAGATATACATGAGAAATGCAAATCCAAAATGGCCGCCTCAACAAAATGCCGATATATATTTTTTTTTCCAAAACCCAATCAATATGGGTATCAAATGAAAGGACTTGACTACAGTTATTTATAAAAAATGAAAATGCAAGATGGTTGCCACCACAAAATGGCGGATTACATATTTTCTCAAAACAAACCCCATCAAAATGGGTATCAAGTGAAGGGGCTTGACCAGTAGATCACTGCCATTGAGGAAAATTCAAATCCAAGATGACCTTTGTAACAAAACAGCCAATTATTTTTTCAAACGGTTTCATTCAACTTCACCTATTTGTATGTCTGTAGGGTTGTCCCACATTAATAAAAAATTAGCTCCGTTCCTTTTGATTTATTGATCTTAAATTTGGAAGAAACATTTATCTCTGCTGTCATTTTAATACTGTGTAGTCCATTATCTTGAAAAACCCAATTTGGCCGCCGGTAAAAATGGCTGAATGGATTGACTTGGAGAACACACTACATTATGAACAACATAAATTCAAAAAGGTGTATGTATTTTTTTGTAATCCCCTCAATATCAGTATCGAATGAAATGATTTGACTAATAGAATACAGTACATCATCAAAATATTCCGAAGAAAATTAGGTAAAAAATAAAAATTAAAAAGGTTGAACGGTTTTATTGTAGAGAAGTATACTAATCATACAGATAATGTACTAAAAACTAGAAAATAAAAAAAGTAAAAAAAACTTTTTAGGTTAAACGGTTCAATGTACTAAAAGCTATAAAATAATTAGGCAAACAGCAGTTAGTAATTATCACATCCCTACCTTCATTAATCTAGGGCAATGATGAGACTAAAATAAAATCGTGGGGCATATGATGAAATAACTAACTGTGAATAATGGAAATCCGATGAGATATATTTACTGAACATCAATGTTGTTTTGATACCTATAAATATTGTTATACTGAAGGGTATATAATATCGGGGTTTTAATTATACAATTATTTATAACATTGATGTTTAATGCATTTATTTTTGCATTTATGAAATGAAGTTAACGTTAATAACTATTTTTGCCGAGAACGGATTTTGTCGATTTACATACATTTACATGATGGAAAAGTAGAAGAATGAAGGGGAACACTTGCCTAGAGTATAAACAGTGGATCTCGCTGAGGCAAACTTTCATTCGGCATCGGACTGTTGAGCAATCCAGTTCACTTTGCTTTCGTTGCACTTCGATCTAAGATTGGACCCCACCATAGTTAATCCAACTTGGATATCGTCATTTGGTTTTTCTGTTCGTTTTTCGTTATTCGCATCGTGTGTTTTTCTTTCCGCGCCATAAATTGGACGCTGTGTGATGAGCAAGAAGAAGAGGAAGGCAGGCTCGAGCCCTGCAAAAAACGAATGCATTGCCAGGGGCAATTGGCGATCTAACGCAAAACGTAAACGATCGGTGAGACATCTGGATTTTGTTTTTGAACTAAGAAAATGATGATAAGGTAACCAAAAACTCAAAATCAAATCACGTATATTTTACCTACGGTATTTTGGAGGTAGTTCTCACATGTAGGAAACATGCATTTTTCAACTTGTTTTTGATTGTGCTCTCGAATTTTCTTTTTTGATTCAACCATTGTCAACATTTATACAATTTTCACTACTGAAAGAGGTAAGAAAATAACATGTTATATATAAAATTGCGCAGAATTAAATTTCTTACAAACTAATCGCAATCAAATAATCTTTTATGACTATAACATTGTAATTTATGGAAAGAACCACAAATCTTCCATTAACTCACATGGCAAAATTTAAAACCATCATCACTTTCACCACAGCGCCACCTAGGTGTAGATTTGTACGTTAGATCGCCAATAACATTTCGAGGAAAGCGTCATCTAATGATGGACGCGATGTTGGTGCAGTGAAAAGCGCTCGCACTGAACCGAGCCTTTGCGAGTGTGACACCGCATCGAACAACAGCGAAGTAGGCGATTTCAGCGCGTCGGTGGAAAATGTAAACGCCGTTACCCAGGCAGCAACCAAAATCAAGCTCCCCCCGCTGGTGGTGAAGGCGGTCGCTCTTGACAAACTCATCAGCGAATTCGCATCGATGGGTGTTTCTGCAGAGTACAAGCTGTGTGGCATAATTCAGTCTTTTTCCAAGCAGTTAACATTGTTTGTTTTCCGTCTTCATAAAGGCTTCGTTGGTGCCTTTGAGAATGCATCAATGCATTAAACTGACGTTATGGCGACGCAGGCGTTAAGGTTGTGCGCCAAAAAATTATTTGGGGAAAACCAAGAATCTTGAATGTCTTACTGGAATGTTACAAGTTATTTGGGTTCGCGTGCCAGTCGCAAATCTGCCTTCAACTAGGATTGAATTTGCGCTTATATGTATAATGACTTATATAAAATAACAGCGTAGTTCTACGTCAACAATGCGGTCGTATCTTGGACACAACCTCCTATAATTTTTTCTCAGACGGGTCAAACTGTGTTATAGGAATGGCGGATGAAAATGCCAACATCCAGCTCTGGCTGACGAAGTATGAATTTGCCGATTTTTCAGAATGCTTCCTCGCCGTTCAATGTCTCAATGAGAAAATCACGCGCTTATCGGAATATTGAAAAAGAACAGTCACAATATTCCTGACAATTCAATGGCAATGAATAAATGTGAATGAATTCTCATGACTCGAACTTTATTGGAAGCTCAGATAGCACAGAATGAATATGAATGAACACAGTTGTAAATTTGTTGGACGTCGAATGAATGACAGCGGCATCGACAAGCAAAATAAACGCGTTACACTGATAAAAATCTATTTTCAATATTACTTAACAAGCTCAATGTTTCTGACTGTTCTGACTGAGCCTGATATTGACTTCAATTAGGGCAACACGGGGTGAATTAGACATATGGGGTATGATTGTAATGCTTTTTCAAATAATTTATTCAATAAAAACGACTACCTGACGGCACAAGATGAATGCCCTATGGCTGTGGCCTTCATGCTCAGAAACAAAACAAAATGCTTTTAATGTTTGAATAGGAATATGAAATTTATATTCCCTGTTTAACACTCCTATACTCGCGCATTGGTCTGTCAGACCGAGGAATCAATAATTCGTTCATTTCTCAGAAAATATCAACACTATGACTTTGCGATTTTCTCTAGCTTTGTTATTCGTCGTTCGTCATCGTTTAGCGTATCGCATGTGTTGGTACAAAGGGGACGTGTGCCACTTTTTTAACACTTTCGGTCTGACACACCGACGTGAGCACAGAAGTATCTTTTTTGGACAATTGCATTTTTTCATATTCTAGAATATCGTTGAATGAAATGTATAAATAATGATAGTGGCGTGGAATATCTGTTGAATATAGTGCATAAGATCATTACCGGACTATTCTTATTTGATTTCAGTCCCTTTCGTAACTGGATTGAACGGATCCATATATTAACTATTCGTCGATATATTCGTCGTTAGATTCATACGTTCAAAAGCAAAATATAAATGTTTGACTTTCGTATAGTTATTCACTAAATATAATGGTCATACATATATACACTTGTGAAAGAATTTCCCTTGTGGAAGAATTGTAAACAGTAAACTATAAGCTAATCGGTAGTTTATGGTAATTTTTAACAGTTACAGTTTCGGGGATATTTTTTTATAATGGACAATATCGACAAGAAAACAAGAAAAAGAAAAGGAACTACACGCACAATCTGTGAAACCGTGATCGAGTATACGTGTTACGATTTTGCACGCGAGTACGGCATTCATATAGAACAGGGGTGGCTAAACTTTTGAGCAGTTCGGGCGACTTTTTGTTCAAATGTTAGGATGCGGTCTACCAAGATTGACTATATCAAAAAGTCATTAGAAAATGAATCTAGTCTAGTACGTCTAGTACTAACGCTTAAAACAAAAGTTAACTCTCCTGTACTCGCGCGCAGAATCATAGCTCGTATACTCGCGCACGGTTTCATAGATTGTGCGTGTCTCTGTAATTTTGTCATGTTGCATTTTAGGTATTTTGGTATTAGTATTTTTTTAAAGTAAAAATGATTGATGGGTCTGAGCCTAGGGGCACGGACGGGATCTTGACATAGGATTGTGATTGTGTGTAGTAATTGCATTTAAATTGAGTTTTTCATTGTTCAAAATCTGTATTTTTTCTCTTCTGATACATCAAATGGATGCCCTGGAAAAAACCGTTTCCTGTATGTACTTGTATCCTTTCAACGGGTTAGATGACATAACGTGGTAGAATTCGGTACCGCATTCTGTTCAAAAATATACACGAATATACCATTAAAGCCATTACTACCCTTTTCTTCTGTTTATTCAATCATGCAGAAGAAGACAAAGAGTCATCATGTATCATTTTTAATCACAAGTCTAAATAGTTAATACCTACATAAATATAAGACTGAGCCAAATCAATCTATGACTACAAAAATATATTATAGATAAAAATAGCATCTCCTTCGTTACCACGTTGTCCGGAACATTGTTTATAATAACTTTATAACCCTGTAAGATCGCGACTACTCAAGCTATCATAATCTGATTTACGAGGGTATACCCTTTCGATCTTCTAAATCAGCAGTAATTTAAATTCATTTATTGCGTTTTTACATAACCAAACAACATACTCAATATTGTGACATCCTGGATCACAATTACATAAATTGTTAGTAGTGAGACCTATACGATAAAAACATGAATTGAGCACAAATGGATTGGACAACATACAATATAATATAAAATTAAAGCCTATTATCGGAAGGAGGAAGCGAGTGGATAGTGCAATCGAAAGAAAACATCAAATCGTCAAATTGTTAACTTTTTTTACTATATTCACTGTTCATGTTTCAAGCAAAAAAAAATGTGGATAAATTTCCTGTCTAATGATATATAACACAACATATGTCGCAATAACCATTTTGAGTAATATGCGTTTGAAAACTCTTAATAAATCGTTACATTTTTCGTAGTGTGACCCCCCTATATAGAAATCGAAGACATAGTCCTATGTCAAAACAAATATAATAATATAATTGAAAGAAAACAACTCCAAGAAATATTTTTTCTTCAACTTCATTCAGTTTCAATACTCATTTAATTTAGGCTCTTGAAAACAAAATTCTCGGTCTGTATGCTCAAGTTAATTAGAGGAAAATCATAGGTCATACTATCCGGCCAATGTTTGCTATCCGGCCGGATACCAGATATTAGAAAAAAATTATTGTTAATACGTTATGTTAATACTAACTCATAACATTAATTCAGTAATTGTGTTATTGGCGGTACTGCTTAGAGTTGGATGGCCACCAAACGTGAGGAACGTGATTGCGATCGATTTGAAATATTTTCGCATAACAGTCGATTTCTTTGGTAATAGATTTGTTTTAAATAGAAAATGAATATCATTTTCATCTGCCATCTCCCACCAAAAAATGTCCTGAGCTTCGCGCGTAAGCTTTAATTCAGTTTCGTAACTTTTCCTTCGTTTAATTTGATTTGTGGTAAATTAAGAGCACCTTTCTCGGATTATTACCCCTTAAGACAGTTCCATGATCCTGAATAAAAATAATTGATTGATGTTCTTTGCTTATTTGAGTTCGTAGTCACTCTTACTCAAATAGTATTAAAATTGTTGATTCACAAAAACTTCGTAATTGTAATAGAAAACCTTTAACAAGAAAAATAAATCTGTTCAATATTCGTTGCAGAAAACTTGATACTCTGTTAGGGAATATTCATTTTATATGGATAATTTTATCATAGGTCATTATTTTTATGTAAAAATGTGTTTATTGCTCCCTGAAATGTAAACAATTTTTTGCTTCATGCACACATACAGTTTCTCCCAGTTTCATATTTTCAAATAAAGACCCGAATATCCGGCCATCCGGCTTCAAAGCTTGCGGGATATCCGGTAAACTACTATCCGTTTTATTACTAATAAGAACTGTCTATCGGAGATAATGGCCCTTATTCTTCTTCTTCCCCAATGGCACTAACGTTCCTAGAGGAACTTCGCCGTCTCAACTTAGTATGTGCACAATATTTTTGATAGTACAGTGGAGCCCCGATTATCCGCGGTGCGGATTATCCGCGAAAGCGAGTTCCTTAGTAAATCTATAGAGCTTCCCAAAATTTGTCAGTGTGACGTAAAGACTTGCTCTTTTGTTTTGGTTATGGCTTTTATATTATTTGACACTGGTGCACACGACCTTACAGATGGATAGTTTAATGATTCCTATATTGATAAAACATAGTTTTCATGCTGAAATATTCATATTTCGTTTTTACACCTCGTATATCGCATTATCCGCGATTTTCGTTATCCGCGGTGACCTAGCCCGACTTTTTCGCGGATGATCGGGGTTATACTGTACTTAGTTGAGATTGCTATGCCAAATAACACGCCTTGGATACATTCTGAGTGGCAAGCTCTAGAATACGCATGACCACAGTGCAAGTTGGAGGAAATTTCTTTGACGAAAAATTACCCCGACCAGGACGGGAATCGAACCCGAACCCCTGACATGTTAGGTATGACGCTAACCATTCGGCAACGGGAGCACAATAGCCCTTATTATGTAAATTGAATCAAACGGTCGATTCGATCCCTATAACTATCACACCGAACAAGTATTTTGTAAATCGATAGAATCTTATCGAATCGAGTTATTTCTCGAACGCGAATTGCATATCTTGAAAGGTTGCTGAAATATTTACCGAAGCAAAATATCAGGAATCCAACAAGCAAACCAAACAGCTCGAAAAACTATGCCGACAGCTTTCACCCGACTGTATCTGTAAAAAAAGATCTAACGAGCAAAATTCTGTTCAATTAGAATTACATAATAGGGCCCAGTATTAATTTTTTCATTTATTTTAATTCAATATTTTAATTTTTGAATTTCTCTCTTGACTATAATTCTTGAAAGAAATCTGCACAATTAATAACATTACTCACCATAGTTTTAAAAAACAATACTTCATTAAAACTCGCACTCGTAGTCTTCAAAGGTGAAATTTTCTCCAAAAATTTCGTTTTTATTGATTTTTGAGACTTTATGTCGGATGTTTCCAGCATTTTCAATTGGTCATAACCACAAGAGTGACGTAGGACTATCGTTGATTTAGTGATTATTTGTTTTTAGTTGTATCTGAGTCAATTCTGAATGAATGAATAAATGAATATTTGGGGGACTTCAAAAACGAGAGCAGAATTTCGCGCGTATGTGTGACGGCTACTCCGAGGCCTCAAGCGGAATCGATTTTCGATGCTGCCTTCTCTTCTCCTCCTGATGGATCGGCTTTTCTGCGCTTCCTAACAGTTCGAAACAAACTGAATGCGTTTCAGGTCAGGTAATGAATCACTCGATCCCTCGCCGTCCAGCTCGTCCAGCAACGATGTTATCCAGTCGATGTCCTCGCGAAAAATGAATGCATTTCACCACCAGAATATCGCTCAAGTATGCTTTTTCTCCGTGATTGAATCGAGAGAAGGAGGTGGTTTACGATTGCAATTTGCAAGACAAACTAGAGGCGAATGAACTCTCTGAGTTTGAAACTTTCAGCGACTGAGCAATAATCGATTGAAAATTATATGATTTTCGCGATGCGAAACATTTTCCGTCGTGCGCGCATCCAATATTGGATACGAAAATATCCTACTGATGGGGAAGAATAATTTTCAGAAGCTTTCCTGCTAATTGCACTTGACGATAACGATAACATCTTTCCAGATTCTCCTCGATACTCGAAGCCCACCAGTGGTTAATGCTAACTCGATAACCACCTGTTAGTTGCACTTGATTGAAAAATCAAGAAACCAAATGTATTTGGTCGCAGTGTTATATGATAGAAAACATTAAAATAAACTTTTTAGCTTGAATGTTTTTTTCAATTCCCATGGGAACTGGCAGATTATTTTTCAGCAGCGATAACATCTTTCCGGAATCCTCTCGATGCTGGATGGCAACCAAACGAAAATAGTTCCGCGCGTGTGTGTGTGTGTGGCGGCTGCTCCAATGTCTCAAGTGGAGCCGTTTGTGGCATCACTCTCCTGAAGGATTCCCTTCTGACCTAAGGTGACACCGTTCATCAGCGCTTTCATGACAAACGAAGCTACAACAGCGACAACATGCCCCAATCGCTGTTCAATCATAACTGAGTGATTTGTGAGATTTCCGAGCGGCGCTCGCTTATATACCGATTGGTGATTTCAATAGTCTGTTTTGAAAGCAATTTTAAGACAATTGAAACAACTTTTTGGATCAAAAAGTAACAAGTAGATAACGCGTAGACATTTTATCTTCCGAATGAAGTGTTTATCATACCATTTCGTTCGGTTGTTTAGCAGCTATTAACGCTCAAAATCTCGGTCTCCGGCGTAACGCTTTCGTTTTCGAAACTATGATTTTACACCTCGGTATAGAAATGAAAGACGTAGTCCTACGTCAAAAATGATATGCCTGCAGAAAACATTGTTGAAATTGTTCCTAGTGAGTGAGTAAATCGAAAAAAAACTTTTAACGTTTCTACAGATCGATTCTTTGGTACCGATTCAATCAGTGGATCGATATCTACGCCGTTTGGAAAATCGATTCGACAAGATCGATCTTTTTATAAAGATCGCCCAATACTAATCCGCACCGCGGGGTCCTACTATGTTTTGTAAGGCTAAGCGCAAATTGAGAAGCGTATAGCGCTCGTAAGCGAACGCGAGACTACCAACACGACTCATACGTGCCACAAACGTAGCGTGGTGGAGCGCATATTGGGTCGCAGTTTGGTGTAAATAACATGCCACTCGCATACAATGACTGATTAACACAGAGTTGCGCGATATATTTATTTACTAACACAATCACCCGACCAGTACAGTCATACAGTGCCAAACCCACGGCGCTATATGATTGTTCACCAACACAACTACCACACAGGTATGACCAGCACGAGAAACTGTGGTTCAGCCACAGCGTCGCACGAGTCGTGTCTCACGAGCGCTCCACCATCTCGCGTTATCTGGCCAATTTGCGCCGTTCTATCTGTTTTCATTAGCCACAAAAACAGGCGCTATATCGCGCCAAGTTACGCTATATGCGCTATATGCGTCTCAATTTGCGCCTTGCCTAAATCGAGTCCTTTCGCGAGCTTCATGTGTTGCAAATTGCATATATTTAAGCGTTTCTAAAACGTTTCCCGTAGGAAACTGTCAGGGACGCAAACCAAAACAAACTAAGGGCCTAATAACGAACGTCACGTCACGGTCAAAACGAAATTAATTGAGCGCAAGGTTATATGCACTTCATTTCGTTTTCACAGTGAAGTGGCTTCCGTGATCATGCCCTAATTTTTTGACTGTTTGCAACAAACAAACCAAACAACTTGAATTTTGTTTTCCTGAATACTGCACCTTGTCACAACAGATTGACAAAGCACCGTACCTGATAGATTTATGTGAAAAGAAATTCACACCATATCGCTTTTTCTTTGATTTAAATAAGAATAGTATCAAAGATTTCCCCATGTTCGGTAAGTGAATTCAAATTCACCGAATCTGGATTAGGATGTCAATAAATAGTGGACTTTTCAATATACATTCGAACAATTAGTATATTTCTTTTAGATGCATACAAAAGTATTCAGAAAATTTCAATCTGCTCCACAGGCATCCACTTCGAACTCTCCAGCGCATCGTACAGATTCCGATCGCGTTCCATCATATCTCTGTTCATTTTATCGATATCCAGCGTAAACTTGTGATCGACCAGCGTCAACTCTTCATCCTCTACCTGGTTATGATGATGATGTTGCTGTTGTTGTTCATAGGTTTGCTGCACATAGGCTGAAGGGTCTACTGCGGCTTGAGTTGTGGCAGGTGCCATCTGATAGGCTGAATAGGCGTCTGTGGAAGCAGACGCGTCGTAATAACCTTGCCAAGCACTGTAGTTCTGACAGTACGTCGTCAGATCGTAGTATTGGGAATAATCGGTGCCCGTTCCATACCCAAGTAGACTTGCAGCGCTGGGAGTCGTTGTTGTTCCTGGCGTGCTGGTTTCAGTTTTTGGCTTGGGAACTGCATTGCAAATTTTCAGTGGCTTGCTTCCCAAACCAATGAACCCATTCATTTCATATAACGCGCTCTTTTGTTCGTCTTCCAGACCAAACTTGACAAAGCCATATCCCTTTGAAAATCCTGAGCCATCCAGAATAACTTTTGCTGTCTTGATTGAAGTGTATTTTGCGGAGAACACCCGATACAAACTGTAATCGTCCACGTCGGAACTAAGATCTCCAACCCAAACGCTAAATTCTCGATCCGCGAGCAATGCTTTATTCTGGTTGTTAGTAGCGCTGTTCAAACGGAATCGAACCAATGGATTCGTACCTGGGATAGGTTTTCCGTTCAACTTGTGCATCGCATCAATCGCCGCTTCGTCAGTTTTGAAACTAACAAAGCAATATCCAGCCGGGTCACCGGTATATTTGTTGCGCATCAATTTTACAGTTTGTGGATCCTCTCCCATCTTCCGGAAGGCGGCGAGTATAAAATTCTCCGTCATGTATGATTCCAGCTGTAAAATGAAAGTCATCAGATATGTTGGACGGTAAAAGAAACAATAACAATAACTTACACTGCCCATCCATAGCTGACATTGAATGGAACTCATTTTGGTTAGCTTAGAGAAGATTTCTAATCGAACTACTGAAAAATGAAAACGTATACAACAACTGATCGGAACACTGTGTGTAAACAAACAAATTCGTATGTCTACAATTTCAGCAGACTTCAGAATAGTACCCTGCAGGAAAGGGAGTCGAGCAGGGATGCCAGATAAGATGAAGCTTATCATTTTGAAGACATTTCTCGTATAGCTTTTGAAAAGGTCCAATGTATAAAAGATAAACGAATTGAGTTAATGATGCACACTATCAGATTTCAATCATTGAATGTATTGCAAAAATAAAATTTTCAAATATATATCATCTTCATCTTTCAATCTCCGATACAAAAAGTGTACAATGTACAGATTCGCATTTTAAGCACTCGGCACACTCTGTATCGGACGCTACTTTCCTCCGACACTCGGAATATAACAAATCAATCAAAACAACATGAAGTTGCACTTCGGTCATTTTGAGTTTTTGTTCCTTTCGTGTGTTGTAATCATGTTTAGGTGCAATTCAACGTGTGATAACAATAACGAACCGCCTTTAGCATAAAAATGTAGGTTTTTGGATTGTTATTCAGCAGTTATTATCAATTTCTTATTATGCAACATAATTTATCCAATGTACAATCGCGGTCAGTCAAAACGTCCATTGTAAAAATTGTCGGTACTTACGTATTAGCGTCACCAGAGCCGAATTATCACGAATAGCAATTTTAATTTTCACATGGGGACTCAATTATCTTTTGTATTGTTTTTTTGCATTGTTTTGTTATTTTTTAGTGCGTGTTTGGGATTTGCAGTATTAACGTATGAACGCCATCAGAGCGTCACTCATATTTCAAAGCAAAAATTACCCGGGCAAACGTAATGCACCAGGCAATCATATGTCGTTCAAAGGTATGTCGATCAAACTGAAGGATCGTCTCCTATGTTTCAAACTAACCGGACAACCGGTGGAACGCAGGTTGGCTTGCTAGAGACCGCCGCTTCCGACGGGTCGGAGGTCGACTCAGATTGCGCCAACTCGGCGGCTTGGGCCCGCCTGTGTTCCTTATCCTCGTTAGAGACTTTGTCACCATCAAATTTGTTCTAGAATAAATTTCATTACACAAAAGTAAATTCATAAAGAAAATTGCGCTCTGGTGGCGCTCGTACGTAAATACCGCAAATCCCAAATGCGTATTTTCGAAGCACTAAAAAAAAATAAAACACCGCTAACAACAAGCAAACAACAATACAAAAAATAACTGAGTGCCCGTGCGAACGATAAAATTGCTATCTATTGAATTTCGGCTTCGTTGACGCTAATACGTAAGTACCAAATTTTCCCTCCGAGGCTTAGACTAATAAAAAAACACGTCACAACAGAAGTATCTATTGATTGCTAGTTGATAAAGTAACAACAGTAGAAATCAAGATAAAATTTGTATCGTTTATGATCAAATTTGATGGTTTATGATGGTTTATCAAACATTATTTGATAATCAAGTTATAAATGTTTTATTTTCGTTCAACATGTGAAGTTTTTTTTTTTCGCGGTATTCGAAAGAAACCCCCCTGTTTTTACACAAATCTGTGCACATCTTCCATCATTGCACACATGATGATGTTTATAAATATTGACCCTAATTTTTCTAGCCGACATTTCCAGTTAACAGACTAGAGCGTGGTGCATTTTGATCATTTGTGTTATCAGGAAGATATAATAATTATAGCTGAATTTCCTGCGTTTTAAGCTTTATCAAAATGAAACAGTAATACGTCGAATATTTTTCCTAGGTTGGTGTCCATCTTCATTAGGTTCATATTATTTGATATAACATTCTTGGGCAATAAATTCGGTTTAAAGCAAGTATTTGTGGAAAGTGCATAACCTAACCGAAAATAAAACCTAATAGAATACAATAATATGGTAGCTTTTCTACAGAATTATTTTGACAAAAGAACACACATTGTGATGTAGAAAAAAAATCGTTGAATAGAACATCCTACAGGAACATAAATGCTGATTTTGCCCAACTGCAGATTTTTTGTCATTTCCGGAAAATGGAACAATGAAAAAAAAATTCTTGAATGTTGAGGTTTTTGAGCGAACGAATGAACCAGCCGTGTGCTATGATTGATGCTAGGATCGTTAGCAAAATCTCAAGCAGAAATGTCAGTGGGATACCCAATTCATGTGAAAACAAAGGGAAAATGTCAGTGGGATACCCGATATGTTGGCTCCTGTCAGTGCAATAGGGGTTCTCTAAAGACGTCACCCACCTGGAATGAACGTGATGAATTATAGAAGCTTTAAACTTTTCAGTTCATTCGCCTTTAGGGGTTCTTGAACGCCAATAATCAAAATTATATCAATGGCCAAAAATATACTTTATACCGTTTGGTCGTTAAAGGGTTAATTTATTTTTCCTTTTTTTTATTTATTCGACAATATTGTAGCACCTTGCTGATACACTTGGTTGCGCCGATTCAGTGATCAGAAAAGATGGTTCATTTTCAACTGTTCCTTGTTTATGCGAAGAGCTGTCGAAGCAATTGACAGATCGTATTAATTTCAGTACATATTTCCATTCATCTTCGTCGGGAGTTTTTCGATTGTATTTTGTGGATTTCCTTGAAACGAAAAGGTTGAGTGTTTAATCCCAATTCGTTGTTCGATTGTTATCGTTTACACTATTTTTACCACTCATATCGTTAAGTTTTACGGAATTTGATGCATCACAAATATTACATCACCATTGTCCATTTTTTTTACATTGTAAACATTGCCTACTGTGAACTCTCGAACCTTGCAGATGTCTTTGGGACCGTTTTTTCGCTCGCCGTTTACTGATTTGACCGCATCCATGGTCAACTTTCAGCAGTATGACAAATGCGGTGAACTGGAAATGGCCTCCATTGATTGCTTGGAAGCGTACGGAATGAACCGAGGACAGGAGAAATGTGCGGATGTCGTTAACGATTTCTTGGAGTGTGCCTACATGAGGAAACAAATCCAAAGATTCAATGTATGTCGAAGACTAGTAAACCTTTTTGGATGTAACTTATTATTATTTTTTCAAGGCTATGCGTTTGGAGAGACATCGTCAGGGTTTGCAGGGCGAACGAAAATCGAGTGAATACTATGCGAAACCACCGCGCGTTGATGCTTATTAGATACTGTCTTGATTTCATGTAGATGGATGTTAAAATAAAATCTGTTCAAGGAATGTGTTTGAATCAATTTTAGATTATACTAAATTGATACACAATATTACGACTTTGAACATTCATACAAAAATTAAATGCTATAATAAAAGAATGATTAATGTATAAAGACTTCGGTACACATAAGGTCACAAATCATTCAACAGATGGAACATTTTTATAATCGGAAAGACAATAATAGAGGCGAGACCTAATCCAACATGCAGTATTTTTCCTCTGATTCGTTTCATTGTAAGGCTCAATTGAATTAGCCTTGTGTACCCAGTAATTATATTTTGTAGTTTAAAAATAAGAGCTTAATGTTACAGATCAATTACTCGCACTCTACTCGAAATTAAAGGCGAAAACATTTTTGTATAGATTCAGATGAAATCGATTACGGGATTTATTTCAAAGAGATTAAAAGCTAGTACTACGTATAACGATCGAGCAGAGCTCAGCATAGTCATAGTCAACTTAGGTAAAGTGACCAGATGGTCAGAGGTCTAACGCGGGACACAAAAACAAAACGTTATGTGAACATAAACCATAGTTTAGAGAGTCTCATTTATTCGTGAAACTCTTAACATGTGTCCTAGCAATTAAACCTGACCTGTAATCACTCAGTTGTTATTTTTCGGTGATTTAGATTTTGTTTACGCCTGAAAATCTCTCACTCGATCAGAGCATTTAGGTCTGGCAAGCACGATTCAAATTCTACAATTTTCTTCCAATTATCGAATGGGATGCTTGGAAATTCCAATTCATTTTTCATCATACGTTAACACCAATGAGGTACATATAGAGGTGGAGCAGTAGGCGAAGTGTATCTGTATTGGCAAGCCAAATATCGTGTCGTAATTATTCGCATTCAATATGGAATGTATATGGAAGAAACAAAACAATGTTGAAAGTACTTACCGTTGCATGATAATTTGAGCCAAAATTCTCATGAAATCATTCAACTGGTTGTTTTTAACAGATGACAATTTTATCGTGGCTTATTTCAATTATTCATGTGGTAAAAAGGTCCAAAGAGCAGTTGTTGAAGTATGTCATAATTTTTTCCATTTTTATAAATATTGTAACTGCAAGGAGGCTATGAGAAATATATATTCGCTTGGAAACCGACAGAAGTCAGACGTCTTTTCTTTTCCCGTGAAGAAGCCAGAAGAAAATCGAAAATTTGGAAATTCTTCGTTTTGTGACGACATCTCTCAAGTTTATGGAAAACCATCCAATACGCAGCCATCAAATCCATTCTCGACGGTGTGATTCACCACAACAAGAATCTTTTGGGCCGTCGCATACTGACGGTGGAAAACCCTTCGATCAGGAACGGGTAAGCCCCATCATTTTGGTCCTTCGAACCGGATCGAAGGTTCCCCCGACCAGAAGGGCAGGTGTGGTGAGTACACCATTTTGTTTGCAAGTTCATTTGGTGGTGTTGGTTGGCAAGTAGACTCGCGTGGGTGGTATGCCCGTGTCGGGAAGGATTTTTTACGTTCGTTTTTGCGCACCATCCTCGAGTTATTCGTTCGCCTAAAAAGTGGTAAACCGTGACGGGAAGGATACATTCGTTCGATTTTTACCATTTTTCGATATCCGCGTCGTGTAAAAGACATTAAAACGCACAATTTACGTTCCAATCTTCCGAATTTTGATTCCGTATATTCGATCTGTGGTGGTAGTGAAGTGGTGATAGTGTAGTGAACCAAGATGTCCAGACCAGAGAAGAAGTTGGTCGAATGCTTTATGAAGCGCAAAGCACTATTCGTCGTTCGTGATTCCGTTGAAGTGTTCATCAATAATTTTGACAACCAGAATGACGTTTTCCAGATTCCGATTCGTGTTGAAGCGTTGGACAGAGTCTATAACGAATTCCTTGACCTGCAAACGGAGATCGAAAAGTATGATGATCCTGAGAAGTTTGAGGAGCATATGCAAGAGCGAGCAACGTTCGAGGCGCGATACTGTTCGGCTAAAGGTTTTTTATTGATGAAACGTTCCATAGATCACAACCAACCAGTATTGAACACGTCTTTTACAGCCAATCATCCTCCAGCGAATTTCCACCTGCGATTACCCAAGATTGACCTTCCAAAGTTTGACGGAGATTTGTCTAGATGGCTTTCCTTCCGTGATATGTTTACATCTATGGTCCATTCCAATGCGGATATTCCGACAGTAGCGAAGATGCAGTACCTCTTACAATCACTGGAAGGAGAAGCTCATAAGCCATTCGAGTCAACCGATATAAGTGCGGATAATTACGCATTAACTTGGGACGCTTTATTGAAGCGTTACGACAATAAACGTTATTTGAAGCGTCAGCTATTCCGAGCTTTGTATGACCTCCCGCCACTCAACAAAGAGTCACCCCAAGAGCTGCATGACCTGGTTGATGACTACCAACGGCATGTCAAGGTTTTAGCGAAGCTGAACGAACCAGTCATCCACTGTGACACACCGTTAATCAACCTGCTAAGCTACAAGCTGGATTCAACAACCCTCCGAGCCTGGGAGGAGAAGACTAGTAGCGCTGATGACATCACTTATGAGGAGTTGGTTGATTTCTTGTACCAGCGGGTCCGAATGTTGAAGTCCGTCGTCACCGATCTGCAGTAACGCTCCAATCAAGTCGGCCAAGTCAAGGTGGCCGGTTCCACACCAAACCAGAAGAAGCCATTCAAGATGGTATCCAATTCCGCCACGACCGAAACTAAGAGTTTCATTCCGCATTGTATTGCTTGTCCAGAAAACCATTTGTTATTCCAATGTCCAGCATTTTCCAAGATGTCCGTTTGTCAACGCAGAGAACTGGTATCCCAAAAACGCCTATGCTGGAATTGTTTCCGTTCTGGACACCAAAGTAGGAATTGTACGTCCAAGTATGATTGCCGAAATTGTCACCAGAGACACCACACGCTGCTGCACGAATCTGCAGTCCCGAAGGTACAATCCACTCCAGTTGTCATGTCTGGTCAGTCATCCCAGCAACCGAATCCACCCACGTTGACTGTTGTCGAATCCCCTGGATCAGCGAATCCGAATCCCCAAGTGAGTTTGTCGGCACAGTCGTATCAGTCCACTGTCCTATTGGAAACGGTTAACCTCCTTGTCGTAGACCAGAATGGCAAAGAGCATCCTGCTCGCGCGCTCCTAGATTCGGGATCAATGTGCAGTTTTATTACGAAGAAATTATCCAATGTACTCAACCTCCGCCGCACGAAAGTTGACATCGCCGTGTCTGGAATCGGTGAAGCATCGAAGCAGATCAAGCGCAAGTTGACTGCTACGATTAAATCCAAGTTGCTTTCGTATAGTACAACTCTCGATTTTCTGATTTTGAAGAAACCCACAGTATGCCTGCCAACTACGCCGATTGATATTTCCTCGTGGCAGTTCCCTGATGTTCCGTTAGCCGACCCACGATTCCACATTCCAGCCGACGTTGACATGATTGTCGGTGGAGAAGTATATTATGACCTGCACACCAGTTGTAAGATTTCCTGCGGCGAAGGAAAACCTGTATTCGTCGAAACCTCGTTCGGATGGACTGTTTCTGGGAAAGTAGTCATCCAATCACCCGATGTTCCACGTGTTTGTCACCTCACCACTGTAGACCGAAACCTGGAACAAGCCCTCCAGAAGTTCTGGGAGCTAGAAACTGTTGAACCCTGCTCCATGTTATCCGCTGAAGAAAATTTCTGTGAAGATCAGTATGCCACTACCACCACTCGCGATTCGTCGGGTCGTTACGTTGTGTCCTTGCCACTCACCCGCGATCCGCTCGTCACTCTCGGCGAATCACGTTCAATCGCCGAGCGTCGCTTCTTGAACCTTGAAAAACGACTTGAGCGAGATCCAACCACCAAAGCTGCCTACTGCCGCTTCATGGAGGAATACGAACGCCTAAACCACATGAAGAAGCTCGTGGATCCAATAGACGAAACCAAGCCACACTGTTTTCTCCCACACCACCCGGTGTTCAAGGAATCCAGCACCACTACGAAAGTTCGAGTTGTGTTCGATGCATCCTGCAAGACGTCTTCTGGATTCTCTGTGAATGACCTGCAACTAGTTGGACCCGTCGTTCAAGATGATCTGCTATCGATCCACATCCGATTCCGCATCCACCAAATTGCATTCGTCGCCGACGTCGAAAAAATGTATCGACAGATCCTATTGCGTCAGCCGTTTCGTCGATATCAGCTCATCCTCTGGCGTCCTAGTCCAAACCAGCCAATTGCTACGTACGAACTGAACACTGTAACGTACGGTTTCGCGTCATCACCATTCTTAGCTACACGCACCCTTCAGAAAATCGCGCAGGACGCAAGTGATATCTATCCAGCCGCAGCCGCGGTAGCCCAGAAGGATTTCTACGTGGATGATTTCCTGTCTGGTGCCGACACCGTTGAATCCGCTATCCAAATACGCCATGAAATGACTGTCATGCTTTCAGCAGCAGGTTTCCCGTTGAAGAAGTGGGCTTCAAACTCACCAGAAGTCCTAGTGGATATTCCCGAAGAAGACTTAGCCTTTGCACCGTACCATGATCTCCAGGACGATCAATCCGTTTCCACACTAGGACTCATCTGGAAACCGAGAATCGACATGATGAGTTTCAAGGTTCAACTTCCACTGCCAGCATCTGTTTTAACTAAGCGGAAGATTATGTCGTACGTGGCGCAGATTTTTAACCCACTTGGCCTGGTGGGACCAATCATAGTCATCGCCAAACTCTTCATGCAGCGTCTATGGGCATTGAAAACCGAAGCTGGAGATTCATATGAGTGGGATCGTCCTCTTCCTCCACGTTTGCAATCCAAGTGGAAGGAGTTCCACGAAACGTTAGATACTATCGCATCTCTTCGAATTCCACGCTGTGTAACCGTAGCAAACGCAACCTCATTCCAACTCCATTTCTTTTCCGATGCCTCACAGAAGGCTTACGGAGCATGTTGTTATGTCCGCTCAGAATCCGCTGGGGTTGTTCGTGTCCAATTGCTGACGTCCAAGTCCAAAGTTGCACCGCTGGCCAAACAACAAACCATCGCACGTCTGGAGTTATGTGGGGCTGTACTCGCATCCAATCTCTATAAAAAGGTGGCCCATTCCATTTCGAAACCTGCTGAATCTTTCTTTTGGACAGATTCGTCAACTGTATTACATTGGTTGGAGTCTTCGCCGTCCCGATGGAAAACTTTCGTAGCTAATCGGGTAGCTATGATTCAAGAAGCTACAGAATCCTGCCACTGGAACCATGTTTCCGGAACATCCAATCCAGCTGATCCCCTCTCTCGTGGCGTCAATCCAATCGATCTCAAACAACTTCCCATTTGGTGGAACGGTCCGAACTGGTTATCCCTGCCACCATCCGATTGGCCTGTTAACGAAATGCCATCCCTTGACCCACATTGGATGTCGGAGGCCAAAACCAACGTAACCATGATAGCCACACTCAAGTCCAACTTTTCCGATAAATTATTCAGCCGATACTCCTGCTTCAGCAAACTTCGTCGATCTATTGCATACTGGATGCGATATTTCCGTGCCCTGAAAGCCGCCGTCAAGAAGACCACCATCGAACCTTTTGAGACCTTAACAACTGACGACCTCCGTGATGCAGACATCGCCCTTTCTCGGCTAGCCCAGCGCGAATCATTTCCAGAAGAAATGTCCAATCTTATATCCGGGGAACGTATTCCTACATCGTCAGCATTGAAGTGGTTGCAACCTAAAGTCAGCAAGGAAGGTGTTATCCGAGTTGGTGGAAGACTCGGCAACGCCCCCGTGTCCGAAGATGTAAAGTTCCCAATTGTCCTCTCGTCGAAGCACCGGTTATCCGTCCTGCTAGCCAAGTACTACCACCATATGCTGCTCGATGCCGGTCCCCAGTTGATGCTTTCTTCGATTCGCCAGAAATTCTGGATCATCGGTGGCCGTAACTTAGTTCGCCGCACGTACCACCAATGTCACACGTGCTTCCGCAACAAACCCACCCTGGTGCAGCAGAGTATCGTCGACCTGCCTACAACAAGAGTGACTCCGACCAGACCATTCGCCGTATGCGGTATTGATTACTGCGGTCCCGTATATATCAAATCTCCGGTGCGTAACCGGACTCCTACTAAAGCGTACATCGCAATATTTGTATGCTTCGCTACACGTGCCGTCCATATCGAGCTTGTATCTGATATGTCAACACCGGCTTTTATGGCCGCTCTCCGCCGTTTCGTCGCCCGCCGTGGAAAGATGAAGGAAATCCACAGCGACAACGGCACCGCCTTCAAGGGCGCAGCAAACGAACTGCACAGACTCTACGCCATGTTAAAATCCAACCAAACCGAACGAAAGCAGATCCACGACTGGTGTGCAGAGAACGAGATTATCTGGCGTTTCATCCCTCCGCGAGCACCACACTTTGGAGGGCTGTGGGAAGCAGCCGTTAAATCAGCTAAGCATCACCTGTTACGTGAAATCGGCAATGTAAACGTTGGCTACGAGGACATGTGCACTTTATTGGCCCAAATTGAAATGTGCCTGAATTCGAGGCCCCTGGTTCCAATTCCAACCGATCCTTCAGACCTGGAAGTCTTAACTCCAGGACATTTCCTGATTGGAGCCAGTTTCCAAGCCGTTCCGGAAAACAACTTGTGCGACATTCCGGATAATCGTCTGACGCACTTTGAGCTCGCTCAGAAGCGATTCCAACGAATCTGGTCTAGATGGGCACCAGAATACCTCCAGCAACTCCAGTCACGCGTTACAAGGTCCAAGCCACCAGTAACCATCAAACCAGGTGCCGTCGTGGTAATCAAAGACGACAATCTACCACCAATACAATGGCCGCTCGGAAGGATCACTAAGGTTCATCCGGGCAAAGACGGAGTGGTACGTGTCGTCACCCTGAAGACTGCATCATCCGAAGCAATCGTCAGACCTGTGGCGAAGATTGCGCTATTACCAACAGCAGAAAATCATCATCCGGATCCTGAAAAATGAGACCTGGTAGAGCACGCCAAAATTTGCTCGATGCCTTCGTGGGAACCAAGCAGGTAATTGCGGTTCCAATACGTATCTTTATCTTGTCAGGTCTACCTGGTCTTTTCAATCCCCAGATGACGATACCCTGGGCTACTTATAACAATCTACATCGAGTTCAATGCCCGGCGAACCATAACAAACCGATCGTTGCCGGCAAATCACGTGCTTCTGTTGCGTCTTCACAACAACTGAGACTAGTCTCGAATCTTTAGATATTTAGTTTAAAAACAACGACAACATTGTTAAGTAATAGAATTGAACTAGCTAAACCAGTTCAAGGTGGCCGGAATGTTGAAGTGTCATAATTTTTTCCATTTTTTTAAATATTGTAACTGCAAGGAGGCTATGAGAAATATATATTCGCTTGGAAACCGACAGAAGTCAGACGTCTTTTCTTTTCCCGTGAAGAAGCCAGAAGAAAATCGAAAATTTGGAAATTCTTCGTTTTGTGACGACATCTCTCAAGTTTATGGAAAACCATCCAATACGCAGCCATCAAATCCATTCTCGACGGTGTGATTCACCACAACAAGAATCTTTTGGGCCGTCGCATACTGACGGTGGAAAACCCTTCGATCAGGAACGGGTAAGCCCCATCAGCAGTCGTATGCTTAGTTCTTGAAAGCAGTAACAATTTCGGTGAAATTTTGATTAATTGGCGACTATTATCTCACAACATACACACCGACACTGAGAGCCTTCGAAACATCAACTTCATAACGTTAAAATAATGAAACTTCGTTTGTTTGTATGAACGTGGGGGAGTTAAAACTGGCACATGGAAATATCACTTTTATCCGTATTTTTCGACGTCATTTCACAAATATTCACTGCACGTTATCACATTAGCCTTATATTCAGCGGGAACTCTAAAAAAATGTACGTTTTTAATTGATAAATTACTTCCTGAAAATGGCATTTTTACATGGATGCGGTGGGCAATCAAAGGTAAACACAACGACTGACGTCACTATTTGCGAAATAGTTATGGCAGCGCATGCTATGTCGCTCGAAACTCGACCATCTTCATTACCTTTTGCGTTAACACAAAATGCATTAAAAAAATGTACTAATTTCGGATGGCGATGAAAATAAACTACAAAAGATAATTTATAGGAACAAATTTTCTTCAAATCTCACGTTTATTAAGTCTACAACAAAAATGATTCAAGGATGTTGATTTGCAGCAGCAGCACTGTCAAGCAACTTAATGATTTTTCCATACTGCAAGCTCCACCCCACAGCGAAGGAATTGGACATCCTGAGGCACTTTGTGTCCGCCAGATATAGCCGATCTGGTATTTACAATATCATCTCTTTGCCACTCCTTAAGCCGGGAGATCCAAGCAACCGGTCAAACGGTGGAGAAGAATCTGGTTAAAATGGACATTTTTATGCAGAAGCGTCAGACGAGACTGACCGTATTTGAGCAGCAGTCAATCACCCAGAAGGAGTAGTTTCAGGTGCTGGTGAAAAACTTCTTTTCGTGCTCATAATGGAAGACGACACGTGTTTAATACTAGAATTCAACGAGTGCAAGGGACCGGATACTTTACGTTCTCCAGATAAATGATGGCGACGAATATATCACCCACATCAAGTTCTCCAAGAAGGTCATTCTCTGACAAACGAGAAGGGAATGTCCAAGCCGCTCTTCTTTCGAGTCATATGGTAAACTGAGAGATATACAGTACGAAGTGCTTGCCGGAAGTTTCGAAGGTGATGTGGTCGAAGCTGGGATCAGCCCATTATGCCAAAAGATCACTGAAGGATGGATCGGCTGGAGATAAAACGCCAACCTTCCCAACATCCCCCAGCTGCGACCGATAGAAAACTTTTGGGCGAATGGCCAAAATGGAGAGACAGCCGACCACCAAAGCCACGAAAAGGTAAAAGAACACACTGACATACATCTTCTCATCGGCCGTAGTTGAGGTTCCAGCCAACTTCCGTAAGGCCGCCAAGCGTTTCATTTACGATACTTCATCAAACAACCCTGTCTCTTCCTGTCCCGTATACACTAGTTATTCCGGCTTATTCAACACGTTAAGCCCTGACCGAGCTAGGGAACCAAAGATGAACTTTTCGTCTGACTCACGTTGGTCCCTGCGGATCAATAGGGGACTTTTATAAAAATCATTTTCTAATTTTGTTGCTGTCGTTTCCATTTGAGACTTTCTAAACAAAAAGTCCACTGTCGGTGCGATGAAACCAGCTCAACGTATTAATCTTTGGATGCATTGGAAGATCTCTTGAACAGTCTGTCAAATAAAAGTTTTTTTTGTGGGTCATCCATTTCGAAAATCAACATGATCAAATTGTGATTTTGAAATATATTGATATCGCGGGACATTTTCGTTTCTTCTGCCAAATGCGGAACGGAATCTTACGCGGGACATTTTGCTGAAATGCGGGACTGTCCCGCGTAACGCGGGACGTCTGGTGAGTTTAACTTAGGATAGTCGGCTGACTAACCGACTGACTAAATCCATAGTCAATCGGTAAATGACTTTTGGCTCTACCGTAGTTTCTCCGCCAAAACGACCGAACAGTCAGTCGGGCGTTTAAACGCTATCTCCCTCTACCGACTCGACTATATCATTCCATTCTTCCCAGTCAAATTGTCATTGCATTTTGAAGTGACTTCCCCCAAAACCAGGTGGGTGACGTCTTTAGAGAACCCCCATTGAACTGACAGGAGCCAACATATCGGGTATCCCACTGACATTTTCCCTTTGTTTTCATATGAATTGGGTATCCCACTGACAGTTCTGCTTGAGATTTTGCTAACGATCCTAGCATCAATCATAGCACCCGGCTGCCCAAAACGAATTCGTTCTTCTTTCTTTCTCCCATGCACGTTTGCATGCATTGATGTTTGAGTTCAAGGCGCCTAGAAGTATATCCTAAGGTGGGCCAACTTGCTAAACCACTCTTCAGCCATCTTGGAAGTCTACTGTGTTTTGTTTGTAAACAAAACACAATACGATTTTGCCGAAGCTCGCTCGTGATCAGTCTGTCTCTTTCACGCTACAAGCAAATAATTCCCCTTCTGCTTTCTTCCGTACTGTTTTCATATACCGCTCCCCTAACCAACTTAGTGACGAAACGGCCTCACCTCGAGTCACCTAGTACCATAGACCCGTCTTGGTTTGAGTTCACCGTGGTTTGACCAGGGGTTAGACATCAATTGAATATAAGCTACCCAAAATCAAAATTAATATGGCGTCATTTGTTTACCAACATATCATTTGCGAGGATTGAAATCGTTGAAATCACGGAGATAGTATGCTTTATTTCTAACTGCATGAGCGATTTTCATATTTCGGTTTCACATGGAGATGTTCACATTTAACATGGAGTTTACAGTTAGCCACTATTCGACTATATAACCGGACCGATTTGTAAACAACAGTAATTGACAGTGAATTTTGACAATTGACAAAATTGTCAAAATTTTGTTATAAATTTACTCACACGTATAAAATAGCGTGCAGTGTGTGTGCGCTATTTGGCACGCCTAATACTAACTAATACTAATGCGAGGACCTTGATAAATGACTAAGTTCGTTGGTTTGAGTTCACGATGGGTAAAAAAAAACCGTCCATTGATGGGGTAACTACTTTTTTGCATCAGGAATCAAGTTTTCGTTCCTCTTTATATGGACGGGTACAAAATTAGTATCAGGGGGAAATGGAAATGTGGATTGAAGTCAGTTGAATGAAGAGGCAGAGGCAGAGGCACTGACTGGACTAGTTCACCAGTCATCCTCGCTAGTCAGCGCTAGTCAATTCATTTTCTAGTCAAGTCATTTTTTTTTGCGGCGACTGCCGAAGCAGTTCTAGTCGAAGCGATGCTACTGGGAGTAGAGTCGGTCTTAATTTTCACCTTAGAAGATTTCGGGCCCTGTGATCGAGGTTATTTATTTAATTACAACTAGCTGGCCCGGCGAACTTCGTCCCACCTACAATTGTATTTTTTGATTTGAATCTTTTCAAATTCTTCATTTCCCACAAAAAAAGATTTTCTAATCAAGCAAATGGAGCAAATGAAGGGTTTTTAGGGTCGAGAAAAGTTTCTATGGTGGTATGACACCTCTCCCTCCTCTGGAATGGAGCGGGCTTCCATAAAAACATTACACATATTTCAACCATACAATTCTCATATGTTCTACAATTACATAGTAACAAGCGTTGTTAGACCATTTGATGTTTGCGCTAACGAAACTGATGTTTTTTTCGAAAGTGGATTTAATGTGATAAAATGCACTCCTTAATCTCCTTCTATCTAAATAAATAAAAATGGGTCGACGAATGTGTTGATAAAAGCAAAACTCCAAGAAGGAATTGTGTGATTTAGGGCTGTCTTTATTCTATCATATTTTCTGTATCAAACCTTTATTCCATGTAACGGAGAAACATGTTTTTTTGCTTTTGCCGACAATGCTAGATAAATTGAATAAAATGTGCGTATATAATACTGCATATCACTATACCAGGATGTCTGTTATTCCGATATACGACCTCGATTGAGCTCAAAGTTGTACATAACATACAACCCACTTCAAGAAGTGTTGTTACGGCATAAAAAATTGGAAAATTGGAAGAAAAATGATTTTATATATGACCAGAGTGCGTTTCTGAAATTGAGCTTCTAATGAAAATCATCTATTCAGTAATGAATATCTGTTCTATGTGAATGAAACATCTTTTTTCCACGTGTTTGACAAAATTATGAAATTGTGTTTCGAAGTGATTTAAGTGATTTAAGCTTGCTACAGGAAAACAAATAATTTTACGAATTTCTATTTATACTTTACCGAATTTTCTATTATTGAATTATATGGAGTTCGAGATAAACTTGAACATTTGTCAGTAATATGAATTTGTTTCACCAATCTCGTACAACTTGTTTTTGTTCTAAGCACGATGACAGATTCGCATGATTTCAGATTCAGATTCGCATGATTTCGTAATTCAATTGACAGATTCGCATGATTTCGTAATTCAATGTGAATTTTAGTTATTTATTTTGGCTTAACGTCTTTACAACATTGCCCGATTCACAATTTTCAAATCTTCTTGCGTATCGTTCGTTGCTTGGTGTTTTTAGTGGTGTGGCTCCCAAGGCCTGCGACCAACCCCACTATCTCGCAGAAGGACCATCGTGATACTGCTGATTTACGTCCCGAGTAGTACCACCAGGACTGGGCAAAGACGCTTATAACGGCGTCAATTCGCTTAGAGGAGCTGTTTCCGGGTTTTTGTGGCTTTTCTTGGGGACTGGCAATGCCCAATGCTCATCCCACTACACCCTAGACAGTTCCCCTTTACCAATGCAAGCCAGAAAAACGATCTATGACGATAGAATTTCTGACCCGAACGGGAATCGAACCCGAAGCCCCCATCTTGGCAAGCGCTACGCTCCAGCATTCTGTCAAATCGAGCGCGATTAGCCATTCATTCACCCGGCGCGACGCTTCCACCGCTTTTAACACGCTTCGATAGGCTCTCCTGCTCCACATCCCATTGAAACTCCTGTCTTTCACTCTTACGGTATCGCACCGCATACATCCCCGGCAAACGCAGCGATATCTCTTATGCTAAAAATATAGTTCAAGATAGCGTCTTTCCTGCTTGGCGTTCGATGATAAAATGTGGCCAAGCCCCACCATCGCTCACTTTATATAGCCATATAGTTAACGTTGTAGCGACCGCCTATATTTATTTATAATCTCTTTTTTGTCTCCCTCCTTCACCTTGTCCATACGTTTCGCTCGTACCTGTGATTGCTTGTAATGAATAGCTGTTTGCTGCTGGAGCGCAGATAAAATGTATGGGAAAGTAGGAAATTTTTTTTTCCAATTTTTCATCAATTTGAACTTTATATGAGCTGAAAAACCGTAATGTATAGCATATAAACAATTGCTGAGGATATTTCCTATCAATGTGTGTATTTGCGTATTAGCGTATTAGCACACCGAAATATTGGAATGGGCCCCTATATTGAAAGGTTAGACGTAGTCCTACGTCAAAATGAGCTCAATCTAAAACCAAGACGGGTCTATGGTACTAGGTGAGGCCGTTTCGTCACTAAGTTGGTTAGGAGAGCGGTATATGAAACCAGCACGGAAGAAAGCAGAAGGGGAATTATTTGCTTGTAGCGTGAAAGAGACAGACTGATCACGAGCGAGCTTCGGCACAAGATGTATAGAAGTATTACTACTAGGTGGGCCAATCTGCTAAAACCACTCTGCAGCCATCTTGAAAGTCTACTGTGTTTTGTTTACAAACAAAACACAATACGTTTTTTATAACCAAATTGCCATGCGATACGGCCATTTACATTACAGACGTCTCTTCATTGAAAACGAATGATTTCAATAGATCTTGTTGATCTTTTTTTTTTGTTTAATCGGGCTTTTTCAACGCATGAAGACACAAGCACGGATAAAAAAGCAGATTCGTTGGAAATTGGAGATATAATCCCGGTTGAAGTAAGTAGTTATTGACCATCTTCGTTAATGTTTGTAATGTTTACATTTGTTTGCTCTGCAGGCATCTTCACATTCGTTTTTAGACCCGGTCCCACAACGAGTGGTGCATTCTTTTGGAGCTTCTACATATCTACAATATCTCCCGTAACGGCTCGTGATCTGCGTTTTTTAACGGAATGTTTTAGATGGACTATTACTCCGGCACTTCCACCCTCAGTGGCCAGTGGCATCCCAGAAAGACGGGTGTCGCGTCCCTGTACTGAGCCCAAATCATACGCTGAAACGCTAGATAGTGTTGCTACCAGCTAAAGCTAATGATCGTTCGTTCAATGGTGCTGCTGCTGCAGCTGCTACTGCCACTCCAGCCACAGTACTGTCCAAATATGAGGATGACCAGTGTATCGTACCAAAAATTGACAGTCGCAGAAAATTTTGAAACGGGAACAAGGTTTGAAGAATCTTCAGGGAGAACTTCGCAACGAAGAAACTATGTTGATGTTATTGAAGAAGTTGAAACAGTCTCAACACGTAATGATTATGGAAAATTGCATCGTGACTTCAAGTAATACAAACATGAACAACCCTCGAGCTTCGATACCAGTCCCCTAACGAAAGGGTTACTCAGTGCGGTCGCATTTCCAGCTCATTCGAAAAACATAATGTCAGTTAATACAAATCCAGTCTGGTAAGACTTTTTTACTTTTCGTTTTTACATTCATCCTTCCATTTCAGTCATGGGTCACCTATCAATATCGCGAAACCGCTTCAACGTTTACTTTTACTCCCGGGAGGTACTTATTATACTGCGACATATGTTACCTATTGGAGCAATCCGAACAGGGTCCAATCTAATCATCACACCGTCAGTGACGATAACTCCTACGAGCGCACCTTCGAATAGTGTAAAACTCAAAGCTGGAGAAAACCTTGCTATAGGTATTGTATTGATTGTATCTGATGCCACAAAGTTAATTAAAAAATCGTCCACAGATCCCACCGCTCAAACCCAAAATGCACTTCATTCCGAATGGATGCCACCGGAGGTGGCTGTTGGATGATATACAATGATTCCGTGGATCAGGCAATGAGCTATTTTAGAAGGGAACAATACGACGTGCTTATAGAAGATTACTATAATATGCTTTCCCCGGAGTTCCTTCCAGCTGTGGGGACAGAAGGTGGATGTCGTCTTTTGCACATCAATTACAATTTGTCGTTCGGATTCTGTTTCTCCTTGCGGCACGAACACATATGTAACGAAACAACGGGACCATTTCTTGAACAGTATTTCTAATAATGATTCTCTGTCCAACAGATATTTTGGTTCAACAACACATGGTTCTAAAGGACATCCGTGCAAGAACATGCAAAGCAGGGATTGTTATAGTGATACACTTTCTCATTGGGAAGAGAAATTCTGTGAGTGCGCGTGCGAGTGTGGTTGTAACGAGCGCGCACCGATGAAGGGGCAATCTTTTTTTTACGCGATTCTCTTAAAATTACGCAATATTTTCACGCATTTTTTGTGAGCACTAGCGGCCCGTCCCATGTTTTCCCAAGTTTCCCGCATACTCATTGAAACAAATGAGCCCTGGTGTTTGGTTTGTTCAAATTGATTATTCAATCTTTCCACTTAAGGTGAAGGTGGAAGCTAGCCATTGTAGTAGTATAGGTAAAACCACGTGTAAAAATGGGGTAATAGTGTTTGTGAGAGAAGAGCAAAGCACATGTAAATAGATCAATTCACTTATCAGTGGCGCTTCATTGACACGAGTCTTTGAATACATTTGAAAAAAAATAACAATTCAATACTGAAGTTAAATGTATGAACGATATGTTCCGATGAACGATTGCAAACATAAATATATATGGAAGGTGCATTTGAATATGAAGTAAAATTCTGATTATACGCGAGCGTAACATGAGCAAATTTATAACACATGCGAATTGGGGCTCTTTTGATATTAACAAGTTCTTCCGCATAGTATCGATGCTGATAATTCCTCAATTTTTTTCCTTCGTTGGTCGTATTGTTTTCACATATTCACGTTGGAGAGCCTTAACCCTTCTCTTCGTTGGCCGAGACATTTAGATTGAATGTAATACTTTTCCGTTTATTGTTTTTGAAAGCATAGGGAGCCGTGGCAGTGTTCCGAGTTCTGCAATACAATTTTCTTACCCTATGTTAAAGTTGCTAAAACTAACATAATATACCCATTAAACGTAAAAATAATGATTGTTGATATCAACACAATTTTATTCTATTGATTTTCATAACATGAAACGCTTTAACTCAGGAATAACATTTTATTGAGTGGTTTTGATAGCTGTTTCGATGATGTTGTCTGGCATCAGTAACGAAAAAATAACGATGCTTTCACCAATACAAATAAAACCATTGCCGAAGATTGAAAAATGAAAATTTAACTTTCAGAGCACTTGCTCGAGTTTTCCGACGTTTTTCACTATACAGTGCGACAGCAGGTGAAAATTTAATATCTTGTGAGTAATCGATTAGAGTTTGGTTGATATTACTTCATGGGAAATGTGCGAAAACGATCATTTTCTTCACACTGTTTCGCAAAATTATTGATTTTCTGGCGAGGGGTGAGGGAGGGAGATGAAAGAAATGAGCGCCATTGTGGCAGCCATTTGTGGCTAGCTTCCACCTTCACCTTAAACGCGCTGGAAAAGGGAGTTGTATGTATGTAGTGTGTATGCATGTCTTCTATCTCTCTGTCTCTCTTTTCTCTCTCAGAAAATTTTAAAATTACCTTTTAGCCTCGAGGAAGCCTGTTGACTGACTGGCTAGAGCGAGAATAGAATTTAAATTTTCTTCTTACTATTTAGGTTTGAAACACCAAAGTTCATTTTCCTCTTACCTTGAAAAGTCCACTGAGGATAGCAAAACTAACTCTCTCGTAACCTTTGAAAGAACGATTTTTAAAGTTATTTAATGGCATATTCATTCTACAGTTTTGCATTTTTATTATTATTTGTAGGACAACCTATTTAAGTAGCATTGTGAGAAACATATCAGCCATTTCTCCATCAAGGGGGGACCCCGATCTGGAAAATCGAAAAAATCGAATTTTTGTTTTTTGCATTTTTGAGTACTTATGCCCTAGGAAATGTTATCCCAAAAGTATTTTTCGTAAAAATGGATTATCTGAAGCGTTACATAACCGTTTTTCATGTTCCTTTATTCCATTTTTTTTGAGCTTTTAAACAACGATTTTTCATGTAAAATAACTTATTTTTAAAAAAGACCGCCATTTTGGAATTTTTTTCGAATTTTCAAAAACTATGCAACGCCTCAAGTATTGCCTTAAAGCTTCAAAATATTCATTGGAATTTGTTCTACGACACCCCGTTGCTTCTGTACTACGGATCCAGCTGTCAACAGTGTTATAATTATTATTCGTGCATTAAAAAAATGGAAAATACTACTTCATATAAACCTTAAACAATAACCAAAATACCCGAACACAGAAGTGTATATAATATTGCCATGCCTGGAAAGCATCTAATTATTTGTTAATTTGTGTTGTGTTATTTGTAGTACCGTAAACCGGGGGCAAATTGATCACGATTTTCAGAAAAATGTAAATATTTCCGAATTTTTTTGTTAGATTTAAACCTAATTATTTTTGAAATCAGTACTGGTGCTAAGGCCACAAAACGTTATGGAATTTGTTGAAAAAAATCCTTGAGCGTTAATTTGGAAAATTTTTAGCAGAAAATTTCAAAATTTTACTTCGGGGTGAAATTGATAAATCTCTGTTTTTCAGGATTTTCTAGTGTCATACGCACAAAAATGTATACAAAATCTATTATTTCTTCACCTACGGTCATTTGAATGGGATTTGAACACTGATCTGTAGGTCATCCGGAGACCATTCCGGTTATCCTAATGTGAAATCCTTGAAATTGTCACCAATAAGCTAGTTTTGCCAAACCAAGATGTTCGATATGTCGAATGATGGGATTCGGTTCTGGTCATGCGTCGTGCTGTTTTTGTAAAATAGTATGTTTTTTACTTGTTTGAATAGTAATTACAAGTATTTGAATGCTTATTCAACTCATCAAGTATCGGCTAGAAGTGGATTAATATGTTTAGCGTCTATAAATATTGTTTTGATTTGTTGAAAATATGTTTCTTTACCATAGTTGAAAATGAAAACGAAAATGCTATTTAGAAAAATATTGTTTTTTATGCAATTTAATAAGGGATTCGTTGAGAGCCATTGGCAAAAAGAACCTTCAGATGATGCTTGAACATGTCAGATCAAAAAATTTTAAAATTAAATTAAACTAAATTGATCTGAAAATTTATGTTTGTTTTCATCAATACGTTTGATCAATTTGCCCCCGGATGACGGTACCGTGTTCTTTGTAGCACCGGGGTGAGATTGGATCAAATCGAAAGAAATTGCAGTTAGTGATATCTAGACAAGTATTGCAAATATTTTTGAAAGCTGTGAACCGTTTAGGAGGAGATATATTTTCACTACTTCCAGTGCATAATACTTTACTGTAATACAAATAGTTATTGTTTAGTAATTTATCAGAATTTGATGTATTTACAAATCAAGCTTAGACCTATTCTCATCCCCATCGACGGTACTTTAGCGAATTAATCTAATCCGGCGAACAAAACAGTAGAAAACTAGTAACTTCGATATACCAGGTGAGAGACGAACCAACCTACGGCTTAAAGTCTCTATAATAAAGAGCAAAAAAATGTACCAGGTGTTATTTGTATACTTCTATGCGAGCACTAGTTAATGAATTAAAGTTTCACATACTATAGTGGAACCAATGTGATAGAAGACACGATAAGTCACCAAATAAAACTTAATTATTGTATACTGATCAGTGTCAAATTCACGCCCAAGTCCTTCAACGTTGGGACACCATTTTTGACATCATCGGTCACATAATCGCGCTCGACGGGTTTGGTGTGCAAGTCTCCCAACGGGAACGAGATGCAAACGAATTCTGTAAATCTCACCTTCATCATGAAAGTAGGATCATCCCGTAAACGCCAATAGCTCTACCAGCTTTCATTCTTGCACATCACCTGGTGGAACCAATCGATCATTTCCGACAACTTGTACCGGCGTAGACCAACAGTCTGATAGATTTGGTCTGGCTGTCCGGGCAACATTCGAACAGTATTGCTGTTTGTCGGTGCGCTTGGACCACAATGGCATGTCGCGGAGCGATCTTCCTGGTATATACCTAATGGGCGGAATATGACCGCCTCGAGGAACTCACAAACCGCAAGTTCACATATTTACTCTTGTGAGTACCTCCGAGGAGAAAATTTTTGTCGATTAGATTTGTGACATAAGTTGAATTTTGTCACTGTTCACTTTAATCGATTTACGTGTTGGCTACTCATGCATTTGCAGATTTTCAGCTGATTTTCTTCAACATTTCATTGACATGCAACAAAGCAAGCTGTTCACTGCTAATTCTCTTTCTCTTTGTGTGTTAACAAAACATGCTCTCTGTTTATTTACACCGCGCTTTTGGACACGAATTTTTTAAGCGCTTTTATTTATAGTGAGAAAACGAACACATGCACACACGCAGACGCGCACACTTCGCGCAGTGATAAAATGAACAAACTGTTGTGTGCTGTATGCTGGGGGACTTGGACGCTTTCTGGGACTTGGTGTTATTGCCGACGGGGCAGTGTTATACACACTGCGTACTGCGGGTGCTGGCTCGTTCTCACACAAAAAACACATCGCAGCTGCTCACTCTCTCACTCTGTTTGTGTTTACGTCAAGAATACGACCATTTACGACCGTTTACGACTGTTCACGACGACCGCGCTTTATTTTTTAGCGATTTTATTTATAGTAAGACATCAGTTGCGTGAAAAATAATTCAGTTTACTTATTATTATCATCCTTCACTTACTAGAAGTGATACTGATAGCAACTGCATGTGTAATTACTGGAAAGGTTTGCCGACCAACAGACCTATTAGTAAACTTGAGGTATGGAAAGTATCGTGTTTGGGCATTGTGTACTTCGAGTTTGGTGTCGATTTACCACCGCTCGTGCAGAAGCGACCAAGGTTACAGTAAAACCTTCCGGAGTAAAAGGTTCATTGCACTGATTCACAACATCGTATATAACAATGAACAAATGTTGATGGTTTAGAAAGGATACCAAGAAGGATAAGCTATGCTCTTGAGTAACATTGAATATGCTGATGTGTAATGAACATCCGGATGAGGACGTTGAGGACCGGCAAATGTTTTCCGATACGGTTGAGATGCGAGCGGGAAGAATTATTGCAGAATTTATTAGAAAATTAATTTGCTATTTCGCAAAACCGATGGGTCGGAATAAGGTGATCGATGTAAAGTTCAGCGGGGATGATAGTGAAGAGAAAAATCTATAGACCAGAAAAAAGAGTTAATGAAAAAAATGTTCATTTAAGTACGTTAAACGTTTTTAATTCGAGCAGTAACGACACTGCTTTGCTCATTGATAAATAATTGACCTGCTATTTGGATTAATAAGTGTGAACATACTATTTCGTAAATTTATATGTACATATTTAATAGAATTATGTATTTAAAAAGAAAACTTTAAACTTTTTTTATATAAACATTTATGTATTTCAGTATTTTGCGGAAAATCGGAACAATTATCTGAATAAATATTGATCGTGCTGATCTGAATATTCATTTTCGACATTCAAGATTTTATTTATTCCGAGAGATGATTCTAGTTTAATGATTGAAAAATCTATATTTAGTTGTTCGACATTTTTCTACGTTACAATGTCTAGAAGTATTGTATTAAAATTCATCATCATAGTTTTATATAAACGATCATAGTTTTATGACTATATTAATTAAGACGTACGTTGCTATTTATAATTAATCAGTTAGAAAAAATCGTGCTTATCGCGTCTATAGTTCTTTAAAATAGCTTAAACGATTTCATTGCTTTTTTTTATACTTCATTAAAGAGCTGCTGGTATACTTGCGCTCTCAGTGGCCGAACGAGAAGAGAATGGATGGAGTTCAGACGGCTACAAACCACCCAGTGACTGTTTCCCCGACGGCGGAAAAAATCAACTGATTGGTCATTGGCGGAGGCTATGATAAACTCAACAATATGGTAGGATGATCCCACCGACACCCGCCCGTGTTCGGAGTTACCGACGCGACTGACTTCGTGGGAACCAGATTCAGATGCCAATTGTTCAGCAGAACAATTAGAAAAAAAGGAGAAACATAGAAAAAAGCCTTCTGCATGCTCACACAAAAACCGAAAAAGGGTAGCAAACATTCTATGGTTTCATTTGTGAATATGTTATTTAGAGTATATCGATAACCAAATAGCCTTGAAGGGATAGAGTCGCTTGGTGAATAGACAAATAACATTTGAGAAAACAGACGCATATTATTATTCATTCTTCAAGCTTGTTTTATTTTCTGAACTGAATGTTTACTGCACACTACTCGGTTTTCCCGACGATTTTTAAGACCGATTGGGTCACTGCACTGAACCTGAAACGAGATGCGCAGCGCTAGGAAACCTGACGAGAAGGTATATATCTGTGCCGATTACTCAATCGGCGCTAGAAGCAAACTAATCCCTCCTAACGTTCGAAGGTATTTTTACCAAACTTGTTGACGAACGTGTCTCCAGTATAATAAACCATTCCGTATCTGTGAGTAGAAGAGGATGATGAGTTAAAAAATCGGTTCACGCTGCTTCGCGACTACTGTTACCATTCACGACTGAAGAAGAGCCGATCCAACTGGAAGGAGGTCAAATACTTCGATTACTTAATTAATGCAAATTAAATCCACGACATTTTCAACCATCTCCCAGATGCCAGCTCCAATTACGACTCCAATTACTGCTCGCGTTGGTTGTCACCTGTACCAAATTCCATTACATGGCCGTCGTTTCACGCTGTAAATAGATCATCGTTAATCGAGAATTGAAGAAATATTTTTTGTTGATAGTTCCTCACGCTTTATTTTGTTTTCTGAATAGAACAAAACGAAATAGTTGAAAAAGTTTCGCACATATGTTCGTATGCTCATATGTATTAGTGACCCCCTTCCGCATTTTTTGTAAACAATCCCCTCTCACACTCCTCGCTACTCACCACTCCCCTCGCTAACTTACTGAAGATACGGACTCACCTTAGTAATACTTCTATACATCTTGGTGTGCAGTAAACATTCAGTTCAGAAAATAAAACAAGCTTGAAGAATGAATAATAATATGCGTCTGTTTTCTCAAATGTTATTTGTCTATTCACCAAGCGACTCTATCCCTTCAAGGCTATTTGGTTATCGATATACTCTAAATAACATATTCACAAATGAAACCATAGAATGTTTGCTACCCTTTTTCGGTTTTTGTGTGAGCATGCAGAAGGCTTTTTTCTATGTTTCTCCTTTTTTTCTAATTGTTCTGCTGAACAATTGGCATCTGAATCTGGTTCCCACGAAGTCAGTCGCGTCGGTAACTCCGAACACGGGCGGGTGTCGGTGGGATCATCCTACCATATTGTTGAGTTTATCATAGCCTCCGCCAATGACCAATCAGTTGATTTTTTCCGCCGTCGGGGAAACAGTCACTGGGTGGTTTGTAGCCGTCTGAACTCCATCCATTCTCTTCTCGTTCGGCCACTGAGAGCGCAAGTATACCAGCAGCTCTTTAATGAAGTATAAAAAAAAGCAATGAAATCGTTTAAGCTATTTTAAAGAACTATAGACGCGATAAGCACGATTTTTTCTAACTGATTAATTATAAATAGCAACGTACGTCTTAATTAATATAGTCATAAAACTATGATCGTTTATATAAAACTATGATGATGAATTTTAATACAATACTTCTAGACATTGTAACGTAGAAAAATGTCGAACAACTAAATATAGATTTTTCAATCATTAAACTAGAATCATCTCTCGGAATAAATAAAATCTTGAATGTCGAAAATGAATATTCAGATCAGCACGATCAATATTTATTCAGATAATTGTTCCGATTTTCCGCAAAATACTGAAATACATAAATGTTTATATAAAAAAAGTTTAAAGTTTTCTTTTTAAATACATAATTCTATTAAATATGTACATATAAATTTACGAAATAGTATGTTCACACTTATTAATCCAAATAGCAGGTCAATTATTTATCAATGAGCAAAGCAGTGTCGTTACTGCTCGAATTAAAAACGTTTAACGTACTTAAATGAACATTTTTTTCATTAACTCTTTTTTCTGGTCTATAGATTTTTCTCTTCACTATCATCCCCGCTGAACTTTACATCGATCACCTTATTCCGACCCATCGGTTTTGCGAAATAGCAAATTAATTTTCTAATAAATTCTGCAATAATTCTTCCCGCTCGCATCTCAACCGTATCGGAAAACATTTGCCGGTCCTCAACGTCCTCATCCGGATGTTCATTACACATCAGCATATTCAATGTTACTCAAGAGCATAGCTTATCCTTCTTGGTATCCTTTCTAAACCATCAACATTTGTTCATTGTTATATACGATGTTGTGAATCAGTGCAATGAACCTTTTACTCCGGAAGGTTTTACTGTAACCTTGGTCGCTTCTGCACGAGCGGTGGTAAATCGACACCAAACTCGAAGTACACAATGCCCAAACACGATACTTTCCATACCTCAAGTTTACTAATAGGTCTGTTGGTCGGCAAACCTTTCCAGTAATTACACATGCAGTTGCTATCAGTATCACTTCTAGTAAGTGAAGGATGATAATAATAAGTAAACTGAATTATTTTTCACGCAACTGATGTGCTCACAAAAAATGCGTGAAAATATTGCGTAATTTCAAGAGAATCGCGTAAAAAAAAGATTGCCCCTTCATCGGTGCGCGCTCGTTACAACCACACTCGCACGCGCACTCACAGAATTTCTCTTCCCAATGAGAAAGTGTATCACTATAACAATCCCTGCTTTGCATGTTCTTGCACGGATGTCCTTTAGAACCATGTGTTGTTGAACCAAAATATCTGTTGGACAGAGAATCATTATTAGAAATACTGTTCAAGAAATGGTCCCGTTGTTTCGTTACATATGTGTTCGTGCCGCAAGGAGAAACAGAATCCGAACGACAAATTGTAATTGATGTGCAAAAGACGACATCCACCTTCTGTCCCCACAGCTGGAAGGAACTCCGGGGAAAGCATATTATAGTAATCTTCTATAAGCACGTCGTATTGTTCCCTTCTAAAATAGCTCATTGCCTGATCCACGGAATCATTGTATATCATCCAACAGCCACCTCCGGTGGCATCCATTCGGAATGAAGTGCATTTTGGGTTTGAGCGGTGGGATCTGTGGACGATTTTTTAATTAACTTTGTGGCATCAGATACAATCAATACAATACCTATAGCAAGGTTTTCTCCAGCTTTGAGTTTTACACTATTCGAAGGTGCGCTCGTAGGAGTTATCGTCACTGACGGTGTGATGATTAGATTGGACCCTGTTCGGATTGCTCCAATAGGTAACATATGTCGCAGTATAATAAGTACCTCCCGGGAGTAAAAGTAAACGTTGAAGCGGTTTCGCGATATTGATAGGTGACCCATGACTGAAATGGAAGGATGAATGTAAAAACGAAAAGTAAAAAAGTCTTACCAGACTGGATTTGTATTAACTGACATTATGTTTTTCGAATGAGCTGGAAATGCGACCGCACTGAGTAACCCTTTCGTTAGGGGACTGGTATCGAAGCTCGAGGGTTGTTCATGTTTGTATTACTTGAAGTCACGATGCAATTTTCCATAATCATTACGTGTTGAGACTGTTTCAACTTCTTCAATAACATCAACATAGTTTCTTCGTTGCGAAGTTCTCCCTGAAGATTCTTCAAACCTTGTTCCCGTTTCAAAATTTTCTGCGACTGTCAATTTTTGGTACGATACACTGGTCATCCTCATATTTGGACAGTACTGTGGCTGGAGTGGCAGTAGCAGCTGCAGCAGCAGCACCATTGAACGAACGATCATTAGCTTTAGCTGGTAGCAACACTATCTAGCGTTTCAGCGTATGATTTGGGCTCAGTACAGGGACGCGACACCCGTCTTTCTGGGATGCCACTGGCCACTGAGGGTGGAAGTGCCGGAGTAATAGTCCATCTAAAACATTCCGTTAAAAAACGCAGATCACGAGCCGTTACGGGAGATATTGTAGATATGTAGAAGCTCCAAAAGAATGCACCACTCGTTGTGGGACCGGGTCTAAAAACGAATGTGAAGATGCCTGCAGAGCAAACAAATGTAAACATTACAAACATTAACGAAGATGGTCAATAACTACTTACTTCAACCGGGATTATATCTCCAATTTTCAACGAATCTGCTTTTTTATCCGTGCTTGTGTCTTCATGCGTTGAAAAAGCCCGATTAAACAAAAAAAAAAGATCAACAAGATCTATTGAAATCATTCGTTTTCAATGAAGAGACGTCTGTAATGTAAATGGCCGTATCGCATGGCAATTTGGTTATAAAAAACGTATTGTGTTTTGTTTGTAAACAAAACACAGTAGACTTTCAAGATGGCTGCAGAGTGGTTTTAGCAGATTGGCCCACCTAGTAGTAATACTTCTATACATCTTGCTGCACACTACTCGGTTTTCCCGACGATTTTTAAGACCGATTGGGTCACTGCACTGAACCTGAAACGAGATGCGCAGCGCTAGGAAACCTGACGAGAAGGTATATATCTGTGCCGATTACTCAATCGGCGCTAGAAGCAAACTAATCCCTCCTAACGTTCGAAGGTATTTTTACCAAACTTGTTGACGAACGTGTCTCCAGTATAATAAACCATTCCGTATCTGTGAGTAGAAGAGGATGATGAGTTAAAAAATCGGTTCACGCTGCTTCGCGACTACTGTTACCATTCACGACTGAAGAAGAGCCGATCCAACTGGAAGGAGGTCAAATACTTCGATTACTTAATTAATGCAAATTAAATCCACGACATTTTCAACCATCTCCCAGATGCCAGCTCCAATTACGACTCCAATTACTGCTCGCGTTGGTTGTCACCTGTACCAAATTCCATTACATGGCCGTCGTTTCACGCTGTAAATAGATCATCGTTAATCGAGAATTGAAGAAATATTTTTTGTTGATAGTTCCTCACGCTTTATTTTGTTTTCTGAATAGAACAAAACGAAATAGTTGAAAAAGTTTCGCACATATGTTCGTATGCTCATATGTATTAGTGACCCCCTTCCGCATTTTTTGTAAACAATCCCCTCTCACACTCCTCGCTACTCACCACTCCCCTCGCTAACTTACTGAAGATACGGACTCACCTTAGTAATACTTCTATACATCTTGCTTCGGCAATAGCGTATTGTGTTTTGTTTACAAACAAAACACAGTAGACTTCCAAGATGGCTGAAGAGTGGTTTTAGCAAGTTGGCCCACCTTAGTATATACTTCTAGGCGCCTTGTCTAAAACAAGCATAAGACAAATACAGTGGAACCCCGATTATCCGCGGAATAGTCGGGCTAGCTTATCGTGGATCACGAAAATCACAACACACAACAACACAACAAATGACTAAAAATGAGGTGCAAACACAAAAAAACAGATATTTCAGTATAAAAACAATGTTTTATCAATACAGGAATCATTGAACTATTGAATCTGTAAGGTCGCGTACACCAGTAGTCAAATAATGTGAAAGTAATGACCGAAACAGAAGAACAAAAACCTACCACTCATTGTCAAATTTAGGGTAGGTTCATAGAATTACTATGGAACTCGCTCTCGCGGATCATCCGCTCGCGGATAATGGGGGTTCTACTGTATCTCGAAAATTAATACATCTGGCGTCCCTGGTACTAATTTGTTAATATTCCCACTTTGAAATACCTTGTGAGATATCTTCAAGGAAAGAGATGACAGTTAATTCACGTGCTCTGTACAAAAAGTAAACAAACGCATCTCAAAGTGCTAAGTTGAGCTCGTCGAAATCGTTAATTGTGAATTTGTAAATATAATAAAAATCATAAATTGTCTGCATAATGAAGAATCGTCCATTGAAGCACAAATCTACAAATGCATTTAAGGTATGTTGGTTTTTCATCTTCTGATTTTTCTACGGATGGTTTTCGTCAACTCGAATTTCATCAATGAAAACGTGTTTACAATTTCAGTTCAAATCATCCAACGATCGGAATGCTGGAGTCGATGTGCGCCGGCAGGTGTTTTATGATGCAAAATATGAATACGAGAAGACAGAAGGAAATCAGTTCCACTTTCATGAGGCCATCGTTAAATGGAGCGCACTTAACGCGACCAAAGAGTATCAACAGTTTCATGGACCGTTGCGCTGTATAGTCACTCTGCCAGATTTGCTACACAAGAAGGAATTCGTCTTCGACCATCTACTTCAGTGTCTTAGTAAGGCGACTGAGCTATCGTTGCAGGCGATATTAGAGTAAGAAATAGTGAAACCTGTTGATATAGACTAGAATTAATACGAAAGCTATGTCCTCATTTACAGGTTCCCGGTGGCGCTGGCTAAAGATCTTCGCAACGAATTTTCTCCGTTCTTTTTGATTATATTCGACGAATTAATCAAGTTGCTCAATACGAATGACCCCGATCGAGTGGAATGGATCCAGATATGCATAGCGCAATTGTTCAAAACACAGAAGAGTTTTGTTAAGAACAAATTAGACTTGTTTTTCGGCCGAATTGTGGAATTACTCGATGACGCCAAGCCTCTTTATATGACTAATTTCGCAGCTGAATGTTTTGGTTTCATTGCCAAGAACACCACGAACAAAAGAGATGTGATTCTAATGGTCGCAGCCGCTGTGAAGAAAAGACCATCCATTACAGTAGGATGCGGTAGATTATTGTTTGAAATAATGCGTGGTGTTGATCAGCAACTTCATAGTTGCGCGGATGAGCTCTGGAGCATTCTTCTCGCAGAATTAATGAATGATGCAAACACAGAAAGTGACTTCGATCCAAGGATTCTTTTCAACACTCTTGTGCAGACCGTCACCGACATGACAGAATGCATCCGAAGTGCGCAATTAGAACCTTTTTGGAATTCCATTCATCAGGCCATTGATCAAATGTTGGAAAATCCCAATCAGTTGGATAAATGCTCCTGTAACTATGTTTTACAATTGACTGGAATAGTTGTTGAACATCAACATGGCAAATTGCTGAATGATTCCCCACGCTTGGTTGGACAATTGGTGAAAATAGTCAATACCAGCCATTCGGAAGAAGTGCTACAAAGTGTCACTAAAATAGCTGCCGTTATGATGTTGTCCAAAAATTTGAAACTCTCTCAGATAGAGGGAAGCCGTTTGTCGAAAAACATCGTAGCTGTTCGTGATCGTTCACGGCATGCGTTCGAGACATTTGTGATTAGTGTAACCGATTATGCCATGTTCGACAACCTAATTTGGCCTGATTATTTGAAATACTTCAAAAATAATTTCGACTTGAACAGCTTACAAGTATTACTGCGGATAGTAACGAAGAAATCACCTCTCTGTGGAAATGGGATCAATTTAAGCGAATGGAAACAATTTCCTATAAGGCTGGACTGCAACAAGACGAAACAAAACTTCGTAAATCTACTGCAAGGTAATTCTATTGAAATTAATACAATATTTTATATATAAATCTTTTTTCTATTTGAAAATCTTGGTGGACATACTAGTGTGTTTTGTGCTGTGATTGTTAAAACAAATTACGTGTTAAATATTGTTTTGTACAGCGAAAGATTACTTGAATCGCATGCCCATTGTGTATTAATATCATGCTAAGTAGAGGAACGGCTGCAACCACAGCTGATCTTCGTTTATTTATACTTTTCTCGATCGCCCCAGCGTGCTACTTTTCTCGTATAGTAGCTGTGGCGATTCAATTATTTTTACTTCTCTTCACTGTATGGTGTTTGTTGTGTCTAATAGCGTCCCGCTTTAATTTGTTTTGAAGGAATTGGCAATGGAATGTTCTGTGTATAAACTGGGGATATTTGTAAGAGGTTGTAAGTGATCTTCCGGTTTGCTGTATCGGTATGTGTAGCGGTGTATTCCACTACCGCTGTACTCCTCTGACTAAAGCGACGGCAAAGCTTATCACGGAGAATGTGAATGTTTTTTTTAAATGCAATGACTGTTTATCAGACCAGGGTTGAGCAGAGTGATATTCAGCCCTATTCTGTATTTCGGTAGATTAGAAATATTTCGAACGACTTGATAAAATTCCATCCTGTATTTTGTTCGAGTTGTTTTTGCATTTTGTTCGATCTGTTTCTCTTTGAATATCAAATGGGCAAAACGTTCGAAATAGGGAATGCGAAATTATAACTCGAACGGAATAACGGTTACGAACGAAATGGAAATCCGTCGGAATACAGAATAGAGCTGATTATCTCGGATGTGCGTAAGATAGAGAAAGAGGTGATGAAATTATCTTCACTCTGATTCGTTTACGGGCATGCGAGATCGCATCAGATAGACAGCGCGTTAAAGTGCGGTATGGAAGAATTGAGACAAGATGTAAATGGGTCTCTTGATAAATTAATACGCGAGAAATTGAATTCAATGACAAGTTCAGTTTTATCAATTAATGTGCAAAATAAATTAGCTGCAATGAATAATGATTCGCTTGGTCGAACCAGAATAATCCGAAACGGAAGAAACGTAAATTTCAGAATAACGATGATGATAATTTCTTCAAAATAAGATAAGTTTTGCGGATGTTGTAAAAAGCTCTAACATTGTTAATGAGAATAAGACAACGGATATTAGTGCCAAGCAAAAAAATTGTAAGGCTCATTTGTTATAAAACCTAAAGTGTCCAAACAAGCTTCCGATGATACTCTAAGGCATTTGATAACGAAACTTGATCCAAGAACACACAAAATTAGCAATTTTAGGAATGGTAGAGATGGCTCCATCATTGTTGAGTGTGCAACAATATAAACGATGTAAGAAATGACATCGAAAGCAATTTGGGTGAAAAATACTGTGCTGTTGTTCCCACATCGGTATCTAGATTAAAAATTGGGGGCATGGGCGATCAGCATTCCTCTGATATCTTCATTGATTATCTCAAAAGTCAAAATGAAGACATCGCAATAAAAGACATAAAAGTTTTAAATGTGTACGAAAATCCACGCTTCACATACAATAAGTTTAGTGCAATAATTGAAGTAGATGTTGATACATACAATTGTTTATTAAATGCAAAAAAGGGTAAATTTCGGGTTTGATCGCTGCTCCGTAGTCCCCGCGATTAATGTGTTGCGATGCTTCAAATGCGGAGAATTTGGACATAAGAGCACGGATTGCAATAAATGTGAAACGTGCTCTAGGTGTAGTCAGAAACACAAGACATCTGAGTGCAGGTCAACTGTATTGAAATGTGTTAATTGTTTGAAAATTGATAGAAAAGAAATGTTTCTTGATTCCAGCATATTAAATATATTGGCTGATGATTTCAATATCAACTCAACAACCGTAATTCAAACCATTCAGCTGGCTTCTTCAATTTTAAACAAACAGTAAATAATTTTACACGTATTTCCAGGCACAGTAAAACTTGATCATGTTTAATCCAATTTTGATACAGTTTGCTCACTGATACCTTAGTTATTAATGTAGTAGATAATTTCGTTAATAACGATGATTTTGTGAAATTAAAGTGCTGGAGGAAATATTCGAAACATTCCGTCTCGAATTTTGTATTAAGAAGTATGGATTTTCCATTCGGGACGAGTAATTTAGACTAATCAGCAGCTTAGTGTTAGAAACTGATGTGTTGAAGACGTGCACCAATCGTTTAGTTACGCAAAAGTTTGTGTGTGTGAAAAACTCTAACAGCTGATACAATTTGGATCTATTGCGTCTCAAGCGTAAGAGAGACAGATGGTACAATAAATTTTGTAGAACTAGTAATGAAAATCATTGGGATATGTATACGAACGCGCGCAATAGATATTCAAATCTATTAAGAAAACTCGTTGTGAATATATTCAGAGGAAGATTGATCAGCATCAAAGCAACAGCAAAGAGTTGTGGAAAATTTTGAAATCCCTATTGAAACCTAATAACAGCAAACCGCGGTCCATAACTTTTAATGGAACACTTGAACAGTCTGAACAGACAATAGCTTCTAAGTTTAACGTAGGGAACTGGGCATGTACCTCAGGTATGGGAGGAATCCCTGACAGTCTCTATTCAAAAGGAAGGATTCAAATGAAAGCCGAAAAGTTTCGTCCCATCAACATGTTGCACACATTAGTGAAAATATTGGAATTAGTTGTTAAAGGCCAGCTGTTGGAATATTTAAATGATAACAATTTGCTAATACCAAAACAATCTGGATATCGGGAAGGTCATTTCTGTGAAACCGCATTGGACTTGGTGTTAGCAAAATGGAAAGATAAATTAGAATGTAAAGATACCATCATTGCTGTTTTCTTGGATCATCAACACTTTCGAGGCAGTTTCTAGGCCCCTGTTGTTGAATACGATGAGGCACTTTGGAATTACGAGTGCTGCATATAAATGGGTTGAAAGTTATTTGTATGACAGAACTTAACGGACTATTTTTAACGATTTAATTTTCAGTCCCGTAGGGAATTATCTTGGAGTACCTCAGGGAAGTGCATAATGGTCCATTTTATTTATTATGTACATTAATGACATGTGACGAGTTTTACGATTTTGTGATATCAATCTTTTTGCAGATAATACTCACCCCTATTCTATATTTCGATCGATTCGAAATATGTCGAACGACTTGATAAAATTCCATTCTGTATTCCATTCGAGTTGTTTTTGCATTTCGTTCGATCTGTTTCTATTCGAACATTCAACGGGCAAAACGTTCGAAATAGAGAATGCGAAATTATAACTCGAACGTGATAACGGTTTCGAACGAAATGAAAATCCGTCGGAATACAGAATAGGGCTGACTGTGTTATTCATTGCAGCTAATGATTTAAATCAGGTCGCGTCACATTGAAATGGAGATTTGCATTCTTTAAGTAGATGGTTGAGTTGTGCTCCCGTGGCCGAGTGGTTAGCGTCATAACTAACATGCCGGGTGTTCGGGTTCGATTCCCGTTCTGGTCGGGGGAATTTTTCGCCAAAGAAATTTCCTCCGACTTGCACTGTGATCACGCGTATTCTAGAGCTTGCCACTCAGAATGCATTCAAGGCGTGTTATTTGGCATAGAAATCTCAACTAAGTACTAATAAAAATGACGCAAGTAATACTACGTTTAGACGGTGAAGTTCCTCTAGGAACTTTAGTGCCATTGAAGAAGAAGAAGTAGATGGTTGAAGTACAAGCAATTAAAATTGAACATAAGTAAAACTAAATATATGGTAATCACGCGAAATCGTTCAAATGAAAACGTATCTATTATTATTGATGATGAGACTATTGATCGCGTTCGGGAAATTAAATATCTTGGCGTGATTATTGATGACAAACTCAAGTTCAACACTCACATTGATAGTGTCATCAAGAAAATTGACAAGAAGTATGGAATCTTGTGCCGATTGAAAAACGATTCAACTATTTGCAGCAAAATACAGCTATACAAATCAATCGTCTCTCCTCATTCAGACTTTTTCTCTTCCATTTTATTTCTGACCAATGAAACACAAATATCTAGATTACAGCGTTTGCAAAATAAAATAATGCGGTTGATACTAAAACATAACAGATTCACTTCCTCATCTTTAATGTTGAACGCTCTGCAATGGTTATACGTGAAGCAAAGAATTGTTTATTTAAGTTTGGTGTTAATTTTCAAAGCAGTTTACGGTCTGTTGCCTCGATATTTGTGTGATCGAGTTGAAATAGGAAGTAAATTTCACAGTTATAACACAAGAAACGCGAATGAATTAATAACACCCAATTTCTTGACATGTGCTTCACAAAATTTATTGTATTTCAGGTATAAAGGTATAAATGTGTTCAACTCGATGCCAAGACATATTAAACGTGCAACAGCACACTTACAGAATTTAAGAGGCACTTTATTTATTATTTTGATGTTTTTATAAGGAAATTTTCTCGATTTCTCTGGATTAGGATATTCGGTGACCGGAATAAATCGCCACAGTAAACAACTGCAACAGAAACAACCGCTTAGAAAAAGTGTAGTAGGCTAGAAATATTTGGCGCGGGAAAAACATCATGTGCCTCACATTTCTATTATAAATTTATTCTCTTGTTCTCGTTTTTCGAAATTTATTCTGAGGACAATGTAATGGGGACGAAGTCCCCATTTGGCGAGGATAAGGAATCGAGGCGGCCCATGCCGCCAAGATGACGCAATCCGAGTCCACCGCCGACCCGCCGTCGGAAGCGGCGGTGTCTCGCACGCAAACCTGGGATCCACTGATTGCCCGGTTAGTTTGAAACATAGGATACGATCCTTTAGCAATGTCCGACCGAGCTCTAGCGAGCGTCGGACGGTATACGTCTGCCCGGGGCGTTACGTTTGCCTGGGGCGATACGTTTGCCCGGTTAATTCTTGTTTTGAAATACAATACCGCGCCACAATATTTATAGCCTACTACACATTTTATAAGCGGTGGTTTCTGTTGCAGTCGTTTTCTGTGGCGATTTATTCCGGGAACCAGGATATTCATAGTCAATCCAATACAAGCCTCGCGGTTGGGCTTGTGCTCTGGTAGACCACTTGGGTACAAGGGACTCGTCGGGACCGTATCGGCTCTGTGGCGGACATGACTGAGTATTGGCTTGTCATTTGACATTGCAATTTTTTGAACTTATATCTGTAAATAAAATCGGTTCGTTGTTTTCTTATTTGCCTAACTGATTTCAATGCTGAAAAAATAACTAAATAACAAGATAACTCGTCTTGCTCAAACCTCTGTAGGGGAAGGAGGCGGGACCATCATCATCAGAACAATTTATTTATTTTCATTTGTTTATCATAGGTGAATTTGGCAAGGATCACAGTCCTGAGTACCTGATGTGTGTGATTCTTTTGCCCCATATCGTGGACCTGGAAACAAACGATGAAATCCTTAAGGCTGTGGTACGAGAGGTTGATTCGTTTTCTTCAAGATTGGACAACCAGGACAACTTCGTCCCACTGTGTCTTATGATCGAAACTTTAGTCCACATGAACGTGAAGAAAACGGATATTTTCGTCGGAACCGTAAAAAAACTACTGCCTGCACTCTCAAGCACAAAGAATGAGTATCTGCTCAATGCCATCGATCTATGCTTAACAAAGATTCATCTCAGAAAGTCGCATCTGCTGGACGACAAATTGTTCGACATGATTCATCTACACCTGAATGATTTTCTAGGATCTGTCAATCACCCAGCACGACTGCTTGTTACGCATAGTTTATCTTTGTTCGGTCATCTCGAACAAATTAAGATAAAAAACGAAGAGCAAACACTGTTCGACATATTATATGCCATTGAAACAGTTGAGCCCAATGTTCACACATATCGTGATCAAATAATGCTACTGAAAAAACTCGAATACGATACCGATTTCTTCCAGAATATGAGCGGTGAAAGGAGACTAGATGCGATGAAATACGTTATATCGATATTGTCAATGAACTTCCTGAAGTATTGGGAGCCGGCGTGTGATGTGCTACAAACTTATGCAGACAATTTCGCTGTTTCCGACTTCTGGAACGTCTACAAGCAACAATTGGACCTCGTAACATCCGGCGTATGCTTGCAATTGTCAACGAACGCAGCGACCGCTGCTTATGAAGCTTATAGTTTTCTTCAAAATCTTGAAACGAAAACAAATGTGCTTATCGAAAATCGCATCCCGATGGGTTACCGAGAAAGGCTCCTGAATGCATTGTCACGGTTCAGTAGGATGCTAGAAGCGAGAGGTGCAGATATTGTGCGATCTTTTTTCCATTTCATTGAGACGGAATATCAGACAAAACCGAGCGCGGGAACGACCGAAAAAAGTCCAAAAGTTACCCAACAGATATTGATTTCCTACTTGAAAATATTTGCGAACTTCAAAAATGCAAAAGCAATACACAGATCAGATGAATTATATGAACTCTACCTGGAACTGGTGACCCATCGTTGTGCGGAAGTTCAAAAATTGGCACTTGATTGCATTTTTACTTACAACAAACCTTCGTTTGTGCCGTATAAGGCTAACCTGTATCGTTTATTCAGCGATAAGGGCATCAAAGAGGAGCTACAAAACTTTTTCAAAGCGGATGACGACAACAAGAGTGAGCTGCGCTGCATAGTACAGAATGAGCATCGTCCAGAGGTGAGTGATATTCGAGTTTCCGACTTATTTCGACTTTAAATATTTAGTTTCGACATTTACAAATTCGGGTGTAGTGATTTTTTTTTCGTTTATGTTCAAGTGCTTACTTTGTTAAGCAAAATATTTAATAATTGATTCAGCACTGTAGGATGGATCATTCAACTAAATGTATGCCTTTTGTATGTGAACTGGAGTCTCCTTTATGCATAATAGTGAGTTTGACCACAGTTTGGCGGTCAGCTTTCAGATCAAGTTTGCTGGCACACTTTGCTCTCTGAATAAGCTATAACCTGTGCAATTTTATTTGACCGCATTGATTAGTATTCAACGGTTTTAACAGTATCGAATCGAGCGCTAATAGCGCTTAAACGCGTCACTACATTGGAAGATAGTTCTTACGCGGACAGGTCAGCTCACCCTACGAAACTTCCCTCGAAAAATATTGTAAGTCTCCATCCCCGACGCTCTAATAGTCTCACTCTCCCTTTCCCACCATCGATTTCGCTTCCCCCTTCTGATGTCCCCGTTACAACTCTACCCTCGTTCTCGCCGTCCCCTTCTGTTATCTCCGCTCTCCGTGTCAGAGTTTATTCAGAAAATGCACCTGGAACTGGTTGTTTTCGTTCCGCCTGTTCCCAAGTAACTGAAGAGATGTTTCAGGTGTGCTTGGGGCCTGACGAAAGACTGCTTGGGGCCAGATAGATACGAAAAAGAGAACATTAATGACCATACGACGGGAGGCTTCAATTACAACTGTTGTGGCAGTCAACAACAAAAACAAAATGTGATGTCGCAATTTTCGCGGATCGCGTTCCCTCCGGTAACGGCAATTGAGTGATGGATAAAGTGAGAATGGCCGCCATCCAAGTCATGGGCCGATATCTCATTTAGGAGGAAGTCTCGAGGTCTCGCAAGGGTTTCGGGACCACAAAGATCAACGGAATTTTCATCTGCAGTTGCAACGCACCTCCCAGATGGACGATGGACCAGTTCCACTACATACTGGATGTCCTCTCCGAAGAGCTCGCCGAACGAAGACCAGTCGTTATAGGAGCGGATTTCAATGCTTGAGCAGTAGAGTGGGGATGCAGAAGCACCAATGCAAGAGGGACTAGTTTACTAGAAGCTCTGGCCAAGTTTGATGTGGCCCTGTGCAACGAGGGCACCACTAGTATCTTCGGCTGAGATCATCGACCTGGCTTTCTGCAGTAGGTGGGGGTAAGACGGACATGTTAGGAAGAACTTCAATTGTATCTTTGGACACTCATGTTTTCCAAAACTTAAAAGCAGTTTCTTACAGTTCAATATACTGGTTTTCGAAATAATTGGCCAAACATTTTATAAAAATGTGTTTTTCCATGTTTTTTTACTAAAATTAAAACAAGCTAAAAAGTAGAACATTTTTATCGATGCCGGTATAATGGACATGTAGTGAGGGGAATATGGACAGAGAAGTATAATTTCGCTCTCTCTCAGTGTTCATGTGTCCAGTAACTGAAATAGAACAAACAGAGAAAGCAATATGAAAAAGAGTTGAATATTCTTGCCTTCACTTTCGATCATGCATTGGATGTGATTATGGATGTGCCTGTCCATTTCAACCCCACCAGTGCAATTATTTCAATAATTTAAACCACCTACTAATGAAGAATTTTCTTTTCCGTACATACCTAATATCGCTTCTCTGTCAACTCACAATCCGAAATATAACCATGTTTGATTTTCGGTTTTTGTTTCCCTATTCCACTTTTGAACAGTATTCATTGTCATAGGATGGTTTAAATATTATAGAATAGCATGTAGAAGGGGTTCCCATCAACAGAAATTTGAAATTCATAATGCAACTATACAAATCAACCTCGTTAATGACGAAAATGAGGTGGAGGGTATGTGAAGGATACACCCACAGTGACCATCCAGCCATCAGTTATACCATTGGCCAACGAAACTCCGTAGCCGTACGGATAAATAGGACGTGCCCGCGCAGATGGAAAACAAGAACCTTTTCATCGAAGCACTGGCGTCTTGAATATGAACGCGGATGAACTGAGGGAAACACTAGCAAAAGCATGTGATATAACAATGGTGATGGTGAAGCTCAGGGGTCCATCACCATTGCTGGACACTCTTGGGAGACTTCTGGAGAGAATCATTCTCAATATGCTGACGGAATGCACGGAGGGAGTTCGTGGACTGTCCGATAGTCAGTTCGGATTTCGTAAAGGGAGATCTACGGTAGATGACATTCGCATAGTCGCAACTAGACTTTCCGAGATCTCGCACAGCACGCAAAAGAGACAGTGTGCTTTGCGTTATCCAGTCTGGCATCTCACAGTCAAGCGAGCAAGACTTCATGTGCGCGCTGAAATTTCGAGAGACGAGTATCGATTTTCTCTTCCTCACAGCCCTTCCATGTGCAAGCAATGAGATCGGGCTTTAGCACGCGAGCTTGGGATTGTCTCTTTATCTTCTCTTACGTAAAATGTTGTGACGTATTCAGGAAATGCCTCGTCGCGTTTCGATGCGAACGATGCACATGTGTTGTGTACACGAAGAGATGCTAGTGCATTAGTGCTCGCGAGACTTTCCGTGTACCTGCCTTAAAGTGACATTTGGTTAGGTCTTCTGAGATCTCACAGAGCACGTAGAAGAGACAATGTGCTTTGCCCTATTCAGCCTCATATCTCACACAATCATTGCAAGCTGTGTGCAACAAATGAATGAATTGATTGGATGACTTTAGCAGCGATATTTATGTGAAACAGTTCTTCATCACTAATTGTTCTACGTGCAATATTACGAAGATTAAAATTTTAACACCAAAAGCACAACTTCCCCCGACAGCACCAAATGTCACTTTGAGGCAGGCACACGAGAAAGTCTCGCGAGCACCAACTCATGTGCACCACTCATGTTGAGGTACTTCGTTGCACCTTCTTGAGCCCTTAATATTTTACGAAAGAGAAGAGAAGGAGCCGAACCCAGGCTCGTGTGCTAAAGCCCGGTCTCATCGCTTGCACATAAAGGGGTTATTAAGAGGAGAAAATCAATACTCGTTTCTCGAAATTTAGCCGCGCGCACAGGATTTCTGAAAACCTCTCAATATTTTACGAAAGAAAAGAGAAAACCAATCCTAAGCTCGCGTGCTAAAGCCCGATCTCATCGCTTGCACATGGAAGGGTTGTGAGGAAGAGAAAATCGATACTCGTCTCTCGAAAATAAAGCGCGCGCACAGGAAGTCTGGTCGCAACAAAGCATCCAAACAGAAGCGCAGAGGAAACCGATACTGCGCAGTGATAACGATCGACGTTAAGACCGCGTTCAATTGTGCCAGTTGGGAGGCCATCGTGACTGGGCTCCACACGATGAGAGTCCCAGACTATCTGTGCAGAATACTGAGAAGCTACTTAGAGAACCGGGTGCTGGTGTACGAGACAAACACGGACCAGGTGCAGATTAGAGCTACGACGGGAGTTCTAAAGGTCCGCAGGGCTCTATTCTGGACCCATCGGTCTGGAACAGTATGTACGATGGCGTACTAAAACTGAATTTGCTCAGAGGTGTGGAAATCATTGGCTTCGCGGATGACATCGTTATCCTCGTGACAAAAATGGGGGATGCAAAGTGTGAAACTACAGATAGCACGCCACAAGACGGGAATGCTGATTGTGAGTAATTGCAGGGCGGTGGATCGTGCGGAAATCCCAATTGCAGAGCACTCGATAACTTTGAAGCGAGATTTAAAATACCTGGGAGTGCGAATCGATGATCGACTGAACTTCAACAGTCTTGTAAAAAAGCAACGAAAGCAATCAATGCACTGACGAGAATAATGCCCAGCAATTCTGACTCAAGTAGCAGCAAGAGGCGCTTTTTTTCTAGTGTCTCCTCATCAATATTATGATACGAGGGTTCAGGCTGGATCGAGGCGTTAAAAACTCAGCGGAATACGAGGAGGCTGAATAGTACGTACCGGCTCATGGGGATGCGAGTGCGTACAGAACCATATCAACAGATGCGGTCTACGTCATAGCTAGGTTGATTCCCACCAACATCATCTTGGCGGAGGACAGCAAGTGCTATTGGAGGAGGAGAACCAGAGAAATTTGGAAGCTAATGAGAGCGGAGTCGATGGCTAGGTGGCAGCAAGAGTGAAGTGCGATTCAAAACGACAAATGGACGCACAGGCTAATACCGACACTAATGGACTGGGTGAACAGGAAACATGGAGATGAATTTCTACCTAACGCTGTTTTTGTCTGGTCATGGCTGCTCCAGGCAGTATCTGCACCGGTTTGGACACGCAAGATCGCCTCTTTGTCCAGAGTGTAGAGATGTGGAGGACACACCGGAACACGTCGTATTCGTATGTCCCAGATTCACCACAAGGTGCGAGAGGCTGCCTATCCTTCATGCTGGGAACATCGTGGAGGAAATCTGTCGTGACGAGGGCACCTGGAACGCAGTAAACAGTGCAATCGTACACATCATGCCAGAGATACAGCGGAAGTGGAGGGCCTACCAGCGTGCTCATAACGCCTGACTATAAAAGATTAACAACTGCGAGAGCTGTAGCAACGGATAGTACCCCACGAGAATTGCCGTGACGGAGTGCTCGTTATGTTGGAGGGCTCTACCTAATCGGCGCTCCGCTGGGAAGAGAAATCCTGTGCGGGTGACTGTGACGGGATGCGCGTTACATTGGAGATCGCTTCTTTATCGGTACACGTCTCGATAGGTGAGAAACCCCGTGAGGGTGGCTGTGACGGATTGCGCGTCAAGTTGAAGGGCAATTCCTAATCGGTACACGTCTCGTCGGATAAGCGGAATCTGGCGAGAAGGAACAAAATGTTAGTTGGCAATGTCAGGAACACTACGAGTGTCGTTTCGACGGAGCGAGCGCCAAGGAGGGTGTGATCAAATCGGTGTGTACCCTACGAGAGTTGCTGTGACAGAGTGCACGCTATGTTGGAGGGCACTGCCTAATCGACGCTCCCGCGAATCCCGCGAGGATGACTGTGACGGATTACGCGTTGAGTTGGAGAGCAATTCCTAATCGGTGAACGTGTCGACAGATGAACGGATGCCCCTTGATAAAATGAAACAAAAACAGAAACCAATCAAGTATTACCAACCAATCAAGTGCATGAGCGCCGCCTCCTCGAAGTAGTCGCCTAGATGTAGTCCCGGAAGAACGAGGCGACGAGTAGAGGGCTTGGCTTTTAGTGCTTGTGAGCCCCACACGACGTCAGGGTTAACCCGACCCAGATATAGGAGGCAGAACATTTCCAAATCTGTAAAAAAAAAAATATGGTAGCATTGATATCGTTGAACATTTTCTGATTTTTATATGAAATTTATAGTTCAGAAATAACGGGGGGAACAAAATGTGCTTCTTATCTAAATGTCGCAAACTGAATATGATAATATGTTTATCAGCTAACAATAGTATATGATTCGCACAAAATATGTGCAATTTTTCATATTTTCTGTCAGGACTAAATATAGAATCCATAAAAGATCATGTTTACAAAATTGACGTAAAATTTGAAGGCAGAGTTCAACAAAACCATGTATAAACATCATACAAATCAGGGGATTATGAGAAATCCTTTTTATGATTCATTTTGTTGTTCAGAATCATTTTAACTCAAGAATTAAATGGACTTGATTATGTCAGTCGCAAACAGCTTCGTGAAGAAATGTTTCAGACAATCTACGCGTTTTTAAAAATAATGATGAATATCGTTTCCACCTGAGGGAGGTTTTAAACAAGCAGAACTTTCAGTATTGGTTGGTTGCCGATCCAAGGGAACCCAATGTACTGTATTTACATTATCCGAAGGATACAGTATACATATTTTAACCCTTCTGTGCATAATGATGGAAATTTCCGTCATAACATTGAATTCCTAAAATTATATAAAAGAACAAGTTCACTTTAAGTTGATTGTGTCTGGACTTAGATTTATTTCACCAATGAAGAATAAATCATGCAAAGAAGGTTTAAACCGTTCAAAGCCCTTTTAAAGCTTGTGGCGAGCAAACCCGTTGTGTGGAACATCAGCATTAGGTGAGATTGCTGGCTGCTCGCTAGATGGAGCGATACTGAATATTAAAAAGACACAGGAGGGTTGAGTCCGAGACCCTACCGCATAGTTGACGTAGGATTCCGTAATTTTGTAAGGTAATGTATGTAATTTGTTGTCTACTACAGTTTGACGAAATAAAGAAATAATAATTATGTATGGATGAAATGAAGAAAAAAAACTCACCAATGTAAGATGTAAGATAATTACCAATACCGAATACAATTGTCAATTTTTCTCACCATTCACATCATATTTGGTTCTGGGTTGGTTCTGAAATACAAATGAAACACAAATTTCTGAATTGTTGGAGAATCAATCAAGCAAACGAAACCAAATCTGGCATGTGGAGGTTTTAGGACGTAATAAGTATTTCTATGGTGGTTAGATGCTCCTTCCGCTCTCTAAGGGTGGGCTGTCATACAAATGAAACACAAATTTCTGCATAACTCGTCAAGCAAATGGAGCCAAATTTGGCATGTGAAGGTTTTACGGGGTACGAAACGTTTCTATGGTGAATACACCCCTCCTCTCTTCTCTAAGGGGGGCTGCCAGACAAACGAAACACAAACTTCTGCATAACTCGAGGTTTTTGGGTATGAGAAATGTTTCTATAATGGTATGACATCCCTCCGTTCTCTGGAATGAAGAAAATATTACACATATTTCAACCAAAAATATTCCAACCAACCATAACAATTGAAAATTTTAGGAAAACTTTGAAGGAAAAAGGGAAAATTCGGAAAATAAATTCCCATATTTTCTACAATTACATAATGACAAGTGTTGTTAGCCCATTCGATGTTTGCCCTAGCGAATTTGATCTTTGTTCGAAACTGGAAATGGAATTTAATGTGATGAAAGGCACTCCTATATCTTTTTCTATCTATACCAAAAAAAAAGGATCGCTGGATGTGTTGATAAGAACAGAACTCAAGGAAGGAATCGTTTTTTTTGCCTGAAATGGGCTGTCTTTATTCTATCATATTTTCTGTATAAAACATTTATTCCATGTAACGGATAAACATGTTATTTGCAAGTGGTTGAAAAATCTTGAACGAGAATTGCGTCTGAAAATAATCTGATATTATAAAGATGAGTTTTGTTAGAAATACTAGGAATTTTATAGTTAATGGTAAATTCAACGGGGTTGAATAGAAGATCAGTCAATGAACAGTTCTGCGATTGGACCCATGAACTTGCTCATAGTAAGAAAAGGTGAATGTTTGAAGGTATTGATAACAAAAAAAACATTTTTTGGCGGGACGAAGTTTGCCGGGTTAGCTAGTAAATTATAAACGGACGGGGTTAATTAGCAATATCTCCTCATTCCACAATGTTCATATGAACGAACGCTGCATTTACATTCCTTGCGAGCGATTAACGCACGCCTTATAAAAAACGCCATATAAAAATTATACCTCACGGCATCATGCATTCCTCGGAATAGATAGTACGGGAAGGTAAGAACAAATATATGGGAAAATGAGTGTGCTTTCAATTTTTGTTAATTTAAACCGTTTACGGGTTAGGAAATCGTAATGTATAACATATCAAACAATTCCTAGAGAATATCCAATTCCATTGGATCTCAGGGAACATTCCTTCGTTGTGGAGAATAAAGCAGGTATTTTTAAGAATGTTTGATGAATGGTTTCATGGTCGGATTTATTCACTAAATAACATTCTTCAAAAGCTATGACTTTTTGATATTTTTTTTGGGCTTGAATGTCCCGTTTTCATTCCTAAACTATTTGGATTAGTTGCTCTACATTGACAATATGTCCCTGAGACGAATTCAATTGTCGATAAATAACGTAAGATATTTAAGGATACATGATGTTAACCACATCTTCTCCAGTTGAACTCAATGTCAACGATTTAAAGACTGGTACCGACCCACACAAAGCAATCCCCCAGTTTGATAGATTTGTTTGTTCAAATATTATTCAAAATTATATTTAAAAAAAACTCATGTTAACTAATAAATGTTTGCATCATAAATGTCCTTCGTTTTCATCATTATTGTAATGCCCCACAGGTTGTTCAACTGGTCATCCGAATTGTTCACACCAAGATGGTGCAGAAAACTACACCGGAGGAGCTGAAGCCGTTGCTGCTGCGCTTCATTGGAAATTTCCGGGAAGAGGAAATCAGAACATTCATTAGCAAATCATTCAACTACTTCGAGCGGTTGTTGAAATCGAGCCCACTGGAAACATATCATCATATAGCAGAAGGAGGGTGTGATTTCGATGACGTTCCCACCAACCGATTCAAAGCACTGATGAAGCTGATCGACGACATTCGGGATCAATTCGCGGGATTGAAGAATAAAAGCTTCATCCAGCATTTACTGCACATAAAGCTGTGCATGGATTCAGTGCTACTACAACTAGATCATTCCACAGTGAAAGATTTGAAATCACAAACTCTTTTAAACATGGTCGAGTTCTTCAAACATTTTGCGGATTATGAATGGCGCGAAGAGGAAATCGAAGCTATCTTCTTCATTTACGTTTGGCCCCAAATGGGTAAACTGGAAAGCGATTGTATTCACAGCCCAACACCACTGTTGAAGCTATTCATCGCATGGAGCAAGGATCCAAGATATCACCCACTGCTGGCCAAAATGGCACCAAAAACGCACACTTTGGCTCGCCTTACTCCTCTGGAGAGCGTTACAAGCTTACTGATTGGAGAAAAAACCAACGTGAAGGTGTGTCAAGAAATTGTTAAGATGGTAATCAGTTTGTTCACCATGGAATCAACAAGTGGTATTGATTCACTCCCCTTGAGAGATGTTCAACCAATCGACAGAGAAGAGATCGAAAAGAGCAATTTAAATGTTGGCAGCTACTTATTGCTTCCGCATGTAGCAAATATATTGCTCTACATACATCGAGTTTTGAAGCGTCAGCGGTCGATTACAAACGACCACTTGTTCATATTGTCTCGTGTGGCTGAGTATGCCAAGGATCCGGCGCAATGTGACTCCTTGCTAGAATTATTAGTGCCGATGACCGTGAAGAAAACAACATTAGCTCATGTTGAACCGGAAACTATCCGACAAATGAATGCTACTATTGACTCTTTGATTGAATCCGTATCAAATCCAGAAAAATATCTCCGGCAGATGGGATTGCTACTGGAAGCCGTTAGGGATACTGGTGAGTAACGGAAAGGATGGATTAACATTTTTCAAATATTAATCCATATCCTTAATTTTCAGCAACACGAAAAACCATTTGTCACATAATTGAGTTTATAGCGAACAAATGCAGTGCTGAAGAACTGATGCAATGTGCAACAATAATCGGTAACATGAATGCAATGCATAAACGCGGATTGGATAGACCAGATTACGAGTGCCAAATGGGAGCATTTCGTGATATTGATAAGCTAATAGAAAATCGTGGGATTATGGGGATCGATTCAACGCTTTTAATCGTGCATCAGTGTTTCTATTATCTGAAAACAGAGAAAGATTTGGCAATGCGTAACAATACCAACCATTATCTACGGAAAATAATTGTTACATCCCTCAACCAACACGGAACCGATCGAAAGGAGGATATTCGGTACCTTATTGAACGCATAATATTGCCTGCCCTAATGAAGGGTATCAAAGAGAATAATGAATCCTCGCGAAACGAAAGCATACAATTGCTGGGTGATTTATGTCGCGATTGTGCCGAGCACTGTTCGGTTTTCTCCGACCTGCATCCGTTCACTTGCAGTCAGGATCGCGAGCTGGATTTCTTCGATAATATAACCCATTTGCAAACCCACCGCCACCGGCGTGCAATGAATCGATTTTGTAAGACAGCACAAAAACTAACCCAAATCCCTTCCGCCCGTGCCCTCGTAAGCTTCCTCCTGCCCATAGTGTCATCCTATTTGGGCTGCGAAAAGTATCGAAAGAAAAGCAAAATAACCGAATCTGCGGGGAATTGCGTTGCGGTCATTGCTCGAATGTTACCTTGGTCAGCATACAAGGAGCTGTTGAAGCAGTACCTTAATAGGATGAAGCACAATCTAGAATACCGGAAGCAAACGAAAAATATAGTTGTTTCGTTGCTAGATAATTTCCACTTTGACTTGTCGGAGGCAGACGTGGCAAAGCTTCAGGACATGGATAGCTGTGTTCAGCCTGGAAACGAGGAGCTGGAAGATGATGAAAGGTTAGTCAGATTTGTTTAAATTTCTTCACTGAGTTAATGCTACATTATTGAATTACTACCAATAATTAAGTCGCTCTTAAACAAATCGGCCATAATCGTATATTTTTGTGTCGAATTAATAGAGATTCAAATGAATTGTTATGATTTAATTTCAAGTAAACCATTTTTATATTGTCAATTGACGTTCAAGAAGATAATATTTATGTTATGTTTATGAGTTTTATGGTGCTTGTAAAGTGTGTTCTTAATTGATGATAATAATGGCTATCCAAAACCTGTCGTCAATCATCAGTTACTCTTCAATTTTCCGCCGGTAATAAGTTTCTAGAGTGAAAACCCCCGAGGGAGCGATAATTTTCTAATCACTATCTAGAGCAGCAGTACTCAACCTTTTTTGACGTAGGACTACGTCTAACCGGAAGATATAGGGGGTGAAATGGAAATCTAGGCACTGAACAAGTAGGAAAAAATGCAAGATTTGGAACGCTTATAACTCGAGCATTTCTCAATAGATCGCAAAGGTTTTTGCATCAATTGATAGGAAATATATCTACGCATCTATCATAACGAATAACATTTCATTTTTCTTGAGATAAATAATTGAATAATTGTGAAATATCAAGCATTGTCAAAATGCACTATGTGCCCATTTTTGATTGGTCCATTTTGTGCTCCTCAAATCATACCGACCAAAACGGGCAACCAGAGCAGCAGCGAAATAGGATGAAGCACGATTGGAAAGGAAAAAGAAAAAAATGAACGAAACATTGGTCGCAGTCTCACAAATGCGTAATTCTCGAGCCAGCCAGTCAGCTTAAAAATCCCCGCTCCGCTGCCGTAACGATCATTCTCATCGAAACCGTACACCACATCGTTTCGCATCACATCAAATCAACAAACCAACCCAAGCAGCCATGTCTGGACATGGTAAAGGAGGAAAAGTGAAGGGAAAGGCAAAATCCCGCTCGAACCGTGTTGATCTGGAGTTCCCCGCAAGGGTAGCTAGGCCGAGCACATTAGTACCAGTGCACCAGTCCACCTAGCCGGCGTTATATAGTTTCGGCCGCCGAAGTGATCGAGTTAGCTGGCAAAGCTGCTCGCGACGATAAGAAAACCCGCATTCGGAACAGAACACATTCGGTTCGGTTAACATCAAGACAACAACAGGCAGTTGCAGCGAGTGGCGAGTGGCAAACGCAATCGCAAAACGGCATCAGGTAGCAGAAGAAAAAAAGTTTGTTCTTTATACAAACTGCTTTGGTGGCAAATCTAGAACAAGGCGGCATCGAGGGAGTTCGAAATGGTTTTTTTCAAAACCATGAGTACTAAGTTTTCTAAATTGGAACCATTCCATAAAACAAGGCGCTTTGCAGGGCCATTAAACCTTCCAAAAAAGAGTTTAGGAAATACAGTTCAATGCTTTCTAAAACATGATCCAAAATAATAATAAAACACAAATAGATTTTTTCATAATTTGTTTGCCAGGATCTGATGAGTATGTGAATTTGGCAGTTGTTCTGAGCTTATTGATAGTTGGGGACTTTCCTGATTATTCAATTTTCACCAATTCTTAAATTGTTTCCAGATTGAAAGTACAGTAATTTACAATTAGTTCGACATTTAGCTAATTGGACGGACATGTAATGCGACATATTTAGTTGGACATTTTTGTAAACATAGAGATCCAAATTATGACCCCACATTGAAAGTCGACACTGTACCACTGCCATCGCAAATGTTCAATTACAGGTTAAAATCGCCTCCAATGCGACACTGAGTGGTGCTTCGGCACGTCGCATTGAATGTAATTTACTGTACAACATGTCACAAAGCTGGATGGGAAGAAATTCTCCAACTGTGAAAGCTGTGGCGAGTGGCAACAAATCGCTAAACAGGAAGGTTTAGCCGAACAAGATGGGGATATCGAGTGATAACAAAACAATAAACTCTTTAGATTGAAGATAATTTTGTGATCCTGAAAAGGACCCTTTTTAGCCTGCATGTGAATCCAACGAGCGAACAAATCGTAATGAATGTATTTTTTTGCCATCGCTCCCTTTTAACGCTCATTCGTTCGTCTCGTTGGACTCGCCCCTCTGGCTGAGTCTGCCGATTTGTCTCTATCATGTGAGTGTGTACCGCTAGAGTATAAAACACGCGGACCCCAAAAAAATATCTTATTTTCTTTCAAACCGTAAACCCGTGTGGTTGTACGGCATCGGCATCGTGGACGTAACAAAGGAGGACAAGTTAAGGGAAAGGCAAAGTCCCACTCGAACCGTGCAGGTCTCCAGTTCCCTGTTGGTCGCATTCACTGATTGCTCCGCAAGGGTAACTAGGCCGAACGGATTGGTGCCGGAGCACCAGTATACCTAACAGCGATTATAGAGTTTCGGCCGTCGGAGTGCTCGAGTTGGCTTGCAAAGCTGCTCACGACAATCAGAAAACCCGCATCAAGAACAGAGCATCTTCGGTTCGGCGCTCATCAAGACAACAATTAGTTTCAGTGAGTGGCAAAGTGTTTCTCCGGCACGTCGCATTAAATGTAATTTACTGAACAACATGTCACAAGCTGGATGGGAAGAAATTTTCCAACTGTGAAAACACAACACCAAAGGTTCTTTTCAGAACCATCAACATATTCATAAAGAGTAAACAGTAAACTAATCCATTTTCCAGGTAGATAGGTAGGTATTCACGTAGGAGAAGAAAATAAAACAATATATTTTAAATATATATTTAACAAAAGCTGTTTCCTTTGTATAGTCCTACGTCACTCCGGTTATGTCCCCGACATTACCCACCCGTCTTTTTTCAGAGGGGCAACAAATACTTGTTAGTCAAGGTGTCGCGGGCCGCAAAAATAAAGAAGGGTGATGTCCAAGAGACGACCTGCTCCTGTCTTTCAGTGCATGCTCTTCACTATGCTTACTTCGCGCATATTCTGAGAATGAATTCAGAGGTAAAAAAATTGTTAACGTCTGTTCCTAACGGTCGCAAAATAGAAACTGAGGTTGGCCAAGGCGACCACAATATTTATAATGTTTTCACGGCCATTCGACGACATGCATCGACCACTGATCAATCTTGACATCGATGAACTTTCTAATATGTTTCTAGATTTTTGAGATTTTTTTTGACTCCGTTTAGCCGGCGAATGTGTATTTACGCTTAAATCCTTGTACCCCAAACGTAACGCTCTCGTTTTCGAAATTTTTAACTTTCACCCCAGCACAGGTGCCGAAATTATATAGTTCAAAAATGCAGGATCACTCTTCATCAGACGGCATGGAAATCGATGCCCACCACAAAAAATGGAAATCGATTTCCACCGCAAAAAATTACAGCACTATGTGCGATATTTACCTTTCATTCATCCTTTGTATCGAGTAAAAAAGCTGTGTCTGACATCCGCATTAAGAAAAACTGCTGGAGCGAAACTATGAGTTGAATAATTATGATCATGGTTTGAATTAGAAGGCTTCAAATTTTCTCAATACATTCGCCTTTAGTCCTGAAAAAGGCCAATTTGATCTAGAGAGACGCGCCCCTAGTTATATCTAGGGGCGCGTCTCTAGATAGCTTTATTCTCAGGCAAACTGGGCAAACTTTATTCCGCGCGGCGAATGAGGTGAGATGGCTCAAGTCACTGCATTCCCGTAGGCGAATGGCGTGACTATAGTTCGTCACTAGGTGAGATTTGAAGCCGTGTCCTCATATGTTAACGACTTGGGTATCAAAAAGAAGTTGAAAAGTAAGTTAGCTCCACAATGAAGCGAGAAACTTCGCTATCTTACGTCACTCGCCGCGTGGAATAAGGGGGATTATCAACATTTGACATGAATTGTATAAAATGTCTTCATTGTTCATCGGTTCGCTCAATCCTTATTTATACTTGTGTCATATGGTCGACTCATTACCAAATCGAATCGAGGCAATTTAGTGTAGCGATATTCATAGCTGACCTAATATTGATTGTTCAGATCTTCTCGATCAATTTCAATATTGGGTTATGAACCTTGCAAGTTTGGGTGGAAATCGAAATCGTTGATCATAAAATTCTCATCTGTTTGGTGTACTTGTGATTCTTTCATTTCTTTCATCCAATGAAATGAAAGGATCGAATCCGTAAAAACTACCTGTAGGTTTGCCGCTGAGTTTATGAAGTACAGTAGAACACCCATTATCCGCGAGCGGATGATCCGCGGTGCGGTTTGTCCGCGAAAGCGAGTTCCATAGTAATTCTATGCACCTACCCTAAATTTGACAATGAGTGGAAGGTTTTTGTTCTCTTGTTTTGGTCATGACTTTCACATTATTTGACAACTGGTGTACACGATCTTACAGATGGATAGTTCAATGATTCCTGTATTGATAAAACATTGTTTTCATACTAAATTATCTGTTTTTTGTGTTTGCACCACATTTTAGTCATTTGTTGTGTTATCCGCGATTTTCGTGATCCGCGGTGAGCTAGCCCGACTATTCCGCGGATAATCGGGGTTCCACTGTAATAGTTATTGACGACTTCCATCTCCTAGGTCTCAGCTGGCGCTCTTCAACGCATGCTTTAAGTGACGACCCTGTATCTATTAGCTACAACTTTCACAAGACCGACATTTCTGGCATCGCTGATTTTTTTTTTTTTTTTAATTCGTTTATTTTTACAGGCTCAGTTACTTAAGTTTAAAGGAGCCGAATTCTTAAATATAATTTTAAAACTATATATATAAACAATTTTCTTACATCTATGGTTAGTAAGGTGGAAAACCGATTACTCGCGGTGTACTCGAGTTTAGGAGGGTGACATATTTTTAGGAGAAGGATGGGATATAAGGAAATTGGAACAATGTTGATGAACACTCAATTTATAAATCTATTCGTATATCTATAGTGTATTTACATTTCAACTTATTCTACTATTTATAGCAAGGGGACGAATTACCCGCAAAGGAAGGAAAGGAGGGTATAAGGATGTAGGGGCAATCACACACGAAGATCTATAGCTTTAAGGAAAACATATATATGGGACATGTAATCAAGGTCTAACCGAGCCAACACATCTCTCACCGGCACATTGGGCTGTCTTCCTCGGGCCCGAAGGGAGTTTTTTAAATTCGATCTGGCGACCAGGTACACCTCGCACGACCAAACAATGTGCTCGATGTCGTGATAACCTTGGCCACAAACGCAGAGATTGCTGGTGGCAAGATTGAAACGGAAGAGTAGTGCATCTAACGAACAGTGATTGGACATGAGTCGGGAGAAGGTGCGAATAAAGTCCCGACTCAAGTCCAGACTTTTGAACCACGGTTTGAGGCTAACCTTAGGGATAATCGAGTGAAACCACCGGCCCAATTCATCTTCATTCCACTTGCGTTGCCAGTTAGCGATGGTATTTTTGCGGACTAAAGAATAAAATTCATTGAAGGCGATTTGACGCTGATAAATATCGCCTTCAATTGCACCTACCTTTGCTAATGAGTCAGCCCTCTCATTACCCGGAATGGAGCAATGTGAAGGGACCCAGATAAAGGTAATGACATAACAGCGTCTGGATAAAGCACTCAAAATTTCTCGTATTCTCTCAAGGAAGTACGGCGAGTGCTTTTCCGGCCTCACTGAACGGATAGCTTCGACAGAGCTAAGACTATCCGTTACAATGTAATAGTGTTCAACAGGTCGTGAGGCGACGCTGTCCAGCGCCCAATGAATTGCTGCCAATTCAGCAATATACACTGAGCAAGGATTCTGAAGACTGTGTGAGGTGCTAAAAAAATTCGTTGAACACTCCAAATCCTGTGGACTCGTTTATAGTGGACCCATCAGTAAAGTACATATTATCACAATTGATACCCCCATACTTTTCATCGAAGATCGTTGGAGCGATCCTCGATCGTTGGTAATCTGAATATCCATGGATATCTTGCTTCATGGACAGATCAAAAGGGCATCGCTGATGTTTTGAATGGAATCAACTGGGACAAAATTTACAATAACTATGACGCTAACAACGCACCTCAGACATTCCTTAATATATTGGCCAACGTCATGAATCGACACGTCCACAAGAAAATTTGGAAGAAAGCCTACCATCACTCTTACCACGAAGTACAGACGCTGCCCGGACGTCGCCACTATCTCATGAAACAGCTCGCCCCTAAGGCTCCAGTGATACGATTGGCTTACAGCGGGGGAGAGAAATATAGCGATCATTTTTTTAATTCATGTTTATTCACCACAAGGCTTAATATCTAAATTAGCTTTACATAAAAATTCTTACATTAAAAATTTACTTTGCCTAAGTAAGGTTAACTGGGTGCCAGAACCCGCGGCGGAATCGCGAAATTCGTGTCAAAATGAAAGTACGCGTTTTGTACTTCAACACTTGTGTTATTTCACACGGAATTTATTTCTGCTGCTGCTGCGTAGTGGATCCCCGGTGGTCATAAAAGAGGCTGAGCCTGATCTCAGTTCCCTTTTTATAGTCTAAGCTATTTTCTCTTTCGTTCTCTTTGCGTAGTAAAGGAGAACTGATCGTAACGCATACTGCGGTTCATCGTGAATTTGAAATTCGCCTTAACAACGTCTAAAAAACATTAACACGTTAGGTTCCGTTTTTTCTTGCTGCGCTTTCCATTCAGCCTGCATCAAGAGCGTTTGCACAATATCAGTGACGAACCCAGTTCCCAAAGGTACTTATTGTATAAATAGAAAATATTCACCAATTAGACTAGAAAGTTGTCGCATTTTGTAAAACATAAAAGAAACCATATATATTTTTATTTTATTATTTTGTAACTGTCAGTCCCAGTCAGTCAGTGCTTCCCTACCAAAAGGCTCAACTTCGGCCCCTAGGGACCGGCGGTGGTCTTAACGTGTTGAAAATTTACGCTCAATACAATCACGACACAAGCTAAAGTCAAACATAGAGATTACACGGTTGAAAATGCTCAGCAGGCCTGTAACAGCACCGTAGTTCGTTCACCGGGCGGGAAACGAGAGATGTGCCGCATTTCGATGCTGCCTTGGACGTGCCAGAAGATTGGCCCTTTGGAGAGTGGCAGGACAGTCGATTCGTGAGGTTAAACCGTCTGATCCATACCCCGGGCAGTGTTCCTACGCACTTCCAAAGTTTCTAAGTTGATAAGCTGACAGCGGCTTTCATAGCTGGATAGACTATAAAGATTTCGCCACGACAGTAAACGTAGAGCGAAGCGAATAAACCATCGTTACACATTTTCCATGCGTCCGGATATGAATCCGTGCTGATCGTTGCTGATTAGTTTTTTGAAATGATTCCTTAAATAGGCGGTAGAATAACGAGTTCGAACCTTTTCGATGTCATGCATAGGCTGGAAATTCCCCTGTAGTTTTCAAGCCTCGATTTGTCTCCTTTCTTATGTACCGGGAACATATACGCAATTTTACAAAGGATAGGGAATTTGCCACAAGACGATTGGCCAAACAAGCGGAGGAGCGGAGCGAACAGCAAACTTTTTTAGGTTTGAAGGTATCTCATCGGGGCCCGCTGTCATTTATGACTAAATTTTGGCCACAGCCTTGAGGATACACTCATCGTTAACGAAAATTCGGAATATTCCTGACGGCTGTCGATACTTATTCGGGTGATAGCGTGAAGTTTTCGAACATTTCTGAGAATTTGAATGAGAAAAGTCGTCGAATACCTTCTGTATCTGTCGCAACTCCATCTTTGTAGAACATTTATGACGGCATGTCGCTTTCCTTTCGTTGAACGTTGACAAATTTCCGGAAGGCTTTGATTTCAGCTTTATCTGGATGCGTGTCTGATGTTTAACAAAGCTGCCTCTATTTTGTAACTTATAAATTTGGTTCAATCTACGGTAGCGTTCTCTAAGCGGTAGCACAACGTGATTCTCGAAGTGACGTGCTCTTGTCCCAGAATACTGACTGAGTGCTGCTCTGCCGTAATCTCGCAAAGTTAAGTAAGTGCCAGAGGGAAGAATTTTCAGTACGAGGCTTTTATTAAAAATGTATGTATAATCACCATACGTGTACACTACACTCTGTCCAACAACCACGCTGAGTATATATTGTTGCAACACAAACAGTTGGAATTTCAAAAAGTTAAATGTATTTGAAGAATACATTGTAGAATGCTTAGAATAAAGTATATTTAACGCCAATTCGGTTCAGAAGAGTTGTTTGTTCATTGATTGTGCTTAAATATGATAATTTCAGCCGTCCAGTTTCTATAAGACCATTTCAAAACATTAGTATTATAAACGAAAAATTCAAAACGATTGGCCGATTTTCATGTCAATAATTGGCAAACCTGCCATTTCGGCTAATAACCTGGAAAAGTCGTATTGGCATACTATTTACCAAATTCTGCTGAACGTAATTCTTGATATTTTTCCATGTTTCCGAAATTGCGACCTTGAGCTCTTCAATCGTGGTGTACCACTTTCCTTCAGCGTAGATTCTGCGTACAAGGGTCCCCCTAAGATTTTCAACAGAATTCAAATCTGGAGAGCGAGCTGGCCAGTCCAAAAAAATAAGTTTTTGATCCTTAATCTTTTGCTTAGTTTCCTTGCTGGTATGAATAGTAGCATTGTTTCGCTGGAATGTGAATTTGTTGTGACGAGATCCACGCAAAAACGATAAGAGAAAGAATTCCAGAACATGTATGTAATCCTTGAGTGAGGTGAGTGCTATCTTAACTTTCCGGTTGCACAAAATCCCGCCCAAACCATGCACGAGCCTCCACCAAAATTCCTGATTGAAAAATACTGTTCCTCCTTCGGTAAATCACGTCAATACCCGTTGAAACCATCAGGACCATCCAAATTGAACTTTTTTTCGTCAGTGAAGATAACCTATACATTGAATAACTTTTCGTTATGGTATATAGAAAAATGTATTCTTCTGGAAACATTCTTTGTCATAACATACCATATTCCATTGTCGGTTCATGTGAGCTTTGGTAAAACTCAGACGTCTTCCGATGTGAATAATGACAATCATTCATGTGAGCAATATAAATCATTAGAAGCTTCATCGTTTTAAGCCCACTTTATGTGAGGATTTTTTACCAAAACTTTTACCAATTGTCACCCGAGGAACATTTAAATTCAAATATTGCTTTATTTACATAAGCAGTTTTGAGGTATTCGAAGCTTTTCTAACTATTTCTCGCTTATCCTGGTCAGAGAGCTTCGATTTGAGTGAAGCTCTCTCCTTACCGTATCCTTGTGGATAACCCAAATAATTGAGCACTACTTGATAGTATCGTTCAATCCGACGAGCAATTTCTTTGATACCAACATTTTCTTGATGAAATGCTTCGATTTGTCTTTCTTCAGCACTTTTCCCTTCGGAATTTTCCTGATTCAATGATCAAAACATCTAAAACAACGGAAAATGTAACTGGTCTTACAAACGTGACACTTGAAAAACACAAGAACAATAGTTTGTGCCCAGCGCTTGCACACACACACATATGAAACTCATGCAGTGTATGATAGTCACCTACACACTAGAATATAAATGGGAACATTGTTTACAATGAAACAAATCAGTAAGATTATCACCTGGTCTTATAGCAGTTGGACAGAGTGTAGAGTGCCAATAAAAATGATCATCTCGAATTTCAAAAAGTTACCCCATAAAAATGACATGAAACGTCGAGATCTACTGTCATTTCGGAAAAAAAAATTATCAACAATCGATACTCTGGGACTTGCTTTTTCTTTTCGAAATACGAGACGAAACATATGGTTTTGGATGCCAATAAAAATAGTCACCTCTATTTTTCATTCGGAATTTCATTTCTAGTGTCGCAGACGTTGAAATTTTAGTTTTTTAAAACCCGAAAAATCATCGAAAATCGAGATTAAAAAAAAATTGGTGCGAACTGTCTTAAAATTACATGACAGATTTACTGTTATCTCGAAACAATTTTTTTGTCAAAAAAATAGTTTTGGCACTTGGTCGTTTTTCCGCATGACAAGCTTTTCGAAAAAGTTATTTCTTACAAGAATGAACGCAATGACTCTCATTATGCTAAACTTCTATTACGAAAAATGTTGTTGTGTATAATTTGCTGGCCCAGCTCATCATTCTATGCCATCAGATAAGATCAAAAAGCACATCGCATCACAATCAACTTGATCTTATGGCGCTTACACCACTCCGTTTTTAAGGTTTTACGGGGTCATTTTTTCACATTTCTGCGAAACTTCGCAGTTTTTTTTTTTAATTATTTGGCATTGTTTATCGATCTATAACAAAAAAAGAAAAATGTCAACGTTGACGCTTACGGCTTTTCGCGATATTACGGCAGTGCTCTCGTTCAGGTCTTCAGTTGTCTAAAGCGGCCCATAGACGTTCAATATTATGGCGCAATATGGTTTGTACAATATAATTGTTCGTCTAGAGACTTCAATATTGAAAAATTCAATGATATTGAACGTCTATGGGTACCCGCGTTTATTGGAAAATCCGTGTAAAAAACCGCGCTAATTGGAAAATCCGCGTAAAAAACAGGAAGTGGGTTATATCTGTGGTATAATCGCAAGGGTGACTTAGGACTATCGTTGATTTAGTGATCATTTGTTTTTAGTTGCATCTGAATCAATGAATGAATAAATGAATATTTGGGGGACTTCAAAAACGAGAGCGTTACGTTGGAGGCACAATATTCAGCAAAAGAAGCAATCACACAAATGTTGTATAGTACATAATACATTGTTTGTATTGTGATATGATTTGTATTCCATATCCAATAGACAAAAAATCTGTTGCATCAAATCAGTCTATATAACTTTTGCGTTCGCTCATCCTTTCTCACAACAATCATTTCTCGTTTGAGAAATTGTTGAGTGAACATCGTTTGCCAGTGCGCGTAGAGCAGGAATTCCTTCTTAAGATTCATTGCGCCTCTAATAAATTGCCGAAAGACGAGGTCTTACGTTGATCGCACTTGATTGAAAAATCACAAAACCAAATGTATTTGGTCGCAGTATATGGACAGAAAATATTAAAATAAACTCATTCGCTTGAATGTAATTTTCAATTCCAAGGGGAACTGGCAGATTATTTTTCAGCAATGATAACATCTTTCCAGATTCTTCTCGATACTCAAAGCCCACCAGTAGTTAATACTAACTCGATAACCACCTGTTAATTTCACTTGACTGAAAAATCACAAAACCAAATGTATTTGGTCGTCGTATTATATGGATAGAAAACATTGAAATATACTCTCTCGCTTGAATGTATTTTTCAATTCAAAGGGGAACTGGCAGATTATTTTTCAGTAACGATCACATCTTTCCGGAATCTTCTCGATGCTGGATGGCAACCAAACGGAAAGAGTTCCGCGCGTGTGTTTGGTGTGGCTGCTGCTCCGATGTCTTAAGCGGAATGCGTTTCAGGTCAGGTCAGGTAATGAATCACTCGATCCCTCGCCGTCCAGCTCGTCCACAACGATGTTCTCCAGTCGGTGTCCTCACGAAAAATGAATGCGTTTCACCACCAGAATATCACTTAAGTATGGTTTTTGTCCGTGATTGAATCGAGAGAAGGTGTGGTTTACGATGGCAATTTTCGAAGGCAAACTAGAGGCGGATCAACTTACTGAGTTTGAAACTTTCAGCGACTGAGCAATAATCGATTGAAAATTATATGATTTTCTCGATGCAAAACATTTTCGGTTGCGCGCGAATCCAATATTGGATACGAAAATATCCTACTGATGGAGAAAAACATTCTTCAGAAGCTTTCCTGCTAATTGCATTGTTTTGTGAAAAATCACAAAACCAAATGTAATTGGTCGCAGTGTTATATGGATAGAAAACATTAAAATAAACTCTATCGCTTGAATGTATTTTTCAATTCCAAGGGGAACTGACAGATTATTTTGATGTCTCAAGCGGAACCGTTTTTCGATGCTGATATGCTCTTGGTCACCTTTTCAGTGGCATCACTCTCCAGGCTCTTGGTGACACCGTTCATCAGCGCTTTCATGATGAACGAAGTTAGCTTCACCACAACAGCGACAACATGCTCCAATCGCTGTTCAATTATAACTGAGTGGATTTCCGAAGCGCTCGCTTATATACCGATTGGTGATTTCAATAGCCTGTTTTGAAAGCAATTATAAGACTGTTGAACCAATGTTTTGGATCAAAAAGTAGCATATATATAACGCGTAGACATTTTATCTTTTGAATGAAGTGTTTATCATACCATTTCGTTCAGTTGTTTAGGAGCTATTATCGCTCCAAATCACTGTCTTCGGCGTAACGCTTTCGTTTTCGAAACTTTGATTTTACACCCCGGTATAGAAATGAAAGACGTATTCCTACGTCAAAACCTATTAAAAACCGCGTAAAAAACCTGGGTGTATCTGAATGCAGGCTTTTTGAAATTCATTCATGCTGTTTTCGTTCAATATACTAGACAAAGCTCACGCGTCTCAACTTTTGTGTTATACTCATTATGACAGATATGTTGTTGAGTTTCAACAGAATAGAATACATTCGACACTGGGAAAAAGTCAATTCCTTCATTCCTTCATAAATAAATTTTGATAATTTGTGGCACTGATTGCACCAAAGAACACACAGCGTTTAATCTTCCGTATATACCAATACAGAATTTAAAACTAGCATAAGGAATCCATGTCGGTCTGAAATCGGTCAAACAATAATGAAGACTTACTATGCAAACTTCTAGTCACCAAAACTTTAGAACAAAATAGAATAAAAAGGAGAACTTAATAATTTAAGACAATGCTGGAATGCTCATCATTTGTTTAAAAAACATAGTGATACAATCACTGCAGAAACTCAATTTCAAACGTCAAACGATGCAGGACATTGACATTGATTTCTTAAGTAGATTATCAATCGAATTAACTTGTTTTTATTTCTCCTTTCTATTTCCAGCGTAACAAATGTCACAACCATCGACGATACCATTGAAATTCCTACTGGCGAACCGCAAGAAAATGAGACTTTCCATACGCCTACACTCCCACCTAAACAGGCAAAAATATCATTCCAAAGCCGAACGCTACTGCCTAAGGAGAGAGCTGAGGCTATTTTGGATGATATCCTCAGGACTCTACTTCCAAGTCTCCTCGCTACGTTCAAGTATCAAGAATCACAAGATAGTATCAAACTACACGAGAGAAAAGAGCGTTACAAACGCGAGAAAGAAGAGATGATAAAAATCCCGATCGCCATTGCCATCGTAAAGCTACTACAGAAGCTCCCCAAAAGCTATATGGATTCAAACCTACCAAAACTCTTGTTTAAGGTAATTAATTTTTTGAAATCCAACCTCAAACAAGTGCGAAGTGTTGCTCGCGAAACATTACAAAGTATGTTGCTGTCACTTGGACCATCATTCTTGGGGGAAACCCTGAAACATTTGAAGGATATTCTAACGCGCGGCTTCCAAAGACACGTCTTGATGGTGACGGTTTACAGTATCTTAGATGCATTGAAGGATCAGCTGAAAGCGGCTACTATTGATGAGATTTTACAAATCGTTGTTCATATGTGTGTCAACGACATATTCGGATTGATGGCGGAGGAGAAAGAAGTCGCCTCAGTCACCAGTAAAACTCCGGAAGCGAAACCAAGTGCGAAAAGCTACCTTATACTTCAAATTTTGGCAACCAACATGGGTGAAAAGTCGACACTTGATATCATCATGCCTTTCAAAGAAATCGTGTTGAAGACCCAGTCTAGAAAAACTGTATCCAAGGTCCAAGAGGCGTTAAACAAAATATCATCTGGGATTTGTGCCAATCAAAATATTAGCACAGAGTCAATGTTGATTCTCGTATTTGGCATCACTTCCTCGAGCACGCTCGATTTGGCCGGTGGGAGTCAGAAAATGGTGCATCCGGAAAAGCAGAAAGAAAAACTGAAGCTCCGAATCTCCGACAATCTGCTTATACCGGCCGAACCGAAACGAATGGGAGCAAACAGCCAAATTTCCTCTGCAACCGTTCGGAAGAGTAATTCCTTCGTGTTCTTGGAAATGGGACTGGACATATTACTAACGCTGATTAAGAAAAACGAGGTTCTTCAGCCCGAATATGCCTCATTTCTCGAACCTTTGATTCCGCTGGTGATAAACTCGATGAACAGCAATCACACGAAAGTCACCGTTTTGGGAATAAAATGCATCTCTTCCGTTTGGTCCAGCAGGCTGGAACTACCCAGTGTTAAAGAGAATATTGAAAGGATCGTGGATAGTTTGCTGAAGGTGTTGCATCAATATGCCACGGCTGTGATAGGATGCAACGATGAGAATTTCCAATTGATTAAAAGTAGTTTCAAGGCAGTGGTTACCCTGCTGAAGTATGTGAAGTACTTCAAAATAAGTGATGACCAGCTGAAGGTGCTGTTGCTGTATGTAGAACAGGACCTACAACATCACGAGAAGCAGAATATGGCTTTACTTCTGCTAAAGTCTATCATTGGAAGAAAGCTTAACAGTAGTGAAATTGCAGCAATAGTTAAAAATGTTGCTGGGCTAAGTATTACCAGCGAGTATGCTAAGGTCAGGTATGGTAAAGAAAATTTTTGGGTAAACTTTTTGATCTTTATAATATTTGTTTGACATTCAGAGACGATTCCCGACAAATTGTGCTTGAGTATCTTCTGAACTATCCACTTGGAAACAATGTCGATCACACCATCGAATTCTTCGTTAGTCAGCTGGAATACACGGTTCTCGCGGGGCGTGAATCTGCGGTTCTGATGTTGCGCATGGTATTCAAATCATTTCCGGCGGTAAGTTTGACGTTGTAATACTTTTATTAACTCAGTCATTTATTTAAATTTATTTTCTTCAACAGGAAGTTATCGCCCGAAAATCTAGCTTCCTGTTTCTAACGATAGGCATTCGTCTTATCAACGAAGAATCCTCGGAATGTCGTGCATTAGTTGCCGAGTGTTTGGAATCTTTACTGGATAGATTGAGTAAACCTACTCTAGACGAACTGTTCGATTTAGTTCTACTCATGCTACAGGAAAGCAGATTAAGCCACCGAGAACTTGCTGCTCAACTGTTCATTCGGATGACAAACGTCGAAAAACAATCCTTCGGCAGTAGATTGAATAAATTATTTCCCGCGCTGCTTTGTGCGTTGAATGATACAGATTCAGAAAATGCTGGAAAATTCGTTAAAATACAACGAATTGCAACAACAGATGAGAACGGTGCGGAAGATCCTAGAGCGAAAGATCATTCGTTGATTCAAATACTGAACGCGTTCCAGAAAATTTTCGAAATTTGTCCGGAAACATTAACGGATCCAAAGTATCATGAAATAACGGATGAATTTTCATACAGTTTGCAACACTTATTGACCCACGATCACCATTGGGTGCGGTTTGTAGCGTTGAAAATATTAAGCTTGATACTCGAAAAAATTGATTCAGAAAAAATCAATCAAATTATGAGCGAAAAACAACTTGATAACCCAACCCAACAGTTCATATACAGCAATCCTAACGCGAATTTGAAGTCACTTGTGTTAGACATGTGTACGCAATTGATACCGACAGAAACGGATGACGATACCGCGGCTTTGATCGCACAAAACTTACTTTTTGCTGCGAACATTTTGAAAGATTTCAAAAAAGATGACGTCTCCGAATTCAAGAAGCGAATAGATCTAATTTGGTTGGTGCGAAGGGTTCGATATGTGATTCAGAGTGAAGTATCGATAGCTCCCAACTCTTTCGTCTTGGTAAGAATTAATCATACACAACAGTTAGGTTATTCTAACTCTACATTATCGTTTTAGCGTAAACATATGTTCCACTGGATGAGCGCACTGGTGGCACTCCTAGATGAACAAACCCTGTTGATGCTGGCCCCATCCATCCTGTCCCCTGTGTTGCGAGAACTAAGTGGCGGAGGTGATCAGTTGGATGATTCTCTGAAGCAAACACTTCTGAGTTTGACCAATCAAATCAAGTGCAGCATCGGGGCGAATCGGTACGACGAAATGTATCTTAGCATTCAGACGAAAACACACGAAAAACGTATTTCACGGCAACGAGATATAGCCCTGCAGAAGATCAACAACCCAAAAGAGGCGTTTAAGCGAAAAATCGCAATGAAAGGTAGAAGAAAGGAAGCAAAGAAACGGAAAACAGAAATGGATAACAAAATCGGACGGGGGAAAGTGCAGTCGCATTCGAGAAAACGAAAAACACTTGAAAATCTGTTCGAGGATCAATAAAGTTACGTTACAAATGAGTTTACTGTTTTTTTTATGTTCGCTTTTGATTCACCACATGGGGGCTGTGATAAGCTGATAAGCTTGAATTGGAGAAGCAAATTCCCACATATCGATTTTCAGGATACCCTCGTTATAACGTACCCTCGATATAACGTCACTCAATATAACGTACATTTTACCTCGATATAACGTACACATTTTCAAAGTATAAAGGAAATTTTTTCAATATTTTTTTCTGATAGAACAATGAATTATCTGTATTGTGATGTTAAAACAAGTTTTGTACTTTCAATCAATCCCGAAATACAGCTGGTTATGTCATTCCGGATTCTAAATGAATCAAGTTTTAATCAACAGTACGAAGGGAAACATCATGAGAAAGGCTGGCTTCGTCTTCTGATTGAAGTTATTCATTAATTTTACTAAAACAGCAACACAATAATGTATTATAGACTACGTCTGTGAGTACTTTATTATGCTTCGATATAACGTACAATTCGATACAACGTACAATTTTGAAAGTGAAATGTACGTTATATCGAAGTTTACCTGTATATATAAATGGATTCCTGTCTGTCTGATTGTTATGGTCTCGGAAACTACTGAACCGATCGACGTGAAAATTGGTATGTAGGAGTTTTTGGGGTCGGGGATGTTCTTATGATAGTTCGAGGCTCCTTCTGCCATACAAATGAAACACAAATCTCTACATTAGTTGAGAATTAATCGAGAAAATAAAACGAAATTTGGCATGTGCAGATTTTAGGATGCAATAAATGATTCTATGGTTGTTAGATATTCCTCCCCCCTGCCCTACAAATGGAACACAAATTTTTGCATAAATCAAGAACTAATCAAGCAAATGGAGCCGAATTTGGCATGCGCAAGTTTAAGGGGTAATAAAGATTTCTATAGTAGTTTGACATAACTAGAGAATTAACCCTGCAAAATTATAGAAGTACAGGTCGGACTCGATTATATACAGTTTGTAAAAATATTTTTTTTGACGTAGGACTACGTCTAACCGGAAGATATAGGGGGTGAAATGGAAATCTATGCACTGAACAAGTAGGAAAAAATGCAAGATTTGGAACGCTTTTTGCATCAATTGATAGGAAATATATCTACGCATCTATCATAACGAATAACATATCATTTTTCTTGAGATAAATAATTGAATAATTGTGAAATAACAAGCATTGTCCAAATGCACTATGTGCCCATTTTTGATTGGTCCATTTTGTGCTCCTCAAATCGTACCGACCAAAACGGGCAACCAGAGCAGCAGCGAAATAGAATGAAGCACGATTGGAAAGGAAAAAGAAAAAAATGAACGAAACATTGGTCGCAGTCTCACACATGCGTAATTCTCGAGCCAGCCAGTCAGCTTAAAAATCCCCGCTCCGCTGCCGTAACGATCATTCTTTGTGTGGACACCAACTGGACAACATCGTTGCTGGACGAGCTGGACGGCGAGGAATCGAGTGCCTTTCTCAAGGCAAGAGGGTGGAAGTGGTAGCGCTGGAGTAGAGTAGAGTATAGTTTTCAAAGGGCCTTTCTCAAGGCTAGAGACGAATGAACTGCAAAAGTTTAAAGTCTCTGTAATACAAGACCTTCCTTCCTTCTGTAACGATCATTCTCATTCAAACCGTACACCACATCGGTTCGCATCACAACACCTCAACAAACCAACCCAAGCAGCCATGTCTGGACATGGTAAAGGAGGAAAAGTGAAGGGAAAGGCAAAATCCCGCTCGAACCGTGTTGATCTGGAGTTCCCCGCAAGGGTAGCTAGGCCGAGCGCGTTAGTACCAGTGCACCAGTCCACCTAGCCGGCGTTATATAGTTTCGGCCGCCGAAGTGATCGAGTTGGCTGGTAAAGCTGCTCGCGACGATAAGAAAAACCGCATTCAGAACAGAACACATTCGGTTCGGTGGACATCAAGACAACAGGCAGTTGCAGCGAGTGGCAAACGCATTCGCAAAACGGCAGCAGGTAGCATAAGAAAAAAGTTTGTTCTTTGTACAAACTGCTTTGATGGCAAATCCAGAACAAGGCGGCATCGAGGGCGTTCGAAATGGTTTTTTTTCGAAACCACGAGTACTAAGTTTTCTAAATTGAAACCATTCCATAAAACAAGGCGCTTTTCAGGGCCATTAAACCTTCCAAAAAAGAGTGTAGGAAATACAGTTCAATGCTTTCTAAAACATGATCCAAAATAATAATAAAACACAAATTGATTTTTTCATAATTTGTTTGCCAGGATATGATGAGTATGTGAATTTGGCAGTTGTTCTGAGCTTATTGATTTTCACCAATTCTTATATTGCTTCTAGATTGAAAGTACAATAATTTACACTTATCTCGACATTTAGCTAATTGGACGGACATGTAATGTGACTTATTTAGTTGGACATTTTTGTAAACATAGAGATCCAAATTATGACTCCACATTGAGAGTCGACACTGTACCACAGTCATCGCCAATGTTCAATTACAGGTTAAAATTGCCTCCAATCCGACACTGAGTGGTGGTAATGCGTCGTGCCATTGAATGTAATTTACTGTACAATATGTCACAAGCTGGATGGGAAGAAATTTTCCAACTGTGAAAGCTATGGCGAGTGGCAAACGCAATCGCTAAACAGAAAGGTTTAGCCGAACAAGATGGGGATATCGAGTGATAACAAAAACAATAAACTCTTCAGATTGAAGATAATTTTGTGATCCTGAAAAGGACCCTTTTTAGCCTGCATGTGAATCCACGAGCGAACAAATCGTAATGAATGTATTTTTTTGCCATCGCTGCCTTTTAACGCTCATTCGTTCGTCTCGTTGGACTCGCCCCTTTGGCTGAGTCTGCCAATTTGTCTCTATCCTGTGAGCGTGTACCGCTAAAGTACAAAACGCACGGATCCGCTGAAAAATATATCATTCTCTTTCAAACCGTAAATCAGTGTGGTTGTATGGCATCATTTCATATCACATCGCATCAACGGATTGGTGCCGGAGCACCAGTATACCTAATAGCGGTTATAGAATTTCGGCCGCCGGAGTGCTCGAGTTGGCTTGCAAAGCTGCTCACGACAATAAGAAGACCCGCCTGCAGAACAGAGCATATTCGGTTCGGAGGCAACAACTAGTTTCAGCGAGTGGCAAACGCAATCGCAAAACGGCTGCAGGTAGATGAAGGAAAAAGTTTGTTTATACAGACGGCTTTGGTGGCAAAACCAGCCACAGTAAAACACCGCGCTTTTCAGGGCCATTAAACCATTCAAAGAAGAGTTATTAAAAGTTATTCACAATACCAATGCATTCTAAAGTGACATAATATGACATATAATATAAACTGATATATTTTGTTTATGCTTGTTCTTGAACTTATTGGTGGTTGGGGTCTTTTAAATTGATCATTCAGTTTTCACAAACCCATGCTTGGTTTCCGAATTAAAAGTGGCTTTAAATTACAACACATTGTATGCAGGATGGCATTAACGAATTCACTCGGTAGCAAGAACTGCTTTCTTTGGTTGATAACTGATGTTGAAAATTGACTGACGTTACATCTGCATTGTATAGAAAATTAACTAAGGAGCAACATGATGAGCTATTGGTGATGGCAACATGATGGTTTTTCAGAACGCTTCTAGCTCGTTTATTTCTCGACAGATCGTAGAGTTCGTCTCCAAAACCTCAGTTCTTTTTCATTTTTATTTACTTTGTTTGCGGAGACTACAAATCTTACAATTCATTCGTCTCCGAAACCACAGTTTAAGGTACGGTAATGTGCTCAATAGTGAAATATATGATAGTGAATGAGCTGATAACCACCTATGCATTCCCTATCACAGCCATCATTTTGATTGTAAGATATGTGCATACGCCGAAAGATGCCCGGCGTTGAACATTTAATAAGTACAAATCCTTAAGGAAAATAAACAAGAATCAAGTTTGTAAAAAAACGCAAAAACACAACACCAAAGGTTCTTTTCAGAACCCCCAACATGTTCATGAAGAGTAAACAGTAAACTAATCCATTTTTCAGGTAGAAAATAAATAAATATATTCGAAATATATATTTAGCAAAAGCTGTCCCCTTTGTATAGTCCTACGTCACTCCGGTTATGTCCCCGACATTACCCACCCGTCATTTTTTATATTTCCAATATGACTTATTTCAAGAAGAAATTTAACCTTTCGATTTTAAGGATAAATTCAAGTGGCTGTTACATGTACAGTGGGGTAATCGTGATTTTTAAAGATTATGCTTGAATTTTCACCAGGATTTTTTTTATATCGAAATTACAGACAAATTAAGAAAGATTAAAGTTGGGTGTCAAAGAACAAATAGAGCGGTTAGAGAGTATCAATTTAATTGATAGAAACAATCTAGTTTAATAAAATTATTTAGGATAAAATTAAAGATAACACATTAAAAATAATTAACTTTTAAGTTTTTCACTTCCAAAATGTTATTGAAATCCACTAGTTGTTCCATTACTATATCATGTACAAAATTTCTCATCTTTCAAATTAAAACATCAGGATCGTCTTCCGTAGCGTACTTTTTCATGTTTTCATGCCAGTTGGAGGCAACAGAGTCCGAAACAAAAAAAAAGTTCTATAACTCTGTCATTGTTGAAATTCGAACATATGCGTAGAAGGATTTTTCCCATCAAATATGATCGTCTATCACCTCCTGAGCGAATCTGGTTTTTTTTATTTATTTTTCAAGTGAGAAAGATGTTTTCTGACTTTAAGGGGATGAATCAAAAATCTAATTCCTCTTTTATATTCGAAAAACGAAAAATACAGCTTGAGCTTGAGCTTGAGCTTGGGTAGACTGTACAATTCGTAGTTGCTCTCCGTGATTGACCTGAACCAATTAAATTACACAAAGGACACACAGAATGACGCTTGGGACTAGCAAATCATTCTCGTTGTGCAATTTTCGGTGATTCGAGCTATGAATGGTCAATAACGACGCCGGCCACGTCCTTACAGTCACCAGGGGAAGGTAAGGAATGTTAGAATGATATTCGCCGCCCGAAGGCCAGAAGGGTCGCCTTTATAGCGTGGTTCCCTAGTGTTTATCATGGAAGGGATAGTTGTTAGTGGGAATGGTTAATAAAAATCAGGATTCACTGCGGTAGGTGATGTGATTCTAAAAAACGTGAACTCTCAACTATTCGGCGAAATGAGATTTGTAGAAAATATACATTCTTATCGGACCGGTCATACCGGAATATCGAAATTCATCGTGCGTAGGACATAAATATTTTCTTGGCCTGAGAAGGTCTTAAAAAACTCTTTTTAAAAAAAGTACACCTGAACATTACATAAACTCAATCAAGAAGGAATTTAACCCCTTCGCGTACGACGCTCCGAAGGGTCACACATCGAGTAATTTCACTACAATACTGAGCGTCTTAGCACTTTGATATACAAGCGCACTACGAGAGAGTTTTGACGTTGTACGTTGTACATTGTAAGTAAAGGGTTATATCTGAGCATTTAATATCCAAATCATAAAATAGTAAAATTGAAAAGGAAAGCAAACTACCGGTTGCTAATCGTTTAACGACAAATTATCAGCATCTAACACACTGCGACAAGGAGCGCTTTGGAGTATGTGTCACGCACACTATCTAGAAATGATTCGCGCTGGCTTGTATTACGAATGGTGTCGCCCTAATATTCATGCATATAATAATGAACGTACGGAATGTAAGAGGCTGTATTAGTTTGATTTGATCTCCGGCATAGCTCTGTTGATTTCACCACGTGGCTCTCCTCCTCGGTGATAATACCACTGAAGTATATTAAATACATTCGCGTTCAAGCAAGTGTTGCGTTTGCTTTGTGTAGCGCAATAATCATACACTCATACATATTTCAGAGAAAAATAAAAAAAAAGAACAAAAAATAAATAAAAACACATACACACGAATGAATTACGTTACGATTCGGGTTGCGGTAAATAATTTTTCTTCTCGACAACGACAAACAATCAGAAATGCACCGATGCACACAATTTTCTATCTGAATCGGGGTAAAGCAAACACAAACAGAACACAAAAAAACCGGAGAGAAACTTTATCTGACACTTGATATGACTTGATTTGCACTTGCTCTCGAACAGTGGGTAACAGAGGAAAACAAAGCGTATTCACTAACACATGCGCATACGCTGACTGTATTAATATAAAGCTCCGAAGCAGAAATAATAATATTCTGATGAAGCTCTCCTGGATTTCACTTTATTTGATAGTTATTTTCCGAATAATATCGCAATCCACTACTCTTCACATCATAAAATTCCAACGATATGATGACTCCGATTAGCAGACAAAACAATACATATTACATAAACGGAGCGTTCAAAGACACGTCTTAACGCGACGAATGCACGAGCCTCACTCCCATATTCGAAAAACGAAAAATACATGCAAAAAACCAATAATTTTTTTTTGACTCGATTTTATACAGTGAAAAGAAATCAGAAACTGTATACAATCGAGTCCGCCCTGTACTAGGAAATTGAAAAGGATCAATTAGTAAACTAATCAATGAAAAGTTCTGCGATTCCGTAAATGTTTGAAGGTATTAATAACTTAAAATCCATTCTGGGCGGGTCGAATTTTGCTGGGTCAGTTAGTGAACAAAAAAATAAATGAAATAGATAAGCACTCAGATGTTTTACGGTCCTCATTATATCTTTAACCCGAAGGTCATTCGTTCCTATTGTAAAAAAATAGTTGTAAATCTTTCCATAATGAAATGGCATTAAAAACAACACGACTTTAATTTTGCACATGGCAGGAATCACACGTGATCTGTCAAAAACAGTACGAGTAAGAAAAACTTCCAAAAATGTGCCAAACATATCAACGCACGTCACTAAATGAACGAAATAAACAAAGAGCAATAGACGTTATCAGTGACGCGTTTACTATGGTTTTTGTATTTAAATTTTCATGAAAAGCTAGAGCAAACTCATTCATGCCTACAATAGCTTCTTCTTCTTCTTCTTATTTGGTTTAAAGAGGCTTTAAGCTTTTCAGTTCAATTACAATAGCATATTACAATTTTTGTTACATACTGTTCAGTCTCATGACTGAAGAAAAGAGAAACCGCAAGAGAAAACATGTCTGTACATGTTCATAAGGAACAAACGCCCTTTTTCTTTGATTCCCCTTCCAGCAGCGCACGTGCATTACATAGCGCAATAACGGCAACAACACAAGAAAGAAAAATGCTGTCTATCGCTATTGCAGCATTACCGCTGAATAAAACTATGCGTTTCAACCAGTGAGACGCTCTCACATCTATATTTTTTTGACGGCTCAAGAAGTGTTTTACCTCGAACAGTTTTTTTTACAAGTGTTTCTCTTTTAGTCTAGAATAAGTTAGTATAATTTTAGATTAAGCTAGGGCAATGTAAATAAAGTGTATTATAAAAGACAACATTCCGTGTATTGAATTTCACAGTGTTTAAGAGTTTCTATCTAGCAGCTGATTCAACGAGAGTGGTCGTCAGCGTAGATCAGCGAGTGGAAAGTTGCGCAGCACGCAGCTTTTCAGCCAGCTACTTCCCGGCGATTGTGATTGTCGCATGCGTGAGGCATCACCAGCTGTCCAATTAAACCGAGGAAAGGTCACGAGCATCTTTGCCTCCTCCCCAATCATATACAGTCCACCATCGAACCACACATAAGAAATTGGTCCTTCGAACCGGATCGAAGCAGACTCCGAGAAGAAGAGCAGTTACCAGTATGAAATCTAACACGGAATTTAAACAGTGAATCGTTAATAGACTAAAGTGAGTGAGAGTATTTGAACAATTTGTGAAGTGAACGAACAATCAAACAACGAGCAAAATGCCCACGAAGAGAACACCAGTGAAAAACGACCGTGCTACTGCAGAAGTTGCTAGCAGCATCGAAGCTTTGTCTGCGCTCCGCGGTGCAGCGCAAGGAAAAATAACAAGGATCATGCATCTCCTTCAACAAGCAGAAGTGGAGCAAAAGGAAATTTCCAGTCAACAAGTCAAAGTGTGGATGAAACGAGTTGAAGCAGCGAATAACGACTTTGACGGTTATCATCAGCAAATAGTGAGTGGAAGTCCAGCGTCGGAGCAAGAAGAAATTGATAATCGTTATGTGCAGTTTGAGGAAATATACAACGATGTGACAGTGAAATTAGAAATGTTGCAAGAGCGACAAACACAACCAGCTGCTTCACAACCCATTATGAATCCGCCGCCATTAGTGATTCAGCAATCGCTCCCACGTATCATACCAACATTCGACGGCAGATATGAGCACTGGGAGAAGTTTAAAATAATGTTCCGAGATGTAGTGGATCGAAGCAATGAACCTCCTCGCATCAAGCTGTATCATCTAGAGAAGGCTCTAGTGGGAGAAGCTGCCAAATTGATTGACGCCAGGACGCTAAACGAAGGAAACTACGACAGAGCCTGGCAACTGCTAGAGGAGAGATACGAGAACAAGCGGCGATTGATCGATTTGCATATTCGCGGGTTGTTAAGCATACAAAAAATAGTGAAAGAAAATTATAGTGAGCTGCAAAAATTAGTTGAAACTTTCAGCAACCATGTGGAGAATTTAAAGTTCCTTGGACAGGAATTTACTGGTGTTTCAGAGCAAATTGCTGTTTATCTGTTAGCACAATCCATTGATGACGAGACGAAGAAACTTTGGGAGGCGACCATACGGCGAGGTGAACTACCAAATTTTGACTTAACAGTACAATTTTTAAAAGATCGAGTTTCAATTTTGGAAAGATGTCAGCCAACCGAAGAAATTAAATTCAAGCAGCAGCGCATTTATTCGAACCCGTCCTCGGAAGAACCTTCGATTCAGCGTTTCAACTCAGCGAATTCTCCTGCAGTGCAACAAAGTCAATGTGATTTCTGCAGTAACATCCATCCATCTTACAAGTGTCCGGAATTCAACAGTTCTACATTGAGTCAACGTCTGCTGAAGGTTAAGGAAAGGAATTGCTGTTTTAACTGCCTACGTCGAGGCCATCGAGTAATAGAGTGTCCATCTAAAAGAACGTGCATCAAATGTCAACGGAAACATCACACCTTGCTTCATAGCGACGGAACTGTACCGAAGAGCAATGTTGATAAGAGACAACTTTCCCAAACCAGTGTCGCAGTGGAACCGACAACAACCTTTGAAGAGAATGCTGCATGCCAGTCCACAGTAACATCAGCCCTGTCCAATACACGGTCAAACCCAGTCAGCCAAGTGGTGTTATACACTGCTTTAGTCAAAGTTTTAGATCGAGATCACCAAATACATCAATGCCGTGCCCTGTTGGATTGTGGCTCACAGGTGAGTTTCATTTCGCAATCACTCCAAAATAGTTTAAATCTTATCATAGAAGAAGTGAATGTTCCCATAGCTGGAATCGGTAATGTTAGGTCGCTTGTGAAGCAGAAGTGTTCTGTTCAAATTCGATCACATTGCACTAATTTTGAGTTCAATTTGGATTGTCTTATCACGCCAAAGGTTACCGGCAACATCCCGGCTATTCATTTCACGACTGAGAATTGGAACATACCCACAGGAATTCAATTAGCAGATCCCTACTTTAATCAATCAAATAAGATAGACCTACTTATCGGAATGGATTGGTTCCATGATTTGATGAAACCAGGCTTTCTTAGACTAGCGGACAACCTTCCCAGTCTTCAAGACTCACAACTAGGATGGCTATTAGGTGGTCGATTTAATAATTACAATCACAACATAATAACACTACACGCTCTTACTGTGAGCTCAGATTCTCTTGGAGAAAATTTACAAAAAGTCCAGGAGATAGGAGTGTCAGAAAATACTTACTCTACCGTTGAAGAAGAAAATTGCAAGCTACATTTTACAAAAGCATATCACCAAGATGAGAAGAGTCGTTCCATTTTTCAATCACCTCTGAAGAACATGAAAGGGAAGAAAAAGCATCCATTACAAGCAAATGTCATCGAAGGTAATTTTTACATAAACGACCCCCTATTTGATTCCAATGATACGGAAGAAGCGAATATATTTCAAACACAACCAAATGGACTCAATTCCAGCGGAATGAACTTGCAAAAATGGTTACCTTATGACGAGCGCTTCTTACTTACAATCCATCAAGATAAAGATTTCATAGTCAATGTTAGGAACTGTACGATAGCGAAAAACGAAATATGGTAATAATCCACCATATTTCGTTATTGCGAACAGTAGAGTATAACGTAGAAAGCATTGATGTACCTCCAGATATTGAGGTATTAATTCCCGAACTCAATCATAAATCACCATTTCATTACTCATTGATAAACGAAGAATTTCCGCTTTTCAAAAATGTTGAATCGTATGATCATCTAAAGAAAACTATATCATATTTGTTGCATTCAAGTAACACCAAACAGAATCGGGAAACCAATCGCTATCCTATCGTTTCTAAACATTACCAAGCAACATCATATATCATTAGTGCAATGCAGTATCATGAATTCTTGAAGGAAATTAAGTGTATATTATCTGGTGTGCCTAATCGGAGACAGGATAATTTGTATGGACCTGAGTTTACTAAGTTTAGTGCTTGTGGTAGAAGTCAAATGTACGACACTTTCAAGCGACCCATTCACAAATTAGCACCTTTAGCTATTTTGGATAATGATCGAAATGATTCCACTTTATTAGAAAAAGCAGCTTTTACCTATCCGCCGGGGGAGTATGTTCAGTCTCATGACTGAAGAAAAGAGAAACCGCAAAAGAAAACATGTCTGTACATGTTCATAAGGAACAAACGCCCTTTTTCTTTGATTCCCCTTCCAGCAGCGCACGTGCATTACATAGCGCAATAACGGCAACAACACAAGAAAGAAAAATGCTGTCCATCGCTATTGCAGCATTACCGCTGAATAAAACTATGCGTTTCAGCCAGTGAGACGCTCTCACATCTATATTTTTTTGACGGCTCAAGAAGTGTTTTACCTCGAACAGTTTTTTTTACAAGTGTTTCTCTTTTAGTCTAGAATAAGTTAGTATAATTTTAGATTAAGCTAGGGCAATGTAAATAAAGTGTATTATAAAAGACAACATTCCGTGTATTGAATTTCACAGTGTTTAAGAGTTTCTATCTAGCAGCTGATTCAACGAGAGTGGTCGTCAGCGTAGATCAGCGAGTGGAAAGTTGCGCAGCACGCAGCTTTTCAGCCAGCTACTTCCCGGCGATTGTGATTGTCGCATGCGTGAGGCATCACCAGCTGTCCAATTAAACCGAGGAAAGGTCACGAGCATCTTTGCCTCCTCCCCAATCATATACCGTCCACCATCGAACCACACACATACCTTACGACAAATATTCTGCGTCCTGCCGCCAGAATGTTAGAAAGTGTGCAAGTCCTCAAGCATCGTTCCCATAGAGTACCACAGCCTGACCATGGTGCTCTTTTATCGTTGTCTCCAATACTCTCTTCTGACAACATTCTCGTTGGTGGCAAAGTAGCTAAAATATTTAAAAATTGAAATTTAGCTTGATTCTAGCCCTTTTTTTAGCCAATAACCATTAGTCTTCTTCTTCTTCTTCTTCTTCTTCAATGGCACTAACGTTCCTAGAGGAACTTCGCCGTCTCAACGTAGTATTACTTGCGTCATTTTTATTAGTACTTAGTTGAGATTTCTATGCCAAATAACACGCCTTGAATGCATTCTGAGTGGCAAGCTCTAGAATACGCGTGATCACAGTGCATGTCGGAGGAAATTTCTTTGACGAAAAATTCCCCCGACCAGAACGGGAATCGAACCCGAACACCCGGCATGTTAGTTATGACGCTAATCACTCGGCCACGGTAGCACAAATAACCATTAGTACCACGCCTCATAGTAGTTCCTCGAACGGTTCTAACAGAGATCGGCCTTAAACGTTTCGTAGCTGTCCTCTGGTTCAATTCCTGGGTATGCACACCTAGCGATAACTCGGAATACTCCACCTTTGAAAAATACGCCACATTCAAAATTCCTCGCGACAGATGAAATTCTTTTTGTTCTATAACAAACAAATAACACAAACACTACTGGAAATCGCTTACGTTACAACAGAAATTACTTTAGAGTCTTCACTATATTTGTTTTCCCACCATCAAACAGTTATTGAAGCCTTAGCAAGTAAACAGAAATAAAATTAGTAAAATATTTTTTTTAAAAAAAGTCTATCAAATGTACTCAATAAATTTCTGTTGATGTTACTCTCAAATGCTTACATTACAGTGTTTACTTTTTCTTTAAACGCTCTCTGTCAATTGTACGTCTCATCGCGGGGTCAACTATAATCGGTTACACACTATGTAATAGACCACACACCACCTCATCATACTTTTGCTGGCTCTACGAGGTTCGCGCGCATTTGTGGTTTCATTATTTTTTCTCTTTCACACTCTACGTTACGTTCACAATGAAAATGAAGGATGTGTTAGCTTAACAATCGCACAGAAAACAAAATAATAATCGTTACATTTCTAATCAATCTTTGTTCTTCATCAACTTGTTATACATAAACTATTATTTCCTTCGAGTCGGTAGCGCTCCAATCCCGCTACCATGAGAGTTTTGCTGTTCCACATCATCCTAATCGAGTGGGATTTTGTCGACCGAGAGAGAGGGTATATTCTTTCGAGACAGTTTTTACTTTTTTTTCTCATCTGTTTCACGTTGTATCATTGTTTTGCTGCACAGTAAATGGCGGACGACGTTGCAGTCTTTCGAGTGTTTACCACATAATTCTCTTTGTTATAGCTCCCCTTGCGTTCTCCGTAGCGCCACAGCTTCCCGGCATCACTTACTTGATCTTGGCATAGAAATCGACCTGATCGTGGAACCAGCTATAGTACTGAGCAGCAGCCACTTGGGTACTGTTGAAGGCTTTTCCCAAGTTTTCCGGCGAAAGCTGACCACTGTAAAAAAAAAGGGAGTCGTCAATACCTATATATACAGAGTTGAAATCCATGGAAGATCTAGGAAATTAAGCAAAGAAGCGAGTATATTTTTGGGACATGACTTGCAGCAGGTGAAGATTACACTTACACAAACACCTTGGTTTTGAAGAATTCACAACTGTGCTTGTAGGTGTTGACTGTAAACGTGCTTACAGCGGTCCAAGACGAGCAGGCAAAGTCGCCGATTTTCTTCGGCAGTCCTGGTGCGTATTGTTCGATCTGGAGACGAAAGTTGATTAGAATTTGTTTTTTTTAAACTGAGAGAACAAAAACACTTACGAAATCCACCACCACTGGCTTTTTCTGCTCGACCAGCAGTTTCACATTGCCAAAGCCCTTCTTTGCCCCATTCCAGAGAATTTTGCTGAGGTCTATCGAAAACTCAACGTATGGTCCAACGGCCTGATTACGACAAGGAAAATAATAGTACTGTGACGAAAAAGGTGTTCTCAATCGATCTTACTTTACTCGTCTTTTGGTAATAGACGGGCACGTTCTCTTCGGCCCACTTGTAGCCGCGGGCGCTATATTTGAGCGAGCAGGTCCATGTGTCCTGTACCGCTGGAAGCAGGCCCGCCTGTTTCAGCAGCTGGCCGGTCTGGGAATTCTCGAATTTGCCTCCCGCCCGGTACGTATCGAAACCAATCAGTCCACCGGTTAATCCAAACAGCAGGAATGTTCCCATCAGCAAACTGCAGCATACCGAGGTACTCTTTGATTTGGACGCTTTGTTGGACTTGGCGGATTTGTTCTTCTTCGAGGCGACCTTCTCTTGTACTTGCTGGAATGAGGTAGCAGAAAAGCGAATGTTTAGTGGCAATTTATTTAGATTTATGTTATTATTTATGTCATAAAAAACGGGTAAAATCTTTCATCCGATGCCCCAAAACTCGCCGTTATTTCAATCACCCAAAATATTTTTTTAATAATATTTTTTCATATGGAACCTTTCATTAGAAAAAATAGCTTTAAAATTTGTCCGATTAAAATGAATTTTTCTTTTTATTTTTTATCTAGAAAGAACAGACCAAATTTCTGAAATTATGAATCATAGCGGTGCCATGTCGTTTTTCTAATATTATTTGATACTATATCCTATTATGGATTTAGATCTGCTTCACCTAATAATTCCTCAAATATACTCCGAACCATGGATACAGTTATCCAACCTCGTGTTTCATCATCTCTTTCTAAATTATGATCCACCGGATCACTTTGTTCGCTGATCCCCATCAGATTCGATGTCCATCGCACTCGCACAATTTTGACATCTTTCTAGATGCTGGGTTTGTCTAGTTGTGATTTTTTTTTTCATTTTTCCTGTACAATGCAATAGGTTTATTGGGAACTCGATATTCGGAAACACTTAGCGACAACAAGTACACTTCGAGTATGGGTAATGCTTCGTACTCGTACTCGTACTCATAGAGAACCATTTTAGAGGTCGGGGTTTATTAGACCATTGCGTAATTTTTTGAATTCCATGACTGTTATTGTTGTCAGTTGATATCAGCGAGCCACGTTAGACGATTATTTCGGGCTCATCGCCGTCAATTATAACATATCTAACAAAAGGTATTCAGCTACATTCACTTCCTTCAACTAGCAACGATTTAATCCTTTGCAGTCGTCTGTATGCTCTCAGCCACCACAGCATGAAATCATACTAAATACTTTGTTCAACATTCTTTTAAACGAATTTTAATGTCTAGTGAACTTCTTCACGAATGTATACGAAGTTTCTAGGAATAACAGGTAACGGTACTCGGGATAAACAAAATATTATTACCATGAAAAGACACGAGGATCTTTTTCAAGGGAAATTAATTCCGACCGCAAAGGGTTAATCTTGAACGCATTGATCCCGAATCCAAAAAGTCAGTCGTGTTTCAGTCAATAGTATAAGTTCGAAGTGGTTTCGGAATGGGTTCCACAAGGAAAACACAGAAAATACAAGTAATTAGAGATCGAATAGATTAACGTGTATTTGCTTTCTTGTTTCAGGTTATGATAATGATATGTGAAGCAAAGAATAGGTTACAGTAGCGTCGGCTATTGTAGGGCTCATCAATGTTGCCAGAAGAAGTACTCCAACACCTCCCTTCAACTACTGCAACTTGCTAATCCTATGTTGACACAGTGTCTCTTGAACGTCGTTGTCGGAATCCCTTTTGACATCAAATCCGCATGTTGGTCATCTGATCGAAGAAACTTCAAACAAATTTGGTTGTTCTTGACCAGGTCCCGAAGGAAATGAAATTTCACATTAACATGTTTTAAACGTCCATGATCCTTCGAGTCCTCTGCTATTCGTATGGTCGAATGATTGTCTTCATAATATATCACCAATATGTCACGGTTTCTCAAGCTCAAAACCAAGATCACGCAGTAGTCTTGTAAACCATACCTTGACAAGCTGGATTGCACAGAGTTGTGAACTCTGCTTTTGTTGAGGACAATGCTACCGTCTGCTGCTTGCGAGTCATCCATCCTACCGTGCATCCGAATACTTTGAAAATGCTGCCACTTACAGATCGTCTATCATCTCCAACACTGGCACCCCAGGGTATGGCTTTGTATATCAAACCTGAATCTAGCGACGTATCGTAAGATTCTCTTTATATGAGCCCAGTGTTCATCTGTTGGACAATTTTGATACTGGCTGGAGAAATTTACAACTGCAACCAAACATACGTATATCAAACATCCGACAAGTTTGCTATAGGGCTTTAAAGTTTTGTTTAATTACTCACCCTTCTGCAGCTTCAGATGAGCCTCCATTGGGGTACATACCGGTTTGCAGATCTCCATGTCGAAACGCCTCAGAAGATCTTCCAGGTATTGTTGCTGACTAATCATTATTGATCCAGATTTCACATCATGAACAATCTTTAACCCGAAAAAGGATTTGATTTCACCCATATCCGTCATTTCAAACTCCCGATGGGGGCAACGCTTGACAGTTTCAATCGCTTTCACTGAATCACTTGCGCGCATAACGTCATCTACACACAGTACCAAAATCACCCTGTCTGCCTCAATTTTCCGAGTATACATACACTGATCACTCAAACTTTATTTTAAGACAATCTTCAACAAAACAGTAAAAACGATCATTCCAAGCACGTGATGCCTGTTTCAATCCATACAAAGACTTCTCTAAACGACACACTAAGTCTTTTCCTTTCACGAAACCCTCCGATTGAACCATGAAAATCTCTTCTGTCAAACTTCCATTTAAGAAGACCGTTTTTACATCCATTTGATGTATCACCATCTTCTCCTGACAAGCCAATGCTAGCACTGTACGCAACGTATTCATCTTTACAACCGGCGAGTATGATTCATTGTAGTCGAATCCGCATTTCTGACTAAATCCTCTCGCAACCAAACGAGCTTTGGACCACCTAAGCAAATCGCCTAATATTTCCAAACCAATACGGTCTACATAAAAAATGTCACATTGTATACTGAGCTACACTTGTTTTCTCTCAATAAATAATGTTTAATCATTACATAAAGCTTCAATCTACCAAATATATCATAAAATAAAAGAGATGATTTTTGGACATTAAAATTTGATGCGGGGTGATTTGGACCGTCTGTGGGGTGATTTGGTCCAGTGTGTGTTTCATCGAAAAAAACATACTTATGTTTATGTAAAGTTTTTTTTTTGGGATAATGTTACAATCAATAACAATGTTTTGGGATCGATACTAGGTGCCTTGGCCAGATTCCAGACCAGAAAAGTTGGATTGACACCATCTCGAATTCTGCATGAATCTTTTCAGTGATGGTCGAGCATTTTCAAACACTTTTGATGCTTGGTCAAAGAAAATCCGTTCTCGATGGCCTACGTTGCTCTTTCACGCTTCTCTTTCTTCCAACGTTGTCTGTCCATCCTCTTTTTGTAATTCAGCGGCATCAAACTTGGGCCCTCAAACTGGGGGCATTGGCATATGACGTGTTCCACTGACTGGTGGACATGACATAGCTCGCACTGGATTCGGAAGTCGCCCCTATTTTTGCCCATGTTGTAGGCGAATCCCGCATGTCCAGTCCTTAGTCTGGAGATTACTTTCTGATCACGGTGCCCCAACGGATATCTTCCCATTTGGAGGTGTCCGCCTTGATCTTACGTAAACTGAATTGTCGGGTTCCATCTCGGCCCGTTTCGTACCATTCCTGGGCCCATCTTTCCTCGAATACTTTGTTCACCCATTTTTTAGTGTCTTCTGCAAGGACTAAATTTGTGAGAAGTGTCGCTTGTCGACCCGATGCTGCAATGAAATTCGCTGTTTCGTTTCCGGGGATCCCGGAATGGCCTGGGTCTTTCCGAATCCAGCGCTGTTACCACGCTGGCCGAGTCAGATAGCACCCGTATTGGGCGGTCCGACGGGTAGGTCGCGGCGATGAATGCTGCTGCTGCCTCTGCTGAAAATACATTGCACATGTCTGGGGGGTGGTAATGGATAGTGAGGTCTGGTCCCGTCACTCCTATTCCAACTCTCCCTAGCGCTTTAGAGCCGTCCGAGTAACGAATGGTGTGGTTTGCGTATCGAGTGTTTAACAGTTCTGTAACAATATTTCGGGCAACCACAGGATTTGAACCTACTTTAAATTTATCCTTAATTGTCGTATCTATTTTCAGTCGTTTCAGATCCCAGCCCCTGGTTCCATTCCAATGTATTACTGACACCAGTGGCAGCTCTTGGCCAGCCGTTTCGTGAAGGAGGCGGTTAGCCTCGACAAGGAGGAAACCCTCCTCGTTCGGCCCATCTGTTTTGTTTGTGAAACCCATTACTCGGTAGCATGCTACTTTTTTCAAGAAGAAGCGGAATGGAAGTTTGCCGCTCTCGACAGACGCTGCGTCCGCTGGGGTGGATGGAAGAAGACCGGAGGTGATTCGGATGGCGCGATGGTATGTGGGAGCGAATTTATCCAGCAAGGTTTGAAACCCTAATATCGTAAGCTCCAGGCCGTAAGTGAGGTGCCGCAAATATTCAGCCTTGTGTCTCGGTTGGTGTTTGCGTGTCGGCCAGCAAGACATCTGAGCAGGTTTATGCGGCTGGGGCAATCATTTTTAACGTTGTCACAGTGCTGGCCGAAAGATAGTTTCCGATCGATGGTTACCCCGAGGATCCTTATCGTTTTTTTTCTGGGGATGTTAACACCATTGATTCGAATCGGGGTGTCGATGATCTTGTGATTGGAATCACATTTATGGGTATATTCGCTCTTGGAGGGGGACAGTTGGAAACCTGCTAAAGAAGCCCACTTTGCCACCCACGAGACGGCTTGAACGAGTTTTCGCCTAATAAGTTTAACGGAGGCGCCCATCACCATTAGAACAACATCATCCGCATAAACGAAGATTCGAATGCCTCTTGGTAGGTTCTCGAAGCTACCATTCATCTTCACAAGAAAGAGTGTCACGGCTAGCACGGAGCCTTGAGGAACCCCAGTTTCTTCTGTAAAAATCCTCGATTTTTGGTTTCCAATGATGACTTGAAAAGAACGGAGGCGCAGGAAGCCCTTCACGAAGTGTAACATATTTCCAGCGATCCCCCAGCGGTTCAGCTGTTGCAAGACAGTTGGCATCCAGGCTCTATTATACGCTTTGGCAATGTCCAGTGCAGCTAGTTCGGAGTGAAGGTTTTCCGTCCTTGCCTCATCCAGGGCGTGACTCAGAGTGCCTAGGTATGTGTTGGTCCCACAACCTGGACGAAACGCGTGTTGCCGAAAGTCTAGCAATCGGTTGTAGGATAGATGCTGAGTCAGTCGGCATCAGAGTAATTCCTTGGCATTTCCTCTTCCCTGAGAGGGCATTGACCCGCTGCCAAAGCTCGGCCGAGGTGTTATCGCTAGACACACCGTCGATAAACTTCTCCCAGCTGTTTGATTTTGCGTTGCGGATTATCTTTCTACACTCGTTTCGAACTTGGCGGTAGGATTCAACTGTTGTTTTTTTATGCGGGTGCCCAATGGGAAGTCGCTTGTTTGCCCGTAGAGCCTTCCTTCTCGCTTTTACTGCAGCTTCCACTTCAGGGGACCACCATGGGACTGCTCTCCTGCCGGGGACAGAGCTGCTCCTCGGTATTGATGTGGATGCTTCTTCGAATAACCCTTTTGAGAATTGCCCCATAGTTACTGGTCCGGGGTTTCTACCATGGTACAGAAATTCGTCAACGTTGGATTGATAGGCTGCCCAATCTGCTTGATCGTACCGCCACCGTGGTCGCCTAGTGAGCGCCAAAGGTTTATCGTCGGTTCGGATGATGATGGGGTAGTGGTTGCTCCCCATTGGTTCGGTATGCATTCGCCACAGTAGGCGGGGTAGTAGATTAGGACTTGTGAAGCTCAAATCTATCGTTGTTTCAGTACTACCACGCACGAAAGTTGGAGATCCGTCGTTCAACGCTACCAGGTCCGCTTCTTTCATGACCTCTGCGATGTCGATCCCGCGCCGATTGTGACTGTTGCTACCCCATGTTTGATGGTGCCCGTTGAAGTCCCCTAAAACGAGGGTTGAGCCGGTTATGTTCCGCAGGATGTGGATCAGTTTGTTTCGTAGATTTGGGATTTTCTGATTCGACAAGTATATCGAGATGATTGTCACGGGAAACGGGTAGTTTTCATAGATTCTTCCCTCGCTGTCCTGCGAGGAATACGGGAATGAAACCCGCTTGTCCGTCTCGCTTTCACATGTATTTCCCTCGTTGTCCTGCGAGGAATACGGGGGTGGAACCCGCTTGTCTGTCTCGCTTCTAATGGTTCGCCATACTGGGTTAGGCAATCGATCGCTCTGGTTTATTGAACGAGTTGCGGACCCCGACAGATCTTCACCGACGGTAGTAATCCAAAAGGACCCCGCTGTCGGCAAAGATGAGAGAGCCGCGGGAAAAGTAGGGGATACTCGTGAAGGTCCAGCAACTGGTATTATGTAATTTTAGATCTTTGCCATCCATTGGTCGTATTCATTGGCGTCAACTGTTGCGTTTGGCGGGATGGTATTCCGCCCCGCGATTCTCGCAGATCGTCGAAGAGATCTTATTTTACAGAAATCAGGGAAGCACGCCGGGCGTCGGAGGGTGTTCTCCAATTCCGGTTGACCTGGGGGGGCTTCGACTGCCCAGGGCTACGTCTGTCTGTTTTTGTCCCACGCTGTCCTGCAAGGGATACGGGGTTAAGACCCGCTTGTCCGTCTCGCTTGTTTTTGGTGGATGTCGGGGGTTTTCTGCCAGTTCCGGTTCTCCAAAGACATCCGCACTGGCAGGGCCGCGGCTATCCAATGTGGTATTATCGGTGACGGAATGGTTGTTTATTTCGTCGTTTAGGTTGTTTACATTGTCCTCTCTGTCTTGTCGAGGATTTTTGTTCACTTTATTATGTTTAGATACCATTGAGGTTTGCTCAGTGATGGTCAAGTGTGTTCTGATGTACAGCAATCCAACCGGCCAGCAATCGTTCAAATTTGGTGTTGATTTGAGCGAAGCGGGCGTCGTTGCTTTCAGTGAATATGGTAGCAGCCGTTTTGGTACGGTTGAACGAGTCGTATATTCTTCTGACAGCCGGGTAGTTGATGCCGTGGTCTACAATGAGGTGCTGGATTTCAACTTCTTTAGTGTATACGGGACATTTCTTGCTACTTACTGCGTGTGAATCACTTGTGCAGTATTTGCAGTATGGATTAGCTATACATGGTGTCTCTGGAGCAGTTATGTGGTTACCGCAACATATGCCACATACGGCAGCGCTTCCGCGAGTGGCCGTATTCATAGCAATTGTAGCACAGCATTGGTGTTGGGTAGTATGGCCGGGTTCGCACTCTGATCCAACCAAAATTAATGCTTTGTGGTACCACGGTCCCATTAATAGTGAGAATCAGAGTGGGCGTGGGGACTATATTGCTACCTTCTTTTCTGGTGATTATTCGTACATCTTTAATTTTTTGGTCTTTCAGCTTTTTTAATATTTCTTCTGTCTCATATTGAGTGGATTCCGGGCAGTAGACGACACATCTACACTGGTTCAGAGTTGGGTGATAATCGATTTTCATTTCCGTTTCGTCTTGCAGTTTGGTCATTGTTTTTAAGGCGTCGATTTGTTCTTAGTTCCTAATTTTAATTGTATAGGAGGTTCCTTTATTTTCGGGCGTCAGGAATTTTTGTGCCCAAGAATGCTTCCACTGACTTGCGTATTTCGAATGGCTTTTTGGGTAGTGCTTCCGATACACCTTCCAATCGTAGTATTTTCAACTCACCGTAATCACCGTTTGGGTCGCCCCACAAGGGAAAGCTTCGTCTCGTATAAGTACCATCTTTTTTATTTGCTGGGCCGAGGTCCCCGAGATCCCCAGGATCCTCATAGGGGTTGAGGGAGGGGTGGGGGGTAAACCCCCCGTTGCCATGACGGGAGGTTATCCCTGATTTATTATCGCTGACACAATATTCACTTTATTCTTTCCAATTTCTATATTCGAAATTCACTAAACTACACTGGCAGCACTGTTAAGATTATATGTTCGGAGTGTAAATATAAACAACAGTTATGACTGCTGTTCACTGTTTTTCTCTCGTCTGCCGACAATTTATTCTGGAGATAACACTATCCTTCACGAAAGAATTCAACTGAATTGTCTACTGGGAGACGAGATTTCGTTTCGGTTACACCTTCGAGGTAAATTGCAAATGAGATTACACGGAAACACTTCACTTGAGCCGAAGTAAATCGCGTCGATTGAGAACACGTATGGTTGCAACAAATGCATTCAAAACAAGTCGACACAACAATATAGTTCAAGTGGCTAGTCTTGATGATACTTTCTATTTCCTACACTATATACTTCAATCCAACCGACTTCTTACATTTCTCTGGAAATTCAGAAAATTTGAGTGTTTCTATAGTTATGAAACGTAGTGTAGTTCATTTAAAGCTAGGAACTAATCCGGAATTTTGTTCCGGTACCATGTCTGCTGGAGCTACACTCATACGCACAGAATCTGTCAATATCCTCAAAAGCTTCCCAAACTGTCCATTTTTGATGAAATTCAATCACGGGAAAATCATTGCTTGAAAGCTTCAAAACCCATCCTTTAGTATTGAGAACAAGAAGAATATTCCAACGATCAGATGGAAACAATTAAGAAGAAAGTCAGAGAAGCCTGCTGGGACGGGATCAACTGTTTTGTGTGTTATGTTTGGAATTACTCGTTACCATCAACGAGGGTTATTACTTTCCGTTTAGATCATCATCATTTCCATTTCTGAAACCATTTTACAGGGAATAAAGAAAAGCAACTTCGGTCATAGTCACAAATCACAGGGATTTCAACATCGTGAAGGGCTTTCAAACTGACCCAAGGACCGCATCCATCGCATGCAAATTAGTGATCAAAAAGAGAATTTGAAGTAGATGAGAACAACTTAAGAAGATTTTTTAGAAATTCAATCGGGAAATGCCACGAAGAAAACCTTTTTCCGGAGAAATTATTTTTAGAGTGTTGTTTAACTTTCAAATCCATGATACCATTTCTTTACACAATCTTTGAAAATAACATCGCATCATCTTTATTAATCTTTAATCTGAACATGGGGAGTATAAAAAATATATTATAATGAAACATTTACCTTCTTATCTTTGTTGGCATTTTGTGCCTTCTTGTTCTGGTTTTTCTTCTCCGCTGCCTTTGGTGCCATTACTGCTATCTTACAGTTTAGTTTTTTCACTTAACTATACTAGATACTAATATTACAAGGTTGGTTTTCACCCCACAGCACTTTTCGAAATACCCTCCAAAAAAACTGTGTATACGCGCGGCGCACTTCTGTTAGTGTGGTTTATTCTACCGAATAAAATTATTGTGTTGCACTGCAATCTGTGGAAGAACATTCATGTTTTTATGAAGTAATCACCAAAGAATATTCGTCCAACACGTTTGCTTCATTCCGTTTTGTGTTGATTTAATCGATGAGCTAATAGTCCAGCTAAAACCAGTGACACTAGCTCGAGAGCGGGAAAAAATGATCCACTACGAAGAAACGTATCGACAGTCTATTCCGGCAGGTTGAATGATTTGCGACGAGCTAATGCCACTGTGGCTGCTGGTTCTGGCGATGGCATGACGAAATACATGTGCAAAGTATGCATTGGTTGGAACGAATACAAATCGATGAATACGTACGTACAAACATACGAGCCCAATTTTGATTTCCGAACACGCTGGATATCAACCAGGCTTCCGAGAGAATTGATGAACGATTAGAATACTGCATCATTGTGTAACGTGTGGGGATTAGAACTTTATAGTTTTAACCGGTTTGCATTCCGTATTCCAAAGTGGTAGGCTCATTGTGTACGTTCAACAAATGCACTACATGAATTCATAAACTTGCTAGTAGTCGGTTAATTTTGCGGAAAGGAGAAAGTATGAGGCGTGAAGGATACGCTAAATTGTGATCGCTCTACGCATCACGAAGTTGACCCCGGACTGTCTAGAGACATAATCAGGTCTTTGTTTGCCTTTAATATCGCTTCATTTGCAAGAAGTTTAAATATACAAGCGGTAGTATTGATCAGAAATCATGATTAATGAGCTCTACAAATTAGGCAATATGATTTGTTTAGAACACGTTGAACTTAATAATTCGCGTTGAATCAATATTGCTTGCTTATAAACCATAAGACCCAACAAACCCAAGACCAATTCTAATTAAATCGGTACTCTTAACGAGGAGCACTTCCAGACAAAACAATTAGACCTGGAAATTTGATTTGGAAACTTACTTTTTAGATAAACCTCTTTCTAGCAGTAAGCCATAAAACCGACTTCTACTATAGCGATCGAAGCAATAACTTATACACATAGGAGAGGTGGAGGTAAAACGAACATGTTAAGAAGAACTTCAATTATATCTATGGAAACTCATGATTCCCAAAACTTTGATACAGTTTCTTGCAATTTAATATACAGTTTTTCTACCTAATTGACCAAATATTATACAAAAAAAAGTGTTTTTAAATGTTTTTTACTGAAATTAAAACATACCGAAAAGTACAACATTTTTTTCGATGCGGGTAATATAGACATGGGGGAATATGGACAGGTTTGTAAGATAGAAACGTAGAAGTTTACCGATTGCGAAAGGAATAATTTCATTCAAATGAACTCATCACGAATGTCAGTTAAATGATGAAAAAATCAAATTAATCCATCTAGAAGTGTTATCGTGCTTTTCAACTGTATAAACGGACAGACCCTCAACTATTGTGCTTTTGATTCCAGTTAGTTTCTAAACAGTCCATATTTAGCGATTTGATTTCCATTTATAGACGCAGGGCATTCCTTTGGAATAGACTTTTCACAGTCCATTTTTTTTGTCTTTATTTAACAGACTTTCAGCCGTAGGGTGGTTCGTCTCTGTATTTCACAGTCCATCTAACTCTCACTGGCAACTGTCCGTTTTACCCCACCAGCACAACTATTTCATTATTTAAATTTTCCACTCAAAAATGAATTTACTTTTCCATACATATTTAATATCGCTTCTCTGTTACCTCACAAACCGAAATATAATCATCAGCGAATTGAATTTTGATATTAAACCACTTAAAATGCTAAATATCGAAGCAGCTAAAATTACATCCACACGCGGAATCATGCATGATTTTCGATTTTTGTTTCCCTTTTCCACTTTTGATCAGTGTGCATTGCCATAGGCTGGCTTAAATATTATAGAATAACATGTGGAAGGTGTTCTCATTAACAGAAATCTGAAATTCAAAATGTAACTATACAAATCAACCACCTGTCTATATTACCCCTACTGTCCGTATTACCCGCGGTTCCCTTATTTCTAATTTCCCAGGGAAAACAGTGAATACACACAATGTGCAACGATAAAACTTAACGAAAATCAGGGGGCATAGGGGGTTCAGGTTACATAAGGATACTAATAAGTCGGTCTGACACCTTGCAGGTTATCGCTGTAATATCGTGCATTGCATATTGTCAGAGATTCATTTTCCCCTACCTCATTTAAATTGTTGATACCGAAACGACACATACAAATGTACATAAGCTTTGTGTTTTTTTCTCTCTTTTATATGATTCACATCATATTCACCTCCGTGTATGTCGCAGAAATGGGTGCGATATACTATGCTCTAGGGATCATTGAAATACTGCCCATCGACCATTATTTTATTTTTTCAGACAGTCTCAGCTCAATAGAGGCAATCCGCTCAATGAAAGTTGATAAACGCTCATCTTATTTCCTAACAAGAATAAGACATCTATTGAGTGTTTTGGTCGAAAAATTATTCAAGATTACCTTAGCATGGGTTCCCTCTCATTGCTCGATTCCGGGAAATGAGAAAGCGGACTCGCTAGCTAAGGTGGGCGCTTCAGAAGGCACACTTTTTGAAAGGCAAATTGCCTATAATGAATATTTTCACATTCCTCGTCAGGACACACTCGTTAGTTGGCAGCGCATGTGGAGTGAAGATGAGTTCGGTCGTTGGTTACACACGATTATCCCTAAGGTTTCGACGAGTGCTTGGTTTAAGGGATTGAATGTAGGTCGTGATTTCATTCGCGTGATATCTCGGCTCATGTCCAATCACTACAACCTAAACGCGCACCTCTATCGCATTGGGCTCGCAGCAAACAAGGTTGTGCAGTCCACTGATGATTCAACAAGAGCCAAAGGTTGTACCGCTCATGACAACTCTACACGAGCTGATGATTGCGCCGGCTAGTGACCATTCTATCCTGGATTCCTCGAGTCGAGAAGACGCACCACGCTAGATATGAGGTACAGACTAGGGGGGCGTTGCTGATTAATGGTCAGCTGCATCCCAATAGGAAGTATCCCGTGTCGGGCACACGTACAGAGCATTGGAGACAGCAACATCCCAATTACGAAAACACTTGTAATACTAACCTCGAGCCAACCGCGAGTAATCGGTTACATATTACTAACATAGATAATAAGAAAAACTGTTAAAATATTGAACTCCGGCCCCGTCAGGCTAACGCCATATGAGCCTTGATAAAAATATATATTTTGAAAAAAAAAAATCATATTCACCTGTACACAGAACCTGCGACGATTAAACGAGTATACCTACTATATACCTTTGTAGTGATATGACATCACATAATTTCCTTTTATAGACATATACATACATAGCGGAAGAACGAAGAACGACATTGCGCCTGGCGCGTTTTTGATTTATTATTCGCCGCCAGAACAGATTCTAGTTGTAAAACTTTTATGTACGCGAGAGTACGCAAGAACGTGAACTATGAGTATACTATTTGCATTAATACATTCAGTTGAAGATGTTGGAGATTTGAGATTTATCAATAAGAACAATCATCGAATCGAGTTTTATGATCCGATGGATCTGAATCTTACAACAAAAGGCAAAGGTTTACGAAATATCGTGATATTCGGTGTTTGTCTGTTTAAAAAAATAGACCAATTGTTGGAACAAAAAAAAACACATCACGGAGAGAAAAATCCTAACCCCCCGACCACCGATCATTGAATGAAAGTTTTGTGTTTTGTGTTACGTTCCAAAGATAGCAACATACTCGTCCAGATACGTTGGACGAGTTGATAACACAACCGCTCTTCTCGAACTCGCGAACGAGAGCCAGTACTTGTAAACATAAACATTGCTAGCTTTGTAGTTGTAGAAGTGTTTGCTGTATTGTAGTAGCTCGTACGCCATAACATGCGTAGTAGCTTTCGATGTACTGTGTGACTAGCTCCACACGCCACGCCACAATTTTCGTTCCTCAAATTCAATTCACCCCTGGTTCCATCAGCTCAACATATCACTCATCTGAAGAGACACGTCATTGTTTTTTTCTTTCCAATGCGTTGGTGATTCTAGTTCACGAGGGCAACACAAACATTATACTCTGCGAAATCGATAGGGACGGCATGAATTTAATTTTGTTTTATAAAACCGCACAATGGTGTGGTGTGGGTCAATGAGAAGTGGCTCAAATCGGTGGTGTGGATTCATCCAGCTTTGATTCAAATGGAATTTTTGCAGAAAAACAATGAATGCACACACAGAGTTTATGTTCTGAATTAGAAAAAAATGACACAATAAAACATTTAGACACTGCTGATATCAAATTACAACAGTTAAACAATTATTGTTTACCTATTCCAAGGGTCATTTCAATCAGACATCTGGATCTCGAGTTATGATTTTTTGAGTCATGAAAAAGAACAATTCTGATTCATCTGACATTAAAATTTTAGGTATCTGCCACCATATGTACAATGATTGAAAAAAAATCCAGAGGCAGAGGTCTGTTGATTTGACGTGGAAATCATCAAATTCGACTCAGTGCCTATCATACACAGCTGTAGCTGTTATCATAGCTATCAAAAGCAGTCCGGCTTGGAATTCATTCAACTTGTGATCCGTTTAGTTTCAGCTTTTAATTTGTTTAAATAGATCGGACCCTATTATGTAAATCGAATCGACCACCACTATCATATCAGGCAAAATTTCGTATTTTATAAATCGAAATAATTTTACCGATTCGAGTTCTTGTTATGATTGATCAACGAAAACCCCTCATAGTATGTACTTGTGCTTGAACCCGTTAGCGTAAAACGTGCACACTCTGAGTATATTAAAAAATAAACTTGGTCCATTCTGACTGAACGGATCAGTGAATAATGCTGGTCTTCAGTTTAAATGATCGCAAAATTTACTATTTCAGAGTGCGATTTAGACTGTAGCGATGACAATGAATTCGAATTTGACGATTCTACAGACGAATACTAAATGGGACATTTATGCTGTAATAGATGGCTATTATGCAGGTTACAAGCGGTGTGAGTAATTTGAAGAGCTCAAACGAGCAGTATCCTCTGCGTAGAACGAGATACACATTACAACATGGCGCAGCTTGGTCGTAACCACCCCGATTGGGTTATTTGAACTGATTGAGAACTAAAGATGACCTACGAATTAGAAACTTATCGTAATTCATGTTAAATTGACGTTAATTTTGTAAAAAAATGAGAGTTTTTCCGTCTGGTTCTATAGTTATGAAACACTGGAATTCTAATTTTTTTTAATGTTTCACGTCTGAACACAACTATAAAGTTGAAATGGCCAGTCTTATAAATGAAGATAATTATTGTATTTTACACTATATAGTTCAATTCAACCGACTTCTTACAAATCTCTGAAACTTCAGAGAAAAATTAGTGGTTCTATAGTTGTTAAACGCAGTGTATGATAGAATCAACATGTAGGATCTGTCAAAGAGTTTCATAAGTTTTGCCACGGTGGCCAAGTTTCACACTTAACAATCATCTTCTTCTTTTCGGAAAGTTTAAATCTTTCGATTCAATCGTCTTCGAACGATTTCACAAGCAGATTCGGCATAACTGGGCCCCCCAGACGTTTAAGGTGAAGTTGGAAGAAAGCTACAAATGGCTGCCACATTGGCGCTCATTACTTTCATCTCCCTCCCTCACCCCTCGCCCGAATTTCACTAATTTTGCGATACAGTGTGTAGAAAATTATCGTTTTCGCACCCTTCCCATCAGGTAATATCAACCAAACTCTAATCGATTACTCACAAGATATTAAATTTTCATCTGCCGTCGCAATGTATAATGAAAAACGTCGGAAAACTCGAGCTAGTGCTCTGAAAGTAAAATTTTTATTTTTCAATTTTCCGCAATGGTTTTGTTTGTATTGGTGAAAGCATTTTTTCAACACTGATGCCAGACAACATCATCGAAACAGCGATAAAAACCACTCAATAAAATGTACTTCTTGAGTCATAGCGTTTCATGTCATGAAAAACAATAAAATAAAATTGTGTTGATATGATTATAATTATTATTTTTACGTTTAATGGGTCTATAATGTAAGTTTTAGCAACTTTAACATTGGTCAAGAAAATTGTATTGCAGAGCTCGGAACACTGCCGCGGCTGTCTATGCTTTCAAAAATAGTAAACGGAAAAGTATTACATTGAACCAAAATGCCTCGACCAACGAAGGAAAATATTAAGAAATTATCAACAGCGAGTTACTGTGCGGAAGAACTTGTTGATACCAAAAGAGCCCCAATTCGCATGTGTTATAAATTTGCTCAGGTTACGCTCACGTATAATCACAATTTTACTTCATATGCAAAAACAACTTCTATGTATATATATTAAATTTGCAATTGTTCATCGGAATACATCGTTCATACATTTAACTTCAGTATTGAATTGTTATTTTGTTCAAATGTATTCTAAGACTCGTGTCAGTGAAGCGCCACACAGTCTGATAAGTGAATTGATCTATTTCCGTACGAAGATCAAAACAAACGAAACATATTGCTCTCCTCTCACAAAAACTATTACCCCATTTTAACACGTGATTTTACCTATACTACTACAATGACTTACTTCCAAATTCACCTCAATATAGAGATTTCAAGTGATCACGCAATTTGAAAGTAATTGAAATTGACTCGAAAAATTGAGTCTACATTATGGGCATAGTACAAAAATCATTTGAATAAATCTTTATCTTTATATTGAATAAAAATAAAGATTTATTCAAATGATTTTTGTACTATGCCCACAATGTAGACTCAATTTTTCGAGTCAATTTTTTTTCAAGATTCTCTTTCCAAACAAAGGTTTTAGTTTCCTTTCGAATTTTAGTTGCGGAAATAAAACACCCACACATTCGAAGTGTAGCTTCATGATAACTTCAGTAGTAAAACGACTGCGCTCCATGGTTTCTGTTTACTGTCAAAGTCTTCTTCCGTTCGGGACTTGTGGTGAACGGAGAGATTTACAGCACAAAGTACCTATACCTCCTTCTCCTTCAACCAAAAAGGATGTGGAGTTTTGGCGGGACTTGACCTCTGCCCATCGCGCAGAAATCGCTAGAGGGATGAACCGCTTGGATTTACATTATCCACAGTTAGTGGTTTCATCATATACCCCAAGATTTTAGTTTAGTCTCATCAATGCCTTAGAATAATGAAGAAAGATGTGTGATAACTACTAAATGCTACTTGCTTAATTATTTTATAAGTTTATCTGTATTATTATTATGTCTAAGGGTGGGTTTAGACTATTGATATATTCATGTGAAGAAATATGATGAGATTTATAGAAATCGCATCAACCGTTTACACTAGCGTGAACTTCTATAATGAATATATTCATATCTTAGGTGAATTTATTCACCTGAAGTAGAACTGCATCCAACTTTAGTGATTTCTCACCAGTGAGAAATTCACAAGCGTTTACATATGCTGAATTTATTTAAGTTATATATACCTCGAATAAGTGTATCATATTTATTCTCACCAGTTTACACCTATTTTCACGTGAATAAATCCATCTATAGCTATAAATCTCCCTAATGTAAACCCGCCATAACGCGTTGAGCCTCGATATGTTTTGACGTAGGACTACATCTTTCATTTCTGTATCGCAATAGGCAAAAATCGAAGATGAACCGCCATGAACCGTGTAAGAAAAGCAGTTGTCAAAAATTAACTGAACATTCAAAATAGCCGTACTTGTCAGCATAAGTGAGAGATATGAGTACCAACATAATGCCATAAAGAATCTAGAATCGAATACATGTAACTCACGTAAATTCGAAGGTCGTGATACTTTTTGAACAGACTACGTATGTTTGTTAATTATTGACCCTAAATATTATTTCAATAGCTTCAAAATTGCTTTGAAAACAGGCAAATCTGTATATAAACTGGTACCCGCTCGGAAATCCATCACTTCTCGTTTGATGTTTGTAAAGTGAACTCCTTTTGCTGACAAGCGTCGAGCGAGAATGAATTGTCTTCCTCAGGGCAGATGAAGAATAAGTTTGGGATAGAGTTCTTCCACTAGGGCCCTTCTCAGGGCTAGGGACGAATGAACTGTAAAGTTTAAAGCCTTTTAAAAACTAAGAAGAAAAAAAAGGAAATTCATTTAGTTGTGATGTGAAGTGACAGGAGAATGGCCTCGCTCGCTCGCCTAAACATAATGGGCCTGATTCTCCAGCGCGAATGGAATGTGACAACAATGAACTCCTCAAACTCACATGACACAGGCCACCGTATCGCCGAAGGCGATTGCCCTGACGTGAGAGGTTCATTTTGGAGTAAAATACTCAATGAATTACAAATGATGCAGTGTTCATTGAAATATATGTCAAAGCTTGTGTTTTTTGCAAAGGCTCTATGTATTCAATGTGTTTCGTGAATATATATTTCTTTTATTTTAAAAATGTTCATTCCTTGTTACAAATATGTACAGGAAATAATTTCGTTCATCTTTATAAATGTTTTCCTCTTATTATAATTGATGAAAAATAATATCACTGGGATAAGAAAACAAATAAAAATATATTTTCAAATCTGTTTTTGCATTGTCCCTTTGCATTAATATGAGTGTATGTTATTTCAATTGTTTTGATTTCGTATCCGTGTTTTGATTCCGCATTTGTTTTTTGACTTAGTGTCCGGTGCTGATTTTAGCGTAATTATTGCTAAAAGTTTATCGGAAGGTTGACTATTGTTTATAACATTACAGTGAAACATTAATTTTATTGTCGCCTCACATAAAAGTCATCAAGGTAAGATATATTTATTATCGCATTCAAATAAATTTAAAAGCTAAATTTTGTTCACAGACAATGAGCCGATAAAAATGATAGAGCTGTCAAGGATCTTGTAATTCCACTGTCCGAAACTGCGCTGTTATCGTTTGGATTCTCACTGGATGAGCCCGGTGAGCACGCATCTCGCATCTACCTTATGGTCAAGCTGGGTCTTGAAATGGATAAGCACAGATGATACTCCATCCGCAACTACTGATGGAGATGCTCCTCCACTAGTGGATGACACCGAGGATGCCTCACACATGGAAGAAGTTGATTAAACATATACGGTTTTTGACTACTTAAGTAGCTTTTCGTAATTTTTGAAAGTCTGATTTGTGTTTTTGGAGAAAGGAAACGGTTTTTTTTTCTTCATTATAGTGATTTTCAACACATTTCGGCTGGTTCGTCACTTTTTACTTCCATTTTTGGAAGAATGTCGGGAGTGAGAATTGAACTCGTGATCTCTGCGTGAGAGGTATGGATGTTACCACTACGCCAAATCGCCTCCAAAGGAAACGGTATGCTGAATTGAGTTTCTCGTATCAGTTAGGGTCAACTATTGTAAACTTTCAATTTAATGTTATACCGCGTTATAACGGCTGCAGAAGATGTATATTCTTGTCATTAGTAATAGCATACCAAATACTTAAACTGGCTACATGTTAATAATAAATATAAATTATTTCAAAATGCACAGTTTAAATGGATTGCATTCGAAATTGCCTATTTTTGTCCGAAAATTCTCACAATGTAGATGATGACTACATCTTTGAATCTGGAGTAGTGATTGCCCGTTTGGAACGGCGAATGATTAGAGATCGTTCAAGTCCATTGGAAACGCTTAATCCTATTTTTGGCTACCATTACTGGTACTAGTCGATAACAAATGAGGATACGACTTCAAAAGTCATAAAATGGCATGTTTTTCCATTGCAATCGCCCACGAGAATTGAGTGAGTGTTCATGAGAGTTCATTCAAGCTAAAAATCTCACCACAGTCGCCCTCGGAAATTGAGTGAGACAGTTTTTGCGAGCTGTCACTTTTCATTCGCGCATCAGAATCAGCCCCATTGTCTTCCTCAGGGCAGATGAAGAATAAGTTTGGGATAGAGTTCTTCCACTAGGGCCCTTCTCAGGGCTAGAGGCGAATGAACTGTAAAGTTTTAAGTCTTTTAAAAACTAAGAAAAAAAAGGAAATTCATTTAGTTATGATTGTGAAGTGATAGGAGAATGGCCTCGCTCGCTCGCCTAAACATAATAATTAATATTTAATACTAGCTAACCCGGCAAACTTCTTCCCGCCCAAAATTATTTTTTATATAAATTTGAACATTCACGTTTTCGTGGATTCAATCGCAGAACTCTTCAATGATTGATCTTAGCAATTCTTTTCACCGAAAAAGCTAACGTTCCGATACCTTAGAATAAGACTAATAATAAGAAAAAGACAATAGAAAGAAATGACAATACTTGTGTTCTTGTGTATTTTACCTCAAAATATCACGAAATTGTAAGAATTTTCAAATTGTTTATTGTTTCTTCCCCAAAAACATCATATTCAAGGCTATCAATGACTTTTTTTTTGTTCACCCATCTATATGTACTCCATCTACCATTCCACACTGTTATGTGTCACACTGATATTCATTAATCATTTTCAGTTAGACAGTTGAACTTCTTGCCAGAAGCTTATTTTCTTTTTTTTGTTCGTTACAAACTGTTCGATAGTTATGAGTACATATGACAAACGACCCTTTTTAGGGGTATTATTTGGAGTTTCAAAAGAGTTAAACAAACAGATTTCTGAACAATGAAAAGAATTACATTTGAAAAAACAACTGTTCTGAACAATCACAGTTCTACGTCAATCTTCCGTCCATGTCCCTAGGCTCAAACCCTTCTACTTTTTACTTCACCTTAATCACAATCTTAGCAAATTCATCCAATTTGTGCTGAAATATTCGATAAAATAATAGATGCAGTTTGTTAGCATTGGATGAAAATGCTAAAATTCAATATTATGTGAAGTAAAAATGATGTTTGGCATAAACATAAGTAAAACGTGTAATACATCAATCGGTTCACGTTTCTCGACATCAACGATTAAACAATTCTAGCTAATGTATCGTCCAAATTTAGCACATGCATAACAGCGTTCAACACTGTTTAGAAAAAAATTCAATGACCGCAAGCGAGTGAAACGAATAAAATTTACAAAAAAGTAAATGTCTTGTGACATAATCGCGAACATGCTTTCCGATCGAACACCACTCTTCGATGAGAAACGATGCCCGGATTGGAGCCGACGTGTCTTCGCTGAAAGAGATCACCGATTACTTAACTTGCAGCCACATATGTCAGGCACGACGTGGTCAAGCCGGCTGCGAGGCGTCCAATGAATGAATGACACGCAGACAATTATACACTGCTTAGCGACTAAACGTACCAACATCGTGGGGTTACGATGGTCAAATTGATACAATCTATTTAATGCAACCTGTCTTTCCTCATCGAGTGCTGCCCTGTTCTTGCATTGCATCTAGCCGAAACACGGTTCAGTAAAAAGCTAATGCCACCAAAAGATAATATTCGTTGTGACGATGAAAAAGAAAGTTTGCACACAAAGAAAGCCAATTTCTCATCGGTAGCCAGAAACAGATGAATAGCTCTTCCGCCACTCTTTCCAAACGATTCCGAGCTATAGGTCAAATCAGTTTTCCAAACTAGTATTTGCTATTCCCTTTTATGTATTGTGTCTGCAGCCGGTGAGTTCTGTTTCCATCACCATAGCCTTTTACAGTCGTGGGCACATTTTTTGCACAACCAGTTTCGTTACTAGTTGGCAAATGATCACACATTTCGAAAGCTTTTCAGGCTGCTTTCAGTCAGGTTCATGGCTATCATTTTAGAAGAACCTATTTTCTGGATTCCGTTATTCTGTCAATTTGTGAGCCCGATAGAAGAATGGTGGTGATGTTAGTGTTGTTTGATGAGACACCACTACAAACGATTGGATGAGATTCGTCTCTGGACCACTCACGGATTTCTCCTCTGTTTATCGGTTCACAGCCCTAGCACAGCGAAGAGCGGCGCATTAGAAGTTATTTATCGATTTTTCTCGGTACGTTCTACAAATGTATTGCAGAGTAGTATTTCTCTGGGAACTTTTTGACATATCAACTGAAGCTCGTTCCTCGCAATGATATCATCAAATGTTTTCTTCGCCAACTGTACACATGCAATAGTTATTCTTCAATTTCTGCATTCGTGTTTCCTCACAAATAAGTTTTCACATGTTCGTTCGCCAGAACCAGCAGCGTTGTCATGTTTGATCGGTAGAAACCTAAGAAACCTCACCAATTATTTACAAAACCTCAACTTTTGCCACTTTTAGTTAGCGGGAATGTTGGATTTCCTTGTTTATTCTCACTTTAAGCACAAAATCACCCTATTTCCTATGAAGCCAACACACACAGTATAATCAAACAAGCGAATTCAAACTGACCGCTATGAATTGCGTGGCTGATCGGAATTAAAGCAGAAAATCAACTGAAAATATGTTGGCCAAAAAGGCATGGAAGGAGGAGTGTGCGAGGTAAAGAGAAAAAACGTCGTGTTGTCAAATGCTGGCAACGTTTGGTAGGGCAGTGACTGTTTCTCTAACGGTATCGGTTTTGCTGGAACACTGTTAATTCAAACGGTACAAAATAGCACCAGAAAAAGATATTATTTACTTTAATTTAATGATTTGGCCACCAGGTAATAATATTCTATCCTCCAGACTTTTTTCTATAAGCGATTTAGAATAATTCTTCGCGCTTGACGGTTTCAAAAATTATATTTCTTAAGCTTTAAGAAATATTTTGCCGACGTCGGAGTCATTATTGCTGGTGTATGTGAACACGACCATAGGATTTCCATGGGAGAATATTTGACATTTCATTCTTTCACGTTGACTTTACGGTGATGAGACGTGGTATGTGTTACGCACTTTATTCATTCACCAATGTCTCTAGAATGTGAATATGCAAAATGATTTTATAAAATTTGGAATATCAAATTGTGGTCAACTTTTGTATTGTACCAAATCAAGTGAGTGGCATCCATTCTACGGTAAATAGGAAATTAACCCATTAACGACCAAGCTGTAATATTTTTTTACGAAATCCATTGGTGTAATTTTTGTCATTGGCGTTACAGAAACTCCAACCTTCAAGAATTATTTTTTTCCGTTTTCTGGAAAATGACAAAAAATCGGAAAATCGCAAAATAAAACCATTGAACAAAACCTACATTTTTGTTCCTGAAGAAGGTTCAATGCAATGGTTCACAATGTGTGTTCTTTTATCAAAGTAATACTGTAGAAAAGTTTTCATATTTCTGCATTTTATAAGAATTATTTTTTGTTAGGAATTTATTTCCCAATAAAGTTATACAAAATTGAATTAAATCGATAGTAAGTGGTACCTAGTTAATAAACTAAGCTATTTGATGCCAAAACCTTAACTTTTGGTTGCTTTCCGAAGCCATGAAAAATTATCGAATTTGCTGTTCGATATTTCGAACGCTTGACCTAATATGGGTTAATAAGAACAAAACCGATTTTTTTCCAGATATATGAACTCTGATTGTGTCTATCAAGTTATCGTCACAAATTGAAAATAGATATAAATAAACAACAATAAGGTTTTATTGCATCCTACAACCACAGCTTTTGCTCATGAATTAACGACATGAATTAAGTGAAGACGGTTATATTTTCTTTATTCACGAATTGCTACTATGATTTCACAGATACAATCCAACGTTTGTCTTCTTTGTAATAAATGTCGTAACAAATCACAACAAGATCCAAACTTTGTTGTATTACCAGCAAACACTAAATCGTGTAACTTTTACACAGGCTAGGTCGCCTATAGATTCGTATCAAATTACAATCGTCAATCGTATGTTCATCTGAAATAGAATAAAATGCGAATACACGATTTTCAATATCTTTGATGAATTAAGTCGTATATCGGTATAACAATCATCCTAATATCGCGATGTGCGTTGTTCTATACAGCATTGCCAGGTCAAATCGCATATCAGTGTGACAAGCATCTTATAACGTTATATACGGCATTATACAAAAAAAATGACATGTTCGCGTATCGTCTCCACTTTTGCATGTATATGCCAGTTATAAGCATCCAAATGTGACTTGGATGTAAGTATATCGCCTCCAATTATGGCATTTCATACGATTTGATGTTTGCTGGGTTGCTGTATGTCTACAGTGGGTCAAGAATTTGTGATAGAATGCAGGTTTCATCATCGCGACGTCTTTGGTTCGAATCTCGATGTTGCTTTTTTTTTCTCCATTTTCGACTGGGTGTGTGTTGGAAAATGGAAAAATGTACATGGTCTTTCAGAACATGGCCTAGGTTACTATTTTCAACGGCAGTTGTTTATTTGCTATACTGCTTCAAAGCCTTCTTCGACGAAATCAAATGCAACAAAAGAAATAACATAAACAAATCTGAACCCTATCGTCTTGCCATTCCTTATACGTCTTTTCTAAATAGTGTAAGTTACGAGTCACCTGTCAATTTCACCATCTTGATTATGACTACGAATAGCATATTTTCACCGCTTTTTTGTGTACGTTCAACAGAAAGAAAAAACATTTAAATGTTCAACTGACGGTCGAGTTCGTGACTCTGCATTTATTTCTGATGTGATTGTTGGAGCCGAGCAATGCATTCTTGGTCACGTTCACAGTACATATTGAGCCGTAGCTTTCGCGCAAGGGCAGTATGCGATTGTCACTAAAAATGTCAACCGTTTACAACAGGCGAAGTCCCCATTTAACGAGGATAAGGAATCGAGGCGACCTAAGCCGCCAAGATGACGCGTTCCGAGTCGGCCGCCGACTCGCCATCAGAAGCGCCATAATATTTCTAGTCTACTACAATTTTTCTGAGTTGTTGTTTCTGTTGCAGTTGTTTTCTGGTGCGATTTATTCCGGGAATGCAGCTCATGAGCCCGCGATATTGGTGTGAAAAAGAGTGCTGTGAAACATGACTGATGGTAGTTGTTCGTTCGAATTCAAAAGAATGAAATGATTATTTTTATTTTCATCAAATAACTACGTTAATGGCCAAGATTGTCGCAACTTTGAGCATATTGTTATGTTGTGAGAGGTATATCTTGTCACCACTAAAATAATCCCTTCAGGCCCAGAGAAAACAGACCAATTTATGACAGTTACTGGCTAATTTAGACCTCGAGTGGTTCGTGAATAAGTGGCCTTAAACGAAAATATACCTAACCTAAAATCTCATATACAAAATGACGTCTATTTTAATGATACATGGTAACGCATATGATTTCAAGTTATTCACCCAGTAATGAAGACAAACTATCTCTGGGAAATTGGGCGTGAAGATTAAGATTTCCTAATCTTTCCACAATCTGATTTTAGGATAAATTTCACGTGTGTAGATCATCCAAAAAGATGAATGAAACAAAAATCAATATTGACATTTTGAAATTTTGACGTAGGACTGCGTCTTTGATTTCTATATAGGGGGGTCACTCTACTAAAAATGTAACGTTTTATTAAGAGTTTTCAAATGCATATTACGCAGAATCGTTCTTACGATATATGTTATAACATAACCATTAGACGGCAAATTTATCCAAAAAAATGTTCGTCTTAGGCATCAACAGTGGAAATAATTAAACAAGTGTTAAACAAGTGAGCAATTTAACAAATAAGACTTGGAGGCGAATGAACTGCAAAGTTTAAAGCCTCTTAAAAACAAAGAAACGTGAAACGTGAAACAAATAAGAGAGGTATGTTTTGCGTGCGAATGCGAAGGTGAATCATGTATTATGCATTCTTTCTTTCAACTTTTCTTTCGTTCCCATGAATGTTGTATGCAACATAAAATTGTGTGCAGTAGTTCGTTCTATCTAACAAGTTAGCAAGACCTTTTCTGAATCTTATAAGAAACCAGATGCAAGATTTCATACATCACTCAAATTTCATGCAAGATTTCATCGATGCAACGAGGAAAGTTTCGCCCATACAGTGATCGTTAGTTAACCCCTTGCCGTATGATTTAATTTCCAACAACAGGGCCCAAACACGAGCACATTGAATCGTCCCGATACTCTGTTGAGTGTGTGCATCTTACTTACAATCGTAGCAGTCCCGCATCATCACACGCCTGAAGCATGTATTCATTTCACATCGATAGACGATGAGTAAGGTTCGATTTTGTACGTTCTGGCACAGTCTAATCGCAACGAGTGACGTTATACGTGAAGGGGTTAATTGGGCCGGAAAATCAATACAACTATCGACTTTCACTCGCTAACTGGACTGCAAAACAGCAAAAGCTATACTTCAAATTGAAGATGACATCTATTATTGATACATAACTGCTTTGCTAACTGGGCTAACGTACACCCAGTTATAGATAAGTCCAGTTGAAGATAGTCCAGTTAGTGAATGACTTCTGTGTATGACGGGGTGACGAACATCTTAAGCTAGTGTCTTCCGGGCTGCGGCAACATGGGCAATTGTACAGCGAAAATGATATCAATACTAGGAGGGTGACATCGATTATCATTCAAGGACTTCTTGAGACCGGCATTACATCGCATCACAAAAATGAAACGAAATGGAATATTAATAATCTTTATGACTCATATTCATAATTCTCAATTACTCAACTCCTTCTATGAGAGATTGAGCCGTAGAATCAATACGACTTGAGCTCGAATTATCCGAAAAACGTGAATACTGATTTAATAAACGAACGGGATTCGCAAGAAAAAAGTGGCGTTTGGCGGGCAGATGAAAAAACTCATTTATACGAAAAATAGAATAGGCGTTTCGTTTGAATTGTTTAATTTTCGAAAGTTCGAATGGATAGATTTGATTCGAATGAATTTCGTGTGTATTTTACCTCAAAATATAACGAAATCGTTTCATGTGTATTTTTACCTCAAATATTACGAAATCGTAGTAAGTATTTTCAAATTGTTTTTTGTTTCTTCCCCATAAAATTCATGTTCGATGTAATCAATGACGATTTTTTTTGTTTGCTGATCCACATATACTTCATCTACCATTCCACCCTGTTATGTGTCTAAGTTAAACTAACAGATGTCTGAACCATGAAAAAAATTACATATAAAAAGCAACCGTTCTGAACAATCACAGTCCTACGTCAAACTACCGTCCGTGCCCATAGGCTCAGACCCTTCTACTTTTTATATCATATTTGCGAGAATTTAAACGCACACATACAATCAATCCCAAAATTGAGTATACACTAGGGTGGCAATGGATGAATGGAAAAAAATTCATCAAATTTCAAAAACCGACCATGTACAATTTGTTTATTGGCCCAAAAAATGACCTGCTCAGAGTTTCAGCTCAATCGAACATGATTTAAGGGTTCAAAGCGCTAAAACTTTTGATTTTTTGATCGTCGAAAATCTTCCAAGGGGGGAGTAGAGGAAATTTGGGGAAACTTAATGACAACAACATTCGCAGATGACACAGCTATTCTCAGCAGTCACAAACACAGAACGATTGCTTCACGGGATCTCCAGGAGCATATAACGGTAGTGGAAAAGTGGCTTCAAAAATGAAGTAAACGAAACAAAATATGTCCACGTTACGATCACACTTAATCAGAACACATTCCCACAAATCAAGTTCAATGGCTCTGCAGTGCCTCAATCAAATGAAATTAAATATCTCGGTATACACCTAGATTGCCGTCTAAAGACCGGTTTATGCGTGATTCACATCCAACATCCATGTCACGTTCACGTTCCGTCACGTAACGTTGCGTCAATTATTCTTCCATGCAATTCCTATTGAAGCATTCACATACACCAGCAAGGACAAGTCGAAGTTGCCGTTGCCGGTGTATGTGAATGTTTGCATAAGAGCTGCTTGGAAGAATGATTGACGCAACGTGACGGGACGGAACGTGAACGTAACGTGGATGTTGTATGTGAATCGCACTTTGGAGTTCTCGTGAGCGTAAACGTGCACAAACTCTTTTTTGTTAATGATTCATCAGCACATATATAAAACGTGGGGAAAACATCTTGGAACGATAGGAACAAACATTTTCCTGTGGAAAAAAATATTTAAACACAATAAAAAAATGATAAAAATGGCTTAATTCAATATTTCACTACGATTCTGAGTTTCCACCGTGGAATCGAGATGTTGGTGAATTCACCATAGTTCACGGACTTCGTGAACGTGGAAACAGTGGTGAATATAGACGTCAAAATATTTCCCCGTTCATGTTCACGTTCGAATGTCCCAAGGCATTCTGAAAATTATTTCACCGTGAACTGTAAAAGTATATGTTATGCAACTCTCGAGTTTTCAGTGAAAATGTCCATATGTATGCAGTTTCATTCTATCCGATCTCTGCATGGATTGAAAAACTTCGTTGCTTCGGGTTGATTCATGATCAATTGTAAATTTTATCCGGATTTCATTATTGAAGCTCGATGTTTATTTACTTCACGTTTACTGGCAAACTTTTAATATGAACGTGAACGTGAACAAAAACATTCTATCCACCACGATTTTTTGAGATGTTTGTTCGCAATTTTGTTAACCATGAAATATTCGTACCCTTTCACCACCTGTTCATGTTCACGTTCACGGGAACTCTAAACCTGTCTTAACTTGGAAGAAACACATAGAAGCAAAAAAACGCAATTGAAGATGTGAGCAAATCAAATACATTGGGTAATCGTGAGGAGGTCGAAATTAAAATTGTGTTCAAACTACTTCTATACAAATCCACTCTGAAGCGTATTTGGCATTACGACTGCAAACTATGGCAAACAGCATCAACAAGTAACATCGAAATCATCGAAAGAATACAAAACAAACTGCTAAGGCAAATTACAGGCGCCCCTTGGTACATCCGCAATAGTGTCATACGTCGAGACTTAGGGATGATGACGGTTAAAGAAGAACTTTATAAAACGAGGAGGGAATACGCGGAAAAGTTGAAGAAACATCCAAAACCACTAGCAAGCCGACTCGGTCAACTTATGGTATCACGTCCGAAGAAAAAAACATTATTTTTTGAACGTGGTCAAACATGTGAACAAATGTAATACTGTATTATGTTAGAACCAAATATTGTTATTTCCACATCATGGAAGACTCAATAAATAATTGTATGGAAAAAAAACAAGCAAAGCAGCACGAGGTGTATACTCAATTTTGTGACATACAGTTGATGGACAATAAATTGTTTTTAAATTCATTCACCATTAAAACTTGATACACTCACCTGTAGCACATTAATAGACGGTTTCAGACCCTCGACTTTCTTCCTGCTCTGTCCAAGCTCAACATTTATCACTTGAATATCGTACAAAAACTTATGAAACAAACTATCATTGATCAATTTAAGCGACAATTCTGGCGCCGAATCGTCTAAATCATCTGTAAGCAAGGGTAAAATTACTAAACTTGATTATCAATTCATAGTTGTCCTAACATACCAAAATAACTCAACAGAGCAACGGTGTGTTGCACATTTTTCCGATAAAGGCCGCGCCAGGCGGCCCAACACTCCGGATCCTCTATAAGACACAATATCAGTCCAAAGTATATCAGTTCTGGTTTGGCGATAAACGGGATGTTTTTGAACAGCGTCGTGAACGTGTTGGAAGTTTTCGGCGCGCTGACCACGTACCGCTCCACGAGCAGTTTGGAGGCCTCCTCGAGCAGACATGCAAGCTCACGGCTGGCCTTGGACTGGGTCGTCAGGGAGCTGAGTATGGTCAGGAAATCACTGGACGAAAGCTCTATCCTGGAAAATAGAAATAATTATGAAAAAGATGCTTTTCATTGACCCAAAGACCTATTTTCTTCAGGTCAAGCAAAACAAAAGTAGTGTCATAACTAGGCTGACCAATCAGTTCATGATTGAAAACGAATTGAACATTCACGTTTCTAACTAAGCGACCGTTCGTGGGTTTAATCCCAAAACTATTCAATGATTGTTCTTCTAATTGGCCTTTTTCAAGGATAAAGGCGGAGAACTTTGTAGTTTAAAGTCCACTTGAGGATGCATTACTATTTTTGATTCATAGAATCGGAGCACGAATTTAAATTCCGCCAACGCGAATTTCAATTAGATTAAAAACATCACTGTAGAACATATGGGAATTATTTTTTTTCAATTTTTCTTCAACATTTTCCAATTTTCTCGCCTTAGCATCTACGGGCAGAGACGAACACAACAAAAGAGACACGCAGAGATGAACACAATAAAATGAAACAAATTAAATCGGACAAACGATTATCGAGTTTTGATGGCGATTTATTTTCATTTATATAGAAGTGCGTTATTCCACCTGAAAACCCATTGCCATTTTCACACCAAAGGAACACGAAGTTCGATTCCGTTAACACGAATTGCAATTGGATTAACAACTCCTGCAGTGATATCAACTGCAGAACATTAATTCACTTGGGAATTGATTTGCTCCGAACATTTCTTTCAAAATTTTCCGAAAAAGTTCGTATTTTTCTCGTCGCAACATTTACATTGCTTCTCTGATCTCGAGTTTTGCACTAAGCAACACATTTCATTTTGATTCATTTCTATGTATATTGATCATAATATTTTCTGAAGAATATTATTGAGTGAATGACACCAAGAATAAGACCAAACAATCAAACATTCTTATTTTTTTTTTTTTTTATTAAATCGTTTATTTTCACAGGCTCAGTTACATAAGTTTAAAGGAGCCAAACTCCTATCTGTATAGTTACAAGTATACATAAACATTTTTTATTAATTCTAATGTTAATGAGGTAGAGAACCGATTACTCGCGGCTTGCTCGAGTTTAGAAGGGTGACATTTTGTTTCAGGAAAAGGATGGGATATAAGGATATGTTGACAATGTTCACACTCACATTCGCACTCACATTCATCATACTCAATTCTTAAGCCTATCTTATATCTAACATGTATTTACATTTCACCTTATTCTATTGTTAGTAAGAAGGGATTTGATTTCTCGCGAAGGAAAAGGAAAAGGAGAATATAAGGATATAATGACAATCACACACGAAGATCGATAGCTTTTAGGAAGACATATATTTGGGACATGTAATCAAGGTCTAACCGAGCCAACACATCTCTCACCGGCACATTGGGCTGCCTTCCTCTAGCCCGAAGAGAGTTTTCTAAATTCGATCTGGCAACAAGATACTCCTCGCACGACCAAACAACGTGTTCGATGTCGTGGTAACCTTGGCCACAAGCACAGATATTGCCATCGGCAAGATTAAAACGAAAGAGTAGCGCGTCTAACGAACAGTGATTGGACATGAGTCGAGAGAAGGTGCGAATAAAGTCCCGACTTAAGTCCAGACTTTTGAACCATGGTTTGAGGCTAACCTTAGGGATAATCGAGTGAAGCCACCGACCCAATTCATCTTCGTTCCACTTACGTTGCCAGTTAACGACGGTATTTTTACGGACTAAAGAATAAAATTCATTGAAGGCGATTTGACGCTGATAAATATCGCCTTCAATTGCACCTACCTTTGCCAATGAGTCAGCCCTCTCGTTACCCGGAATTGAGCAATGTGAAGGGACCCAGACAAAGGTAATGACATAACAGCGTCTGGTTAAAGCACTCAAAATTTTTCGTATTCTCTCAAGGAAGTACGGCGAGTGCTTTTCCGGCCTCACTGAACGGATAGCTTCGACAGAGCTAAGACTATCCGTTACAATGTAATAGTGTTCAACAGGTCGTGAGGCGACGCTGTCCAGCGCCCAATGTATTGCTGCCAATTCAGCAATATACACAGAGCAAGGATTCTGAAGACTGTGGGAGGTGCTAAAAATTTCGTTGAACACTCCAAATCCTGTGGACTCATTCATAGAGGACCCATCAGTAAAGTACATATTATCACAATTGACACGCCCATACTTTGCATTGAAGATCGTAGGAACGATCCCCGATCGATGATAATCTGGAATTCCATGGATTTTCTCCTTCATGAACAGATCAAAATGTACAGAGGAATTGATGTAGTCAGGAAAACAAACACGGTTGGGAGTATACGAAGAAGGATCAACCTGCATGGAGATGAATTCATGATATGAGCTCATGAATCCTGAATGAAAATTTAGCTCGATAAGCTGCTCAAAATTTCCGATCACCAATGGGTTCATAACCTTACACCGGATGAGGAACCGAAGCGATAATAAATTGAAGCGATCTTTTAGTGGGAGTAGGCCTGCCAAAACCTCGAGACTCATGGTATGCGTTGAGGGCATACATCCCAACGCAATACGGAGACAAAGATACTGAATTCGCTCGAGTTTAATGAGATGTGTTTTGGCAGCTGATTGAAAACAGAAACTGCCATACTCCATCACTGAGAGAATAGTTGTTCGATACAACATTATAAGATCTTCGGGATGGGCTCCCCACCAGGTGCCGGTAATTGTACGGAGAAAGTTTATTCTTTGTTGGCATTTTTTACTCAGATACCTAATATGGGCCCCCCAAGTACATTTGGAGTCGAACCAGACCCCAAGATACTTGAATGACATAGCATGAGTGATCGGTTTACCCAAAAGTTGAAGCTTTGGTTTTGCTGGTCTATGCTTCCTAGAAAAAACCACCATCTCTGTTTTCTCCGTGGAGAATTCGATCCCTAGCCCAATGGCCCAGGTTGAAAAATTGTTCAAAGTATCTTGTAAGGGTCCTTGCAGGTTGGATTCGTTTGATCCTACGACAGACACCACTCCGTCATCTGCAAGTTGTCTTAGGCTGCAATTTTGTGTAAGACAATTGTCGATGTCGCTTACATAGAAGTTGTACAAAAGGGGGCTTAAACATGAGCCCTGGGGGAGGCCCATGTAGGAGACCCGATTTACTGTCGAATCCCCGTGAGAAAAGTTCAACTGTTTCTCACAAAGCAAGTTATATAACATATTATTCAACAGAGGCGGCAGACCCCGAGAGTGTAATTTGTCTGACAAAACCTCTATTGAAACAGAATCAAAGGCCCCCTTTATGTCCAAGAATACTGAAGCCATTTGTTTTTTTTCGGCGTAAGCCATTTGAATTTCTGAAGAAAGCAACGCAAGACAATCATTCGTCCCCTTGCCCCTGCGGAACCCATATTGTGTATCTGAGAGTAGGCCATTCGTTTCAACCCATCGATCAAGGCGAAACAAGATCATTTTCTCCAACAATTTCCGTATACAAGACAGCATTGCTATTGGACGGTACGAATTGAAGTCGGATGCGGGTTTTCCGGGTTTTTGAATAGCTATAATTCGCACTTGTCTCCAATCATCTGGAACAATATTATGCTCCAGAAACCGATTGAATAAATTCAACAAGCGATGTTTCGCCACATCAGGGAGGTTTTTTAACAAGTTGAACTTAATTCTATCCGTTCCTGGAGCCGAATTGTTACAAGAAAGGAGAGCAAGAGAGAATTCTACCATCGAAAACTCGGAATCAAGATCGCACCTATCTTGTGGTATATCTCGAACAATTTTTTGCACAGGAACGGAATCGGGACAAACCTTCCGTGCAAAATTAAAAATCCATCGATGTGAATATTCTTTGCTTTCATTCGATGAAGAGCGATTTCTCATGTTTCGAGCCACTTTCCATAATTTTTTCATTGACGTTTCTCGTGACAAACCTCCCACGAAATTTCGCCAATAAGCACGTTTTTTCCCTTTGATCAAGTTTTTAAATTGATTTTCAAGGTCCAAATACGTTTGAAAATTCTCAATGGTTCCACGTTTCCGAAAAGCTTTAAATGCGTTCGATTTATCCTGATAAAGCTTGGAACATTGGCTATCCCACCATGGATTGGGAGGCCTTTGACGAAAAGTGGAGCCTGGGATGGGTTTCGTTTGAGCGCGAACCGCGCTGTCATATATCAAACGAGAAAGGAAGTTATACTCCTCCAATGGAGGCAAACCATCTCTGGAATTGATGGCTAGAGCAATCGCGTCCGCATATTTTTTCCAGTCAATGTGTCTTGTGAGGTCATATGCCATGTTTATAGATTCAGAAGAATTCGAACCAATGGTGATGGAAATTTTGATTGGCAAGTGATCACTACCGTTGGGGTCCTGGATTACATTCCACTTGCAATCTAACGATAGTGAATTCGAGCAAAGCGAGAGGTCAAGAGCACTTGGGTTAGCAGGAGGTTTAGGAACACGTGTTGTTTCCCCAGTATTCAAAACGGTCATATTGAAGCTGTTACAAAGGTCATATATCATCGATGAACGATTGTCGTCGTACTGTTCCCCCCAGGCAGTTCCGTGAGAGTTGAAGTCTCCCAAGATCAATCGTGGCTCAGGAAGGAGTGAGCACATGTCAACAAGTTGCTTGCGGCTAACCGCAGCTCTCGGAGGCCAATACAAGCTGACAATACAAAGGTCTTTGCCTCTGATGTTTGCATGACAAGCAACAGCTTCGATCCCCCCAATAGGTGGAAGGTCAATTCTAAAAAATGAGTGGCACTTATTGATCCCCAATAGCACCCCTCCGTATCTGTCAACACGGTCCAAGCGTATAATATTAAAATCGTGGAAAGAGATATCATCTCGCGAAGAAAGCCAAGTTTCGGACAGAGCAAAAACGTCACAATTGAAGTTATGAATTAAAAATTTGAATGTATCCAATTTAGGGATAAGACTACGACAATTCCACTGTAAAACAGTGATATCTCCGACCTCTCTATTTGAATTAGACATCAAGAGAGATAATCATTGCAAGGAGGGGCCATGTTTGCATCAATTGTTGCAAAATTGTCTTTAATACTGGAAGCATTGAAATGACAATGGTTCTGATGGAGTCGGAAACATTAAAACACTTGAAGATTTGGTCCAAAAGGTCAGACAACTTTATAAATCCCGATTGGGGAGTTGAGCTGGACGGAAAAATAGGGACATTTGGGGTTTTTGATGTCCCCTCGAGTGCTGGGTCGTTCGAAGGTGAACTATTCCCACGGAAGCCAGGAGGAACCTGATTTTGCTTGTCCGCTGCACTCGATTTTTTAGGCATGCTAACAGGAGGTATAACCGGAGGGGCTTGTCCTTGAACTTTGGGAGTGGTCACATTTTTGCGCCGGGGATTCCCTTGGAAAATGAACGGTGTGCCCCCGTTAGCTGTGTCCGCTTCCATTTCGTCAACGGGTAACGTGGCGAAGACATTTTGTGTGATGATTGGTTGTTGTTGTTGGGCCAGTGGAGAAGCGCCCTTTAAAATATCCGCAAAAGTGCGTTTCGAGCGTTCCTTCAAAGAGCGCTTCTGTTTCTCCCAGCGACTCTTGTAAGTTTCACAAACTGAGAGCTCGTGTGGGGATC